>NC_051320.1:7351285-7658942 GCF_015220235.1 Choloepus didactylus | reverse complement strand
ATATACAATGGAATATTGAGCAGCTGCAGGAAGGAATGAAGTTGTGTGGTTGGCAACTAGATGAACAGACCTTGAAGACAATTTATTGAGGGAAATAAACCAGAAATGAAAATATAAACATTATAATGCCTTACTAATATAGATTAACTATAATGTGCAACTCTGAGAATTGAATCTGAGAGCATACATTATCTGGGGAAGGCTTATGGTAAATGTTCCTAGATTGTAATGACTTACAGTAGTCACGTATATTCCTGACTTGTAATGGTTATTTCTAAGTTCTGAGATGCTGAGGTCTTTGTATATAACCTGGTCATTCCTTTGAACTTTGGGTATCTGTGTGACACCAGAGACTCAGAGCTAGAGTTTGGCAGCTGTGAATGTCAGCAATATCCCATACAGCAAATGTTAAAGAAGCTGGAAAAGAATCAGACTACAGTTAAAGATATGAACAAAATGGATTTGGTTAGGACTAAGATAAATCAGCTAAAGGTTAAAGGATGATATTGATAATGTTTTAAAACTTCAAATTCTGTGTGAGACCAAAGGAAGAATTGTGTGTTTGGTGCAAAATCTATATTTTCTCTAGCACACTGTACAATTTAACTTGTGTGATCAGTTTTTTCAAACACCATAATTACATGGAACTTTTACTAAGGAATGAGATTTTGTTGGTTTGTACAGGATAATGTGAACACCAATACTTCCCATAGTAATTCTGGAAGAGAATAAAAATGTATTTGCAAAGCCACCTTGAAGGGTTGGGGGAAAATGTGGAAAAATTAAACTGCCCCTCCTGGGGAATTATTGATATTCTCACAAGCATTGGGGACTACAAATTTAGAAGACCAAGCCCTAGATCTTGGGGCTTACTCTTAGGAAGCTTGTTACTGTAAAAGAGAGGCTAAGCTTACTTATAATTGTGCCTAAGAGTCACCCATCCCAGAGAACCTCTTTTGTTGCTCAGATGTGGTCTCTTTCTCTAAGACAACTCTGCAGGTAAACTCACTGCCCTCCCTCCTGAGTGGGACATGACTCCCAGAGGTGTAAATCTCCTGGAAACATGGGACATGACTCATGGAGATGAGCCTGGACCTGGTTTCATGGGATTGAGAAAGCCTTCTTGACCAAAAGGGGGAAGAGAAATGAAGCAAAATAAAATTTCAGTTGCTGAGAGATTTCAAATGGAGTCAAGAGGTCACTCTGGAGATAATTCATATGCATTATATAGACATTCCTTTTTACTTTATAGTATATTGGAATTATTCAAAGGAAATACCTGAAACTTTTGAACTGCAACCCAGTAGCCTAGATTCTTGAAGATGATTGTTCAACTATATAGCTTACATGGTGTGACTCTGTGATTGTGAAAATCTTGTGGCTCATACTCCCTTTATCCTGTGTATGGACAGATGAGTTTAAAAATGGGAAGAAAAATTAAATTAATTATGGGGGGATGGGGGATGAAATGTTTTGGGTAGTCTTTTTTACTTTTAATTTTATTCTTATTTTGGGGGGGAGTAATGAAAATTCAAAAATTGATTTTGGTGATGAATGCACAACTATATGAAGGTACTATGAACATTGATTGTACACTTTGGATGATTGTATAGTATTCAAATATATCTCAAAAATTGAAAAAAAAAAAAAGAAAAAATGGATCAAATACCTTAATATAAGAGCTAGAACTATCAAAATCCTAGGAGAAAATATAAGGATGCATCATTAGAACTTGTGTTAGGCAATGGTTTCTTAGACTTTACACTGAAAGCACAAGCAACAAAAGAAACAATAGATAAATGGAACCTCATCAAATTAAAAACCTTTGTTCCTCAAAGGACTTTATCATGAAAGTAATATGACAGCCTACACAATGAAGTGAAAATATTTAGAAATCACATATCTGATAAAGGATTAATATCAAAACTATATAAAGAAATTCTTCACTTTACCAAAAAAAAAAAAAAAAAAAAAAAAACTCCAAAACAATCCAATTTAAAAACGGTCAAAAGGTTTGAAATTACATTTCTGCAAAGAAGATATGCAAATTGTCAGAAAACACAGGCAAAGATGCTCTACATCATTAGCTGTCAGGGAAATGCAAAACAAAACCACGATGAGATACCATTTCACACCCATCATCTAAGGCTGCTATTAAAGAAAGAAAAATTAACCAGTGCTGGAGAGGATGTGGAGAAACAGGAATGCTCATTAATTGCTGGTGGCAGTGTAAGATGGTGCAGGCACTGTGGAAGATAGTTTGGCCGTTCCTCAGAAAGCTAAGTATACAACTACCATGTGACTGAACAATCTGCTAGGTATATACCCAAAAAAATTCAAAGCAGGACTTGGACAAATATGTTCACACTGATGTTCACAGCAGCATTATTTATGATTGCCAAAAGATGGACGCAATCCAAGCATTCAATGAATGTATAAAGAAAATTTTGTTTATACATATAATGGAATATTATTCAGCCATAAAAAACTGAAGTCTTGACTCATGCCACAACATAGATGAACCTTGAAGACATCATATTAAATGAAATAAGTGAGACACAAAAGGAAAAATATTGTGTTATTTCACTGATTTGAAACAACTAGAATTAAGTAAACTCATAGAGTCAGAATCTTGAGTATGTTTTGGTAATAGATGGTGGTGATAGTACACAACATTGTGTAAATAACTAACAGCACTGAAATATTTATCTGAATGTGATTAAAAGGGGAAATACTAGATTGTATATATGGTAGCAGGATAATAAAAAAAATACATGTAACTACACTACACAGTGAGCACTAAGTTAAACCATGGACTTTAATTAATAGTACAATTATGAAAATGTGCTATCATAAATTATAGCAAATGTCCAGAAGGGTGTTGATGGTAGGGTGGCATATGGGAATCCTGTATTTTTTTTCATGAATGTTCTGTAAATAACATTTTTTTAATTTAATTAAATAAAGGTGGCTGGGCCATCTCTTGTGGTGGAAATTCCATGCTGGATTGATTTGGCATGTTGGGAAGTCCATGTGGTAAGGTATAGTGGGCAACTTTTAGGAACTCTGGACAGCCTCCAGAACAGGAGGATAGCCTTTAACCAAAAACAAATCATGAGAAAATGAATTTTTCCTGTAGTCTGGATGAGCTTGGAAGCAGATTCTTCCCATATCAAAGCTCTAGATGAGAATGCTGTCCAGCCAGCAACTTGATTGTAGCTTCATTAGACTTTGAGCAGAAGAATCAACTAATCTGTCCCTGGAATGTTGACTAAGGAAATTGTGGGGAAATAAACATTTGTTGGTTTAAGCAATAAATGTTGCAGAAATTAGTAATGAAGCAATAGAAAACCAACACACTCTTTCTTTTTGTTGCCAGCCCTAGAAACAATCTACTTTTCCTTTTCAGTTTAACTTTAATTTGGCCTTCTGGTTTCCTGTCTGACATATGAAAAACTTGCAAGTCATCCCTCCCATCCTCACAACAAAGATGAAAATGGAACAAACTGAAAATCAACAACTCTCCTTAGTTCCTTCACAGAATTGAGGCCACAGGGGAAATTTCCACCTGGAGAACTGGAGAGGCAGGTGAATGCAGAGAATCACAGACAGCTGTAAACTGAAGCTGCCACTAAAGCCAATAAATGACAGAAATACTTAAATGGTAATTGACTAGTTGCTGAAGATTGACCCTAGGCAGTTCCCACACTATTGTAAGTTTTACTTCTAGGAGCTCCACCTGGTTTTCAGGGTGAAGATCAATGAGAAATTCCCTCATGCTTCCCACAGGGATAGGTAAAAGCTAACCATTTTGAAATATACCAAGAATATTCTGCTCTCCTTTAAAATAGCCTGCCACCAGGGGAAGAAATTTTACCAGAGCCTAACATGCTTGGCTTTTACAAGAGCCTAACTGATCTGGGAGAAGGGAAATACCCAACCCCAGCCCTCTATAGCTTTCCTGTCTCACATAAGGGGAGACAATAAAACTGAAATAATTGTGAAGGGCATAGCCCAGTGCACAGGATCACTAAAAGACTGAGACCTAATCATAGGATTATAAAATGCTTCCCCTCCCTGACACCTTATCACAACACCAGTAGGGCTCCTAAGTAATAACAGGCAGTTAGAGATGGAAGAACTGTAAAACCCATACTCTATTTAAGAAGGAGTCTCTGGGGAAACCTAAAGACAAAAGGAGAGACAAAACAAAGATGCTAGAGAAACTTTTAGCCCCTGATACCTACAGCTACAGCTGCCTGCTAGCCATATAAACCTAACACCTGACATTAAATGCCTATTTACCTTGGTTTCTTTTACCCAATACATCATTTCTTACTTTGAACTAAAAAATTATTTTTGAAATGGCAAAAAGCACAGTCTGAAGAGATAAGGCAAGCATTGAACTAGACTCAGATGTGGCAGAGATTTTTTAATTATAAAGCTAAGAATTTAAAATAACTATCATAGTGTGTGACTTAGTTCACTCAACATGATATCTTCAAGGCTCAGCCACTTTGTTGCATGTATCAGAGCTTCTTTCCTTTTAAGGGCAAAATAACACTCCATTGTATGTGTATACCACATTTTGTTTATTCATTCATCCCTTGATGGAAATTTGGGTTGCTTCCATCTTTGACTATTTTGAATAATGACACTAGGAAGATAGTTGTGTAAATATCTGTTTGAGTCCCTGCTTTTGATTCTAAATGTGGAATTGGTAAGTCATGGGTAAATTCTATACTTAACTTTATGAGAAACTGCAAAACTGCTTTCCACAGCAGTTGAACCATTTTACATTCCCACCACATCCTCTGCAATACTTGTTATTTTCATTTTTTCATGGTAGCCATTCTAGTGGCTACTGTGAAAAGATATCTCATTGTGGTTTTGATTTGCATTTCCCTAATGACTAATGATATTGAGCATCTTTCCATGTGATTTTTGTCCACTTGTACATCTTCTTTGGAGAAATGCCTCTTCAAGTCTTTTGTCCTTTTTTAATTGGGTTATTTTTCTCTTTTGTTGATGGGTTGTAGAATTTCTTTACAAATTCTAGTTATTAAATCCTTATCACATATGTGCTTTCCAAATATTGTCTCCCATTCTGTAGATTGACTTTTTTTTTTTAAATTCAGTTTTATTGAGATATATTCACATTACCATTCAATCCATCCATGGTCTACAATCAACTGTTCACAGTGCACTCATCACCCCAATCTATTTTTGAACATTTTCCTTATACCAGAAAGAATCATAATCAGAATAAAAAATTTAAAAAAGAAGACCCAAGTCATCCCCCCATCCCACCCTATTTTTCATTTAGTTTTTGTCCCCGTTTATCTACTCATCCATCCATAAACTGGATAAAGGGAGTGTGATCCACAAGGTTTTCACAATCACACTGTCACCACTTGTATTCTACATTGTTATGTAATCATCTTCAAGAGTCAAGGCTACTGGGTTGGAGTTTGGTAGATCCAGGTATTTACTTCTAGCTATTTGAATATGGTAAAACATAAAAAATGTCATCTATATAGTGCATAAAAGTGTCCACAAGAGTGACTGCTCAACTCCATTTGGAATATCTCAGCCACTGAAGCTTTATTTTATTTCATTCCACATCCCCCTTTTGGTCAGGAAGATGTTGTAGATTAACTTTTACTTTCATGATAAAGCCTTTTGATGCAAATGTTTTTAATTTTCATGAAATCTTATTTACTTATTTGTGAAGTTTTTTTTTTTTTGTTATTTAATGCATTTGGTATAAAGTCTAAGAAACCTTTACCTAACACAAGATCCTGAAGATGCTTGCCTATGTCTTCTGCTAGAAATTTAACCATCCTGATACTTATATTTAGGTCTTTGATCCATTTTCAGTTAATGTATGCATATGAAGATTCAGTCTTCATTCTTTTGCAAGTAGATATCTGGTTTTTCTAGCACTATTTGTTGAAGATACCATTCTTTCCAAAATGAGTAGAATTGGAACCCTTGTTGAAAATCAATTGGTTATAGATAAGAAGTTCTATTTTTGAACTGTCAATTATATTCCATCAATATATATGTCTTTCATGTGCCATACCATGCTGTTTTGATTACAGTGACTTTGGAATAAGTTTTAAGATTGGGAAGTGTGAATCCTCCAAATTTATTCTTCTTTTTCACAAATAGTGTGAATATTCTGAAAATATTGCATAATCTCACTGATACAAAATAATTAGTATAAGCAAATTCATAGATTCACAAACCAGAATTCAAGTTACCAGGAGCAAGAATGGGGGTAGGAAATGGGGATTTAATGCTTTATCTGTGCATCATTTCTATTCGTGGTGATGGAAATTTTGCGTAATGGACAGTGGTGATGGTAGCAAAACATTGCAAATATAATTAATACCACTGTATTAAAGATCTTAACATGGTTAAATTTTAGATTGTATATATGTTACCAGCATAAAAAAAAAAAAAAACAAAAACAAAAAGAACCAAAAAAGAAAAGAAAAACAAACAAACAAAAAAAACAACCATAGGACTGTACAACACAGTGAGCCCTAATGTGAAATATGGACTAAATTCAAAGTATAATTGTAGTAATATTGTCTCATCAATTGTAGCAAAGCTACTGTTCTAGTTTGCTAATGCTGTGGAATGCAAAACACCAGAGATGGATTGGCTTTTATAAAAAGGGGGTTTATTAGGCTACACAGTTACAGTCTTAAGGCCATAAAGTGTCCAAGGTAACACATCAGTAATCAGGTACCTTCACTGGAGGATGGCCAATGGCGTCCGGAAAACCTCTGTTAGCCAGGAAGGCACATGGCTGGTGTCTGCTCCAAAGTTCTGGTTTCAGAATGGCTTTCTCCCAGGATGTTCCTCTCTAGCAAGCTTGTTCCTCTTCAAAACGTCACTCACAGCTGCACTGAGTTCCTTCTCTTTGAGTCAGCTCATTTATATGGCTCCACTGATCAAGGCCCACCCTGAATGGGGGGGGGGCATGCCTCCATGGGAATATCTCATCAGAGTCATCACCCACAGCTGGGTGGGGCACATTCCAAGCAAATCTAATCAGCACCAAAATGTCTGCCCCCCAAGACTACATCAAAGATAATGGCATTTGGGGGACACAATACATTCAAACCGGCACATTCCACCCCCTGGACCCCAAAATGACATTATCTTTCCAAGTACAAAATACATTCATTCCATCACAATATCACAAAAACTTAAATCATTTCAGTAACAAAAGTTAAGTACAAGATCCTATCAAAATCAATTACAGGCATGGTGGGTCCTAAGGTATAATTCTCCTTTAGCTTTGGATCTGTGGACTTAGAACAAGTTATATGCTTCCAACATACAAAGGAGGGACATTCATAGGATAAACATTCCCATTGCCATAAGGAGAAAGAGTAAGGAAAACAGGGTTAACAGGACCAAAACAGTTCCTAAAACCTGCAGGACAAACTCCATTAGATTTCAAAGTCTGAGAGTCATTTACAGAACAATGTTGTATCCTTGGGGCTTGAGAGAGTGGGAGCTAACCCTTCCTAAGGGCCTTTGTGGCAGCCCTTTCCTCTCCAAATGCTTAGGTGAGTGCTCCAACATATCCACACACTGGGGAGACCACCTTCTCGGCCCCACCCTCCTCAAACATCGGGGCAGCACCCGGATTCCCTTCCACCTCCGGGGCACACGCTCAACCCCTTCAGAACAGTGTGGTGGCAGCCAGGCTCTCCCCAATTCCCTGGGAATGTGCTCCACCCTCTTTGGGGCTTCGGGTGGCAGGATATTTCCTGAGCATCAAGGTGGAAGGCCCACCCTCGACCTCCAGGGCAAACTCACCCTTTCCATGTGTGTGGGCCACTCTGTTCTCCCAGCCCAAGACCTCTTGACTCCAGACCTCAACCTCCATGGCTCTTTCTTTGAAGAAATTTTTCCTTCAGTTTGTTCCTTGTCTGTCCCCTCCAGTCCAGACCGGCAGCGGCTCTGTCTATAAAGATCTCGCAAAAATTCTGTTGGCTTCGCATGAAGCACACAGGGGTCAAAGCCGTCAGACAATAGAACTTTCCACAAATCCTTTCTGCTTAACTCCTTTTCCAATCTTGGCTTGTACTGAAATGGTGGCTGGGTTCCATGTTTGGTTACATCCTCACGTTGGGCTGTAGCTTCTGGGATTCCACCCCCTGGAAGCTCGTAATTTTCCAAGCCATCAGCTTCTGGTTTCTTTGAACCCAAGCGTTCAGTTCTAAGTTTGTCTCTCTCCACTCACATTTTACTATAAGCTGCAAGAAGAAGCCACAGTACATCCTCCACAGGTAGTCTGGAGATCTCCTCAGCTAAGTATTCCAGGTTGTCGCTTTCAAATTCTTCCTTCCATCCAACACCAGGACTCAATTTTGCCAAATTCTCAGCCACTTTAAAACAAGAATCACTTTTCTTCCAGTTCACAACAACACATTCATCATTTCTGTTCAAGGCCTCAGCAGAAGTATCTTTAGAGTCCATATTTCCACAAACAGTCTCTTCAAAGCAGTTTAGGCCTTTTCTATCAAGCTCCTCACAATTCTTCCAGACTCTTCCCCTTATCCATTTAAAAAGCCGCTCCAACATGTTTGGCCTTTGCAAACTCCGCAGCAAAAGCACCCCACTCCTCTGGTACCAAAATCTGTTCTAGTTTGCTAATGCTGTGGAATGCAAAACACCAGAGATGGATTGGCTTTTACAAAAAGGGGGTTTATTTGGCTACACAGTTACAGTCTTAAGGCCATAAAGTGTCCAAGGTAACACATCAGTAATCAGGTACCTTCACTGGAGGATGGCCAATGGTGTCCGGAAAACCTCTGTTAGCTGGGAAGGCATGTCGCTGGTGTCTGCTCCAAAGTTCTGGTTTCAGAATGGCTTTCTCCCAGGATGTTACTCTCTAGCAAGCTTGCTCCTCTTCAAAACGTCACTCACAGCTGCACCGAGTTCCTTCTCTATAAGTCAGCTCATTTATATGGCTCCACTGATCAAGGCCCACCTGAATGGGTGGGGCCATGCCTCCATGGGAATATCTCATCAGAGTCATCACCCACAGCTGGGTGGGGCACATTCCAAGCAAATCTAATCAGCACCAAAATGTCTGTCCCCCAAGACTACATCAAAGATAATGGCGTTTGGGGGACACAATGCATTCTAACTGGCACAGCTCCTATGCTAATTCAAAATTTTAATAATGGCTGTGGGTTATGGGAATTCTGTTTTTTTTCTGCATGATTTTTTTCTGTAAACCTACAACTTCTCTAATAAAAATGTATAAAAATTATTATTAATATGATAAACGTAGTCTACTGGAAAATAGACAACATTGGACAGATATGTGATGCAATCAGAGAGATAGAAACTCTAAGAAAGAATAAAATGAAAATGCTAGAAATTAAAAATGCAGTCATAAAAATGAAGAATGATTTTGACTGCTAAAAAAAAAAATCAGTGAGCCTTAAAATACATCAATAGAAACTTCCAAAACTGAAAAGCAAAGAAAAAGAAAGAAAAAAAAATAGAAAAGAATATCTAAGAACTGCACAGAAATTACAAAAGTTGCCAGATACACACAATAGGAATACTGGAAGGTGAAGAAAGAAAGATAGGAACAGAAGAAATATTTGAAGTAATAATGGCTGAAAATTTTTCATAATTAATGACAGACACCAAACCACTGATCTGGAAGCTCAGAGGACACCAAGAAGGATAAATATCCAAAACTGTACACCTACACAACTCACATTCCAACTGCAGAAATCAAAGACAGAGAAAACCTTGCAACAAGCTGTGAAGTGGGCAATTCTTATGTACAGAGGAATAGGGATAAGAATTACATCAGACTTCTTTCCAGAAACCATGCAAGCAAAATGAAGGTGGAGTAAATTACTTAAAGTGTTAAAGAAAAAAAAAAAAGAACATTAGCCAAGAACTCTGTATCCAGAAAATTTCTAATTTGCAAGTGAAGGAGAAATGAAGACTTTCAAACAAAACTTGAGGGAATTTGCTGCCATTAAACCTGCCTTGCAAGAATCATTAAAGAAAGTCCTTCAGAGAGAATGGAAAATTATATAGGTCAGAAACTCAGATCTATATAAAGAAAGGAAGATTGTTAGAGAAGAAATTAAAGAAGGTAAAATAAAATGTTATTTTTCTTATTCTTAACTGATCTAACTGCTAACAGTTTGTTCAGAATATAACAGGAGTGCATTGGGTGATTATAGCTTATGGAAAAGTTAAACAAATGATGGCAATTTTCTAAGGGATATGAAGGAGCAATTGGGAATATTCTAAGTTATCTGAACTACAAATGAGGTGGTGTACTGTTATTTGAAAGTGGACTTAGATTAGTTGTAAATGTATACTGCAGACCCAACAGCAATCCCTAAAACATTTAAAAATGAAAGATAATTAATTTTCAAATTTGAATTTGCCAAAATAATTACATCCCAGGATGTAAACCATTTACTTATAGCAATTACTAAAGAAAAGAATCCTACATCTGTTGAACCATACCAAATCTTCTTCTCTGTGAATATTCCTATTTTTTATTTAGTTATTTCCTCCATTTTGCCACCACCACCATGACCAATGAAAATCAGCAGTCTCCCAGTTTGCTCTTGTTGAGTTCACCAGTGACATCATTATTTTGCTAAATGCAATTAATAATAAATAAACAATAAATTACATTTCCCTTAACTATGCATTAGATTTCAATTTAGCTATGGAAAATTTCAACAATACATCAGTTGACCAATTCTCAAGAACAAAATCATCCATAGCTTGGGATTACACACAAATAAACCTTTCATTACAGTAAAATATAATTCTCAATAATCACTATAGTTTTAGTAGGCTTTCTTCCTCTTTGGAGTCTTTTTCTGAAGTAAGTCTATGTCTTTAAGCAAAGTTTTTCAATACTGATTTTATTTTTCTTTTGCAACCCAAGGAAAATGAAGCCCATTCTCCAAGTACCCTTCAATCATACACACACACGGAATTAATGAAGTCATTGTGACTTTCTTGATGTCTACAGAAGCTGCCACTATGAAACAAGATTGACAGAAACATTCTCATCCTGGATCATCATGATAAGGGGAATGTTTCTACAAGTAGTGTCAGACTGGGAGTGAGAGAGCCAGACTAACTCCAGAGCTCCTGCTCCCTCAGCCACAGCAGGGACATTGACTCATTTCAACAACTCCACTGAGCTCCAATTGTCATTTTCTTGTTCCAGTCCAGTAATGATTTTGCTTCTCCCTTTTTAACTAAAGTTATTTACAAGGCAAAATCATGTCTGCATGATTTTTCCTTGTAAATAATGGTCATGTTTTTGGTTTATTTGCTGATTTCCACTGGATTTTTCTCATTTACTGAAAAGAAAAAAAAATATGGTTTTTAGGACTAGAAATTTCTATTTGTATTGCTTTTTTCAATTGATTATCAATTACACATGGTATGTTGTTAGTCATGTTCTACAATTTCCCCATATAACTTGATAATCTTGCATAAGGAGATAAATGTCCAGATTCATTTATTTGACAGAATATGTAACGCACAACAAATCGGATTCTATTGCCCAAGCTATTCCATGATATAAAAGTTATACAATATTAACCTTATCATATGAATATCAAATGTTTCTGATTATTTCTTGTTTAAGTACAATAAATATTAGAGAGAAAAGAGGAAGAAAGAGAATGAACACATGTACATATTGAAGCAAAATACATGCCAAGCTTCTCTAGTCATTATCTCATCAAATATTAATAATTAATCATTAAAGTGGTTATAATTATTCCACTTTGAGGTTACCAAAACTGAAACTCTGATAAGTAAAATAATTGCATTAACCAAATGTGTATTGAGCACCTTCCAAAAGTCAGATGCTGTAGTAGCTTCTGAATATTTCAAAGTCATATGACACACAAAAAATTAGAAATTTGACTCTAAATATACCTAATTCTAAAAATCCTTGTCCTTTGTTCTGGTTTGTTAAAGCTGCTGAAATGCAATATACCAGAAAGGATTTGGCTTTTTCAATGGAGATTATTATGTTGCAAACTTAAAGTCCTAAGACCATGAAAATGTCCAAATTAAGGCATCAAGAAGTAGATACCTTCTGTGAGGAAAGGCCAATGGCATCTGGGCTTCCTCTGTCACATGAGAAGGCAAGATGGTGACATCTGCTGTTCAATGGTTCTCTCTCTCAGTTCCTATTTATTTGCTTGTTTCCCCTGTGGCATTTCTCTTTAATCATCTGAGGGTTCCTCTCTTAACTTATCCAGGGAAAATTCTGGATTTCATCTCTTAGCTTCTCTCCTCATTCTGGTTTCAGTGGTTGTCTCCAAAATGTCCCTGGGCATTTTCTCTCTAAGCATCTCTGAGCTCTCTCCAAAATGTCTCTGTCTTTTATTTTCTCATAGACGACTCCAGCAAGGCAGATGACACCACTTTGAATGGGCAGGGTTACATCTCCATGGAAACAAACTAATTAAAAGTTCTGATCCCCAATGGGTCTACCTCCACAAGATTGGATTAAAAGAATGTAGTGTTTTCTGGGGGTAGTAAATGGACCCAAACCACTACATACCACCCTCTGGGCCCCAAAATATCATATTCTTTCTATATACATAATACATTCATTCCATCACAATATCACAAAAGCTTAAATCATTTCATTAACAATTAACAAGTATAAAGTCTTATCAAAATCAGTTACAAGCATGCCTTCCCTGAGGCAAAATCCCCCTCCAGCTGTGGACCTGTGAAACTTAGAACAAGTTACCTGCAAAGGACGTTTTCCAAAGAGGGACAGTCATAGGGCAAACATTTCCATTGCCATAGGGAGAAATTGGAAGGAAAACAGGGATCACAGGACCCAAACAGTTCCTAAAACCCACAGGGCAAACTCCATTAGATTTCAAGGTCTGAGAGTCACCTACAGAAAGACATTTTATCCTCAGGGCTTGGGAGAGCCACAGCCCTACCCTTTCTGAAGGCTTTGCACTAGCCCTGTTCTCTCCAAATGCTGGGGTGATTGCTTCACATATCTAAGAATTGGGAAGATCACCTTGTTCATTGCCCTAACCTCTTCAAATATTGGGGACCCACCTGGACACTCTGCCATCTCCTGTCAAAGGCTTTCCCCTCTCTGAACAGTGGGGTGGTGTCCAGGCTCTCCTCAAACCCCAGAGAATGTGCTTCACCCTCTTTGAACTTCAGGGCAAACTCATCCTCTCCACACGCATGGATGGGTCTGTTCTCCTGACCTGGTGTCTTAGCAACAGACCTTGGCTTCCATGGTTCTGCCTTTGAAGTAATTTTTCCTTCAATCTGTCCATTTACTGTCACTTTTAGTCAGTACTGGCAGTAGTTCTGTTTATACAGCTCTCACAAAAAAAATTGCTGACTTGGCATGCAGCACACAGGGGTCAAAACTGTCAGACAATAGGACTTCCCACAAATACTTCCTGGAGTATTCCATCTCCAAGTCTGGCTCATCCTGACATGGCTGATCAGTTCCCTGTTTGGTTAACTCCTCTTGTGGGGCACTATTCTCTGGGGTCTCACTTTCTGGAAGACCAGGATCTTCTAAACCATCATTTTCTTGTTTCTTTGTCCCCAAGAGTTCAGTTCTCAGCTTATCTCTTTCCTTTTGAACTTTACTATAAGTTTCAAGGAGAAGCCAGGCTACACTTTCCACATTTAATTTGGAAATCTCTTCAGCTAAGTATCCCAGCTCATCGCTTTCACATTCTGCCTTCCATCCCACACCAGTACTCAATTTTGCCAAATTCTCTGCCACTTTAAAACAAAGATCACCTTTCCTCCAGTCAGCAATGACACATTCATCATTTCTATATGAGACCTCATTAGAAGTAATTTTAACATCCATATTTCTATTCAAAGAAATCTAGGTCTTTTCTGTGAAACATGTCATAATTCTTCCAGAATCTTCCCCTTATGTATTTACAAAGCCATTCCAGCATTTTTGATATTTGCAAATCACAGCATCCCACTTCTCTTGCACTAAAATCTGTTCTGGTTTGCTAAAGCTGCCAAAATGCAACATAACAGAAATGGTTCAGATTTTTCAATGGGGATCTATTAGATTGCAAATTTATAGTCCTAAAGCCATAAAAATGTCCAAATTAAGGCATCAAGAAGTAGATACCTTCTGTAAGGAAAGGCCATTGGCATTCATGGTTCCTCTGTCACATGTGAAGGCACATGGTGACATCTGCTGTTCAATGGCTCTCTCAGTTCCTGTGCATCCTTGCTTGTTTCTTCTGGGGCATTTATCTCTAAGAATCTGAGGGTTCCTCTCTTAGCTTCTCTGGGACAACTTCTCAATTTCATCTCTTAGCTTTTCTCCTGGTTCTGGTTTCAATGGTTATCTCCAAAATGTCTCTGAACACCTTCTCTCTAAGCATCTCTGAACTCTCTCCAAAATGTCTCTGCTTTTTATCTTCTCATAGAGGACTCCAGCAAGGGGATTAAGACCCACCTTAAATGGGTGGGATCACATCTCCATGAAAACAACCTAACCAAAAGTTCCAATGCCCAAGGGTCTGTCCCCAAAAGATTGGATTAAAAGAACATATTCTTTTATGGGGTACATAGCCGATCTAAACCAGCACATCTTTTCACTATGACAGGTTCATAAAATAAGAAACAAAAACATGGTTTTGGGAGCAGGCGAGGCTAGTTTTGAATGTCTGCTCTGCCATTTTACAGGATTTAGAACCATTGTTTTGATATTCAGTTTCTTCTCTCAGTTCCTGAAGGTGATGGCATCTTCCTGTCATTGCACTGCCGTAAGGGTTGGAGGGATGTTGCTAGAAACCCTAGCCTAGGGTTTGGGCTCTGAGTGTTATCAGTGTTATTATCACTGCCCACCAACTTAGAGATCTAAGTATGCTCACAATTGCATCTCCACAAAGTACGTACTAACTTAAATGCTGACTTCCCAATAGTAAATATGGTGATTGATATAATGCCTGCCCTACTGCATGGAGAAATTATTCAGAGTCCTTGACATTCCCCACATAATTTCTTGAAGAGTTGCCAGGGAACATTCAGCCCACTGCTGTCGTACTTGAACAACTTTCAAATTTTGAGGGAGTTCTCTACTTCTCTGTTAGATAATTCTTCCACCAACAAATTAATTTCCAGAGTTCATTTGACAAAGTCCCATTTTGCAAATCTATGAAAGGAAAGCCAGAATGTAAGTTAGGGAGGTTTGTGTAAGAAACCATGAGGACCTTTCCCAGGACTCAAGAGAAAGGTTGTATGTTAGATTTGCAGTTTGATAAGGAAAAAGATACCCTCAGTTTTTTTCTCCCATTAGCAAGTTCAAGTTCTGAGGTTTGATAGTTTACCACAGACTATACTAGAAGCCCCTTACATTCTTGTTCAAAGGGAAATGCAATTGCCCTTTAGAAATTGCGGTCCTGGTCCTGATCTGGGGAGTGCTAAAGAGCAGAACGCTGCTCACTTGGAGCAGTGGTTTATTCTAGTGGCTGGATGCAAGCCATGCACCAGCGGACATAAACATTTTCCATAATGAAAAGCATAAGAAGGTTATGAGCAGAGCCTCACCACCTCCCTAAGGTCTACTTTTTCAGAAAGACGAGACCAGCTAAGTTTACCAAGCTAAGACCTTGCTTTCCATCTCAGAAGAAACATTTACACTGCCTTGAGAGTGTGGTGAGAAACTGGGGTCAGCCCCTCTGGGGTCCCCTTCTCTCTGGCCAATAGTACAGATAGAAGAGCCAGAGGAAAGGAGTCTGGGCCCCTCTTATGGGGCCCTGGGAGTGCTACCAGATTGGGAGAATTATAGAGTGTGTTCAGTTGAGAGAGGAATTCTTATTTCACCATTTCTAGTCGACGGCCTAAAAGATCTCAGAAGATAGCATGCATCTCCAAGGCTCAAGTAATTACTTAGGATTTCCGTTCTCATTTTAGGCAAATACTTATGTTTGGGCCTAATTTTGTGCTTTTTTCCCCCCCTGAAAGTGGATTCCCCAAATCATACAAACTTAAGGTGCCATAAAACCTGGACCTTCCTGTGGGGAGGGATCCAGCCTTTTAGTCATACTATAAATATCCCCAGGGAAGTAATTTGATTCAAAGGCGATTCTGAATTTGTTCTCCTGCTTAAACAGTTTCAGGTGCCCCTCCCTGCAGAAAGCTTGAGGTCTAACACCCAGGGCAGCTGTGAAAGGTCCCACAGGGTCAGCTGCTCCCAATCCCCCACCTCCTTCCTTTCTTGGGCTCCACCCTGGTGGCGCACCCTTAGGGATACCCCTGCCCCAGGTTCCAATCTTTGCTGTCACCACCTCTGCCTTTTACCAAGATCACCTTCCCAGTAATGATGAATAACAGGGAGGTCCAGCCCGGCGCCCTTTGGAAACCTTCCCTGGCCACCTCAGGGTGACATGGGTATCACCGGGGCTTGACCCCTGGCACCATCCTTTTGTGCTTCTATCAAGGACCCTGAGACCCGTAGGTGCAGTCGCTGCTCCTGTCAGTCTGTCCGGTAGATATCTGTCCTGGCCTCAGGACCATGCATGGCACATGAGAGATGCAATTGCTGTTTTCTAAACACATGGAAGGTGGTGACCGGGATGTTATACTGATGACACAGGATTTAGCAAAAAATTCTCTTCACGATTTTAATGATTTTTCTCTAGTCTCTGTTTGTCTTCTTACTTCCTTGAGGAAAGCATCTGGAAGCGGCTCTAGTTTAGTTTGCACTTATCTCGGGATTTTACCCATGGTGGATACTAGCTATAGACAAGAGCTTTCTGCTCTTGCTTAAATGACAATCCCAAAACAAGCCTTCTGATTTTATCTTCATGTTAGTCAGTTGTGTGTCTGTATTCTAGAATGTGTTTTGTTTTGTAATTTTTTACTGTTACATGGCATAAATTTATATATTAAAAGCACATTTTAGTTTTTTAATAAAGGAAAAGGTTGACTAAAGCCAATTATCAGGCTAATGTCAATGATAAATATTTATTCATAAATATAATTTAACTTTGTTCACTTCTTTTCATTAAATTAGATAATCAAGTGTTTACATATGATATATGAAAATGATATTTATATTTCATATAACAATCAATATGGTGTTTCACTAGAGGATTACTAATTTACTTTTTTTTTAATTAAATTCAGTTTTATTGAAATACATTCGCACACCATACAATCATCCATGGTATACAATCCACTGTCCACAGTATGATAACATAGTTATGCGTTCATCACCACAATCTATCTCTGAACATTTTCCTTACATCAGAAAGATCCAAAACAAGAATAAAAAATAAAAGTGAAAAAAGAGCACCAAAATCATCCCCCCATCTTGTCCTTTCGTTTTTATCCCCATTTTTCTACTCATCCATGCACTAGATAAAGGGGGTGTGATCCACAAGGTCTTCACAATCACACTGTCACCCCTTGTAATCTACATTCTTATATAATTGTCTTCAGGAGTCCAGACTGCTGGGTTGGAGTTTGGTAGTTTCAGGTATTTACTTCTAGCTATTCCAATACATTAAAACCTAAGAGGTGTTATCTATATAGTGCATAAGAATGTCCAGCAGAGTGACCTCTCGACTCCATTTGGAATCTCTCAGCCACTGAAACTATTTTGTCTCATTTTGCATCCCCCTTTTGGTCAAGAAGATACTCTCAGTCCCACGATGCCGGGTCCACATTCATCCCCAGGAGTCATATTCTGCATTGCCAGGGAGATTTACAACCCTGGGAGTCGGGTCCCACGTAGGGGGGAGGGTAGCAAGTTCACCTGTCGAGATGGCTCAGTTAGAAAGAGAGAGGGCCACATCTGAGCAACAAAGAGGTACTCAGGGGGAGACTCTTAGGCACAACTACATGCAAGTTTAGGCTCTCCTTTGTGGTAACGAGCTTCATAAGGGCAAGTCCCATGATCGAGGGCTCAGCACATCAAACCGCCAGTTCCAATATTTGTGACAACATCAACACCAGTCCAGGTGAGGATGTCCAACACATCTGCACCTTCCCCCAGATCCTCGGGGCTGGGGAGGGGGAGGCTGTAAATATATTTTTTATTATCTGCCCAAATTACTCTGGGATGTGTCACTATTTCACTCCAGCCTATACTAACCTACCGTATCTCACTTCCTATTCAAAGTTCCATGCAATTGTGATGTTTGAACAAATCGACTGTAGAGTTGTACCGTTTAGAAAATTTAGATCCTGTACCAAATAGATATCTCTTCCCTTGGTCTCACACAGAAGTTGAAGTTTTAAAACACAATCAGTTTCAACCTTTACCTTTTGGCCTGGCTTGCCCTGGTCTTAACCAGACTTGCTTCATTCATACGGCTAATTGAAGTCTGGGCTCTTTATCAGCTTTTTTTTTTTTTTGACAGTGGCTGTATGCACTAATACTGACATTCATATCTGCCGAGTTCTAGCTCTGAGTTTCAGGTGTCTCAGAGATATGCATTGTTCCAGAGACCAATCAGGTTGTACGCTAAGGGATCAGCATCTCAAAGTTTAGAGACAGGCATTACAATTCAGGGATAGAGTTAACTGCTGTTAGAGCTTACAATCTAGGGATTATTACAATTATTATGTCCATGTTAGGCTATGTTCTAAGATTCAATTCTGAGTTTACACATTGTAGTTAGTCCATATTGGAGAGGCATCATCCCTCTCACCATGTTTTCTCCAACACTTTTACTCCTATATATATATTTTCCTACAATTTTATAGAGTTATATTCACATACCATACATTTATCCACAGTGTACAATCAGTTGTTCATGGTATCATCATAAAGTTGTATGTTTATCACCACAATCAGCACTTGAACATATTGATTACTACAAGAAAAATTGTTTTTTTTTTTAGCAATAAGAAAAAAAATGATAAAAAGAAAAATAACATGCCATACAATACAATATACTAGTAAGGACAGCAAATAACACCACTACCAAGAATCCCATATTCCTCCCCTATATCCCCCTCATATACATTTAGCATTGGCATAATGTTACTGTTGACCATAGATTCCAGTTTGCTTTGATTATGTTTTTTCCTGAATACCATCCCCTTTTCAATTCTCTACATGGTTGACATTCATTTGCTTTCCCACATGCAAAAACATTTTCATATTTGTATATTTAGTAACAGTCATTGGCCACTCCAGTTTTTGCCAAGTTATGCAGTCTCAGTCTTTATCATCTATCTTTACCTCTGGTGTCATACATTCTCCTATCCCACCTCTTTCAGCTTTACTCACAGACATCTTTGTTCAGTGTACTTACAATACTGTGCTACCATCACACAGTATTAAGCTATCTATTTCTGGATCTATGCAATCAATCCTAAACATTCTGTAGTCCTTCAGCATCAAATGGCTGGTCTCTGCCCGCTTTCTATCTCCTGGTCACCTGTGTTGTCAACTTTTAACTCCCAAAGTTTGTTCATTAATGTCTGTTCATATTAGTGAGACCATACAGAATCTGTCCTTTTGTTTCTGGCTAACTTAACGCAACATAATGTCCTCAAGGTTCATCCACATTATTACATGATCCATGTCTTTGTTCTGTCTTACAGCTGCATAATATTCCATCATGTGTATATACCACAGTTTGTTTATCCACCCGTCCTTTGATGGACATTTGGGCTGTTTCCATCTCTTGGCAATTGTGAATAATGCTGCAATAAACATTGGTTTACAAATGTCTGTTTGTGTCTTAAGTTTTAGTTCCTCTGAGTATATACCTAGGAATGGAATTGCTGGGTCATATGGCAAATCTATATTTAGCCTCCTGAGGAAACTCCACACTGTCTTCCAGAGTGGTTGCACCATTCTACATTCCCACCAACAATGAATAAGTGTGACTCTTTCTCCACATCCTCTCCAGCACCTGTCATTTTCTGTTTTTTGGATAATGGCCATTCTGGTAGGTGTGAGATGATATCTCATTGTGGTTTTGATTTGCATTTCCTTAATAGCCAATGAAGCTGAGCATTTTTTCATATGTTTTTGAGCCATTTGTATTTCCTCTTCCGAAAAATGTCTGTTCATGTCCTTTGCCCATTTTTTAATTGGGTTGTTTGTCTTTCTGTTATTGTGATGCAGGATTCCTTTATATATTCAGGATATTAAACCCTTATCTGATATGTGGTTTCCAAATATCATCTCCCATTGTGTAGGTTACCTTTTGACTTTTCTGACAAAGTCCTTTGATGTACAAAAGTGTTTAATTTTGAGGAGATCCCATTTGTCTATTTGTTCTTTGGTTGCTCGTGCCTTGGGTGTGAGTTCTAAGAAGCCACCTCCTATCACAAGATCTTTAAGACATTGCCCTACATTTTCTTCTAAGAGTTTTATGATATTGGTGCTAATGTTTAGGTCTTTGATCCACTTTGAGTTAATTTTGGTATAAGGTGTGAGATGGACATCCTCTTTCATTCTTTTGGAAATGGATATCCAGTTCTCCAGACACCATTTATTGAACAGGCTGCTCTTTCCCAGTTGCTTCGGCTTCACTGCCTTATCAAAGATCAGTTGTCCATAGATGCGAGGGTCTACTTCTGAATACTCAATTCGATTCCATTGATCAGTGTATCTGTCCTTATGCCAGTACCATGCTGTTTTGATCACTGTAGCTTTGTAATATGCTTCAAAGTCAGGTAGTGTGAGACCTCCCACTTCATTCCTCTTTCTCAAGATATTTTTGGCTATTCGGGGCAACTTACCCTTCCAAATAAATTTAGTTATTGGTTTTTCTATTTCTGTAAAGTAAGTTGTTGGGATTTGAATTGGTATTGCATTGAATCTGTAAATCAGTTTAGGTAAAATTGCCATCTTAACTGTATTTAGTCTTCCAATCCATGATCATGGTATGTTCTTCCATTTTTTTAGGTCTTATTCAATTACTTTTAGCAGTTTCTTATAGTTTTCTATGTAAAGGTCTTTTGTGTCCTTGGTTAAGTTTATTCCTCAATACTTGATTCTTTTGGTTGCTATTGTAAATGGGATTTTTTTCTTGATTTCCTCCTCTTGTTGCACATTACTTGTGTATAGGAACACTACAGATTTTTGCGTGTTGATCTTGTAGCCTGCTACTTTGCTGTATTCATTGACTAGTTCTAGTAGCTTTGCTGCACATTTTTCTGGATTTCCTACATAGAGAATCATGTCATCTGCAAATAGTGAAAGTTTTACTTCTTCCTCTCCAATTTGGATGACTTTTATTTCTTTTTCTTGCCTAATTGCTCTAGCTAGAACTTCCAGCACAATGTTGAATAGCAATGGTGATAGTGGGCATCCCTGTCTTGTTCCTGATCTTAGAGGAAAAGCTTTCAGTCTCTCCCCATTGAGTGTGATGTTAGCTGTTGGTTTTTCGTATATTGCCTTTATCATATTGAAAAAGTTCCCTTCTATTCGTATCCTTTGAAGTGTTTTCATCAGGAAAGGATGCTGAATTTTGTCAAATGCCTTTTCTGCATCAATTGAGATGATCCTGTGGTTCTTCTGCTTTGATTTATTGATGTGGTGTATTACATTAATTGATTTTCTTGTGTTGAACCAGCCTTACATACCCGGAATAAATCCCACCTTGTCGTGGTGTATAATTCTTTTAATGTGCTGCTGGATTCGATTTGTGAGTATTTTATTGAGTGCGGGACACTGTTATCGAGTTCTGACTTGGCGGGCCTGGGCCAGGGGAACTGATCAGCCCCTAGGAAAGGTAGTGGGGCACGGGTGGTAGCGCCCTCCACGGCCCCCCGGGCCTGAGAAAGTGGAGCCGAATGCAGGCCCCATTTCCTCACCCCAAAGTACAACCGTTGGGGAGGGCTTGCCGGAGAAAACCCCCCCCCCGTGCCTTACCCGCACCCTCCACCCTCTTCGTTACCGGAGCAACTCCCGCCCCTTTTCAAACAACCTCCGTGCCCTCTCAGAACCAATCCAAGCCTTTAACCTCTACAGCTACCCCGCCCTCTATACCGCCCGATATAAGCTTGTACTCTCCCCTAATAAACTCTCTTGGCTTCTTCACCCTAAAAGAAACGTGTCCCGCCTGTTCCTTCTCGCCGCCCTCCACACCTTGCACGCCTCCGCCGGGGACCGGGCCCAGTTCCCCACCTCGCCCTCGCCTCCGGGAAAGAGCCCCCGCCGCCGGTACCCTCCGAGCAATCCCGAGAGCCTAGGATTTAGCAACCGGCCGCCACCCCCCCCAGACGAGTCAACTGCGACCGCAATTGAGGATTTTTGCATCTATATTCATTAAAGAAATTGGTGCATAATTTTCTTTTTTTGGAGTATCTTTGTCTGGTTTTGCTATTAGGGTGATGTTGGCTTCATAGAAAGAGTTATGTAGCTTTCCCTCTTCTTCAATTGTTTTGAAGAGTTTGAGCAGGATTGGTACCAATTTGTTCCTGAATGCTTGGTAGAATTCACATGTGAAACCATCTGGTCCTGGGCTTTTCCTTTTTGGGAGCTTTTTGATGACTGACTCAACCTCTTTACTTGTGATTGGTTTGTTGAGGTCATCTATTTCTTCTTGAGTTAATGTTGGTTGTTTATGCTTTTCTAGGAAGTTGTCCATTTCATCTAAGTTGTCTAGTTTATTAGCATATAGTTGCTCATAGTATCTTCTGATTATCTCCTTAATTTCTGCAGGGTCAGTGGTTATATTTCCTTTCCCATTTCTGATTGCGTTTATTTGCATCTGCACTCTCTTTTTTTTTGTTAGCCTAGCCAGTGGTCCATCAATTTTATTGATTTTCTCAAAGAACCAACTTCTGGTTTTGTTGATTCTCTCTATTGTTTTCCTGTTCTCAATTGCATTTATTTCTGCTCTAATCTCTGTTATTTCTTCCCTTCTGCTTGCTTTGGGGTTAGTTTGCTGTTCTTTCTCTAATTCCTCCAGGTGAGCAGTTAACTCTTTAATTTTTGCTCTCTCTTCTCTTTTAATATAGGCATTTAGGGCAATAAATTTCCCTCTCAGCTCTGCCTTTGCTGCATCTCATAAGTTTTGATAAGTTGTGTTTTCATTGTCATTTTCCTCGAGGTATTTACTAATTTCTCTTGTAATTTCTTCCTTTACCGACTGGTTTTCTAAGAGGGTGTTGTTTAGCCCCCATATGTTTGTGAATTTTATGACCTTCTGCCTTTTATTTATTTCCAACTTCATTCCATTGTGGTCTGAGAAAGTGTTTTGTATAATATCAATATTTTTAAATTTGTTGAGACTTGCTTGGTGACCCAACATGTGGTCTATCCTAGAGAATGTTCCATGAGCACTTGAGAAAAAAGTGTATCCTGCTGTTGTTGGATGTAGTGTTCTGTAGATGTCTGTCAAGTCTAGTTCATTTATCATACAATTCAACATTTCTGTTTCTTTAGTGATCCTCTGTCTACATGTTCTATCCATTGATGAGAGCTGTGTATTGAAGTCTCCAACTATTATTGTAGAGGTATCTATTTTTCCTTTCAGTGATCGCAATGTTTGCCTCATTAATTTTGGGGCATTCTGGCTTGGTGCACAAATATTTATGATTGTTATGTTTTCTTTATGAATTGACCCTTTTATTAATATATAGTGTCCTTCTTTGTCTCTCTTAATTGTTTCACTTTTGAAGTCTAACTTGTCTGATATTAATATAGCTACTCCCGCTTTTTTCTGGTTGTTGTTTGCATGAAATATCTTTTTCCAACCTTTCACTTTCAGTCTATGTTTGTCCTTGTGTCTAAAGTGAGTTTCTTGTAGACAGCATACAGATGGGTCCTGTTTTTTAATCCATTCTGCCAGTCTGTGTCTTTTTATTGGGGAGTTTAATCCATTTACATTTAGTGTTATTACTGTAAGGGCAGTACTTTCTACTACCATTTTGTTTTTTGGAATTTATATGTCATATCTTATTTTTTCCTCTCCTTTTACCTTTCCTGATAATCTTCATTTCTGCACTCTTCTCCAACTCTCTCTCTCCTGTCTTTTCCTATCAGCCTGTAGCACTCCCTTTAGTATTTCTTGTAGTTCACAAACTCTCTCAGTGTCTGTTTGTCTGAAAATGTTTTAATCTCTCCCTCATTTTTGAAGGAAAGTTTTGCTGGATATAGAATTCTTGGTTGGCAGTTTTTCTCTTTCAGTATCTTAAATATATCATGCCACTGTCTTCTTGCCTCCATGGTTTCCACAGAGAAATCTGTACATAGTCTTATTAACCTTCCCTTGTATGTGATGGATCACTTTTCTCTTGCTGCTTTCAGAATCCTTTCTTTGTCTTTGACATTGGACAATCTGACCAATAAGTGTCTTGGAGTAGGTCTATTGGGATCTATTCTATTTGGTGTATGTTGTATTTCTTGAATCTCTAATTTTCTGTCTTTTATAAGAGTTGGAATATTTTCAGTGAATATGTCTTCTATTACTCTTTCTGCCCCTTTTGCCCTCTCTTCTCCTTCTGGGATACCCATGACATGTATATTTGTGCGTTTCATGTTGTCACTCAGCTCCCTAAGACCCTGCTCATATTTTTCCATTTTTTTCACCATCTGTTCTTTTGTGTGTATGAATTTGAATGACCTGTCTGCCAGGTCATTGATCCTTTCTTCTGCCTGTTCAAATCTACTGTTGTGTCCCTCCATTGTGTTTTTCATCTCCTCCATTGTGGCCTTCATTCCCATGAGTTCTGTCATTTGTTTTTTTAAATTTATGAATTCTTCTTTATGGTCAGCCAGTGTCTTCTTTATATCCTTCAGCTCTTTTGCTATATCTTCCTTCATTTCGTCAAATTTATTTAGCATTAGTTGCCTCCAATCCTGTATCTCAGCTGAGCTATTAGTTTGTTCCTTTGGCTGGTCCATGTTTTTGTGTTTCCTGGTATGGCTTGTTATCTTAAGTTGTCTAGGCATCTGATTTTCTTGATTAGTTTATTTTGGAGCTTGTTTTCTATCTTTTACCTAGTGGTTTTCTTTTTGGTTGGCTTTGTTCTCTGGCCTCTGTTACTCAGTTCAATTTATTCTAGACCTCTAACTTAGGTTCTATTTAGTTGATCAGAATTTTTCCCCTCTTGTTTTTTCTGTTTCTTGCTCTGCCTCTATGTAACCTTTCTGTGAGTGGGTCTCCTCAGATATGGTCGACTCTAGTCAGATTTTCCCAGTCTAGTGAGGCCCAGGTCTCATTGGGAGGGTATGGAGTTTTCCTGAGAATGAGGCCTTTAGAATTGGTGCTTTTCCTCTCCTGTCCAGCAGGTGGTGCTTGCCAGCCCGCAGCTCCCCAAGCACTGTAGGGAGGTATGTAGACTTTAGTTCTCCTGGGGACTCTGATCCTGTTGGGGGTGTGGCTGACTGAAGCCAGAATCTGAATTCCAGCCCCTGGGGTCTGAGTTTCCAAAAGGAGGACTGCCAGTTGAGCTGGACCTCCCTCCACTCTCCCAATCCTCAGAACTCCAGTTATCTCTCAGGGGCACTATTCCCTTCTCCCCTCTCCTCTTTGGACCCTCTCCAGGTAGATTCCTTGGTCAGCCTGAGTTGCCAATTAAAGATGGGGGTGGAGGCCTTCAGTAGTGAATACGGAACTCAAAGACACTGTGGGTACTCTGTCTCCCCCCAAGCCCAGCCTAGTCCCTCAACCAGGGCTTTCCGATAGAAAATAACCACATATATTACTTTTAGATTAAAAAAAAAATAGAAAAGAAAAACAAGAAAAAGAAAAAAGAAAAAAAAAAAGAGTCTCTATTAAAAGTCTTTCCCCAGCCTGGAAATTTTGTCAGTGTCAGAATAGAGCATTTAAAGATATGCTTTGGGCTGTTGTCTGATAATAACTCTCCAACAGCTTCAGTTCCACCCCTGCCAGGGGCTATTGAAATGCAAAAAGATAAGGGATCAGTGAGAAGCCAGAAGGGACAAAATGTAGGGGAAAAAAAATGGCTTTTTTGGAGTCTGGGAATGGGTGCCTGCTTTTACGGGCCCCCACTTCTAGGAGCCCAGCCTTTCTTTAGCACCCCAGCTCCCAAAATTAGTTAATTAATTTGTTAATTAATTCTGCAGTTGAGGCTGGGTTGAGCCTCCCTTCTTGCCCTCAGCAGATTGCTGTTTTTTGTTTTTTTTTCCCCCTCCCTTTCAGGGAGCTGGCAGCAAGACAGTCTGTGAGGTCTGGGTGGGGAGGGGCGCCAGACCCCTGGTCCGGGGAATTTACAATGTTCGCTGCGATCTCAGCTTTTCCTCCAATTCCAAACTTGCATCGATGTGTGACTGGTTACTGGAGACCCCGAAAGCACTGTTTCATATAGTTCTTGGGTAATTGCCAGCTGCTCTAGGGGAGAGACGAAATTCTGCTCCTCACCACTCCACCATCTTTCCCCGCCTCACTAATTTACTTTTAACTCTGGCATTTTTTGTGACTAATGGTGATGTTTCCATATGAGTTTCATTATAAAAACTTCTTTAGACAAGTGAGATTTGATTGTCTTTTCCAAGGAAATAACCACACTAAACCCATCTATCTATAGTGTAGATATCTTTTATAGCAAATACAGCAGCATTTTTGATGATATCTTAAAAAAGTATATCCATAGTTTTGAACTATGCTTTAGTAAAATAGTGTGTGAGCAATAGCAGATAGCAAGAAATAAAATTCATTTTCATATTTCTTATAATCCTCTAACATTATAAAATGTGTCAATTTTGGAGAAAGAAGGACAGCATTCATAATGAGAGAAATTAATGCAAAATCATTGTGAAATCATTTAATATCTGCTCTTTCCAAGGGTCTGCTCTCTACCTGGCCCCCTAGAATTCTTTACCGAAGGGTCCATAAGCATCAGGTCCAAGGTTGACTCATGATGATATTTTTCATTTTTTTATGTTCATATTCCCACTGGCCTTGCCCAACAAAGGCAAATAAAAACCTGTTAATCCCAATTTACTTTCTCTTTTGTCTCCTTAATCATCAGCTATTAATGGTTATTATTAGTGATTATCATTTCCATCTCAACATGCTTATACAGAATTTGTATTTGCACACATTTTCTGCTTCATAATTAGGTAATCATTTCAATGATTAGCAAAATATCTATTCCCATTTTGTAGCCTCCTTTGGTTTAAAAGACTTTTCACAATTTGAATTCTTCTCACTCCAATTGGAATTATATTTGACAATTTACCTTAACTCATTTTAGTTCCAGTTATATCCCAATCTAAACACACTTTAACCGTCTGGTGTCAATGACAGTTGAGTGTAAATTGCTAGTCATCTGAATATTCCTCTGTTGTTCTTATTCTAATAATATCATTAACATGTGTTTCAGTGCTAATAAATATCATTCACATCATAAAAATCTCAGCTATGTAATGTGCATGAAACTAATTAGCTTGCCAACCTTTGCCAGTGGTAGTAGATTAACACAAGTGATAGAAGAATATTACATTTACCCAAGACTGACCATGTTAATTATCAACTCTAAGGTCTTTAAAAATGATAAATGCCAGCACTAGATTCAATACAAATTGTTAGCAATATATTTAATTCAATGATCCCCAGGTTTTTTGTTTTGATTTTGTTTTTGTTTTGAATGTTTAGGACACTTTGGCTGTATTCTTCTATGTAGAATTCTTTGAAATATTTGGTTTTCAAACTGCGTTAAGTATTTACCTGTAATGTTTTATTAATGTTTATCTTAGCCTTTTTGAAAATTACAAAAAAGCTTAAAAGTCCGTTATTCATACTCATGAGGCAGGAGATACCAAACTAAATCATTATCCTAATACACTGTTTACGATTCTTGGAACCAGACTTTTTGTGGCCAATCTACCAACAGTCTTTCAAAGAACTTGTGCCTGCAATGCAGAAGCTGACAGAAGACAGAAAGAATGCCTTTCCTGAAGCACAGACAGAAAGCTTCTGTGTAGACTGAGAACTGTATTGTCCCCATTTAGAACCTATATCCTCTGCAACAAATTTAGGGACTACAACATGAAAAATAAAACTCTATCAGTTTGGCATTAACACAGTCATGACAGAAATAAAATAACCTGATTGCATAGCAGTACTGAAATGAGAAGCTTTGGGAATGATCCAGAATCAGTACTTGTATACATGTGCATGTACACACACACACACGTACGTGTACACACATGTGCACACACCTAAGAGATCAGTAACAAAGTAAGCAAATAAACAAAAATCTTACAGAATTCTTAGACCACTAAGAATATATTCACAGGTGCCAAGATGAGAAAACCTGATGAATATAAATGGAAAACAATTAAAAAGTCACAAAATTTAGGAGTCTTATGTTTACTTTGTTTCATAGGCTTATGTTTTTAAATGGCTTTTTGATGACAGTTGTTTTGGCATTGGCAGGCTTGGAAGAACGGGCCAGGTCAGGCTCTGCCCACCACCTCTGTTTGGCTGCTACTGCTGAAACTTTCTGTTGCAAATGTTCAACTTATTAAGCTAAGCTGTTGTTCATTCAATTCTTTCTAAAGCTGTCGTGTCTAATAAGGGCAGATTCAAAAAGTGTTTTATCTACAACTTTTCCTTCTAGAGTTTACCTTGGCTCCCTGCTTGTCTTTACTGTTTATTTGATGTGAAAGATCATTTGTATAAATGAGTTACACATATTAGGGTTAATAAATAATACACGGTTGCCTTTTGTTTAAGAAAGCCAAATGCAGAAAGATTGATTTTACATCTAGTTAAATTCAGTTAAATATTTAGTTAGCATCTATGTTTCTTTCAGTCACTTGGGTGAGCAAGAATATTTATTACATAGTGTTTATAATGTTAAAATAGTAAATTTTGCTAGTGTAGTGAACAGCAGTATCCCATTCTATTGCCGTCCCCTCACCCAAATTTTCCAGATAACATAGACACTGAGTTCAATTTGAGTTTCACATATGAAAAGAAAAAGTAAAAAGCAATTTTCTAGGTCTACGTATGTTCTAAATATTGCATGCTGCACGTACATTAAAAATGAATCGTTTATCTGAAATTTGTATTGAACTGGGTCCCTTGTGTTTTTATTTCTACAACTCAAAAACTTCCTCCAGAAGACTAAAACACTTATTCCCTCAGCAGTTGGGAGTACTGGTGGCTGAAAGCTCTCAGCTGATCCTTTTTCAAGGACATGCCCTCAGCCGAGTAGAGTCTTCTTGCCCAAGATCATGTCCCCACTGCAGAGCCAACTGGCTTACATTGACTCTCAATATAAAAATACACAGGCCAGGACCGCTTGCTCTAATTTGAGTCTGAAAGTTTATACCAGACCCACAGCTCCCTGTCAGCTCAGCTGAGGGCTTCCTTGCAACTGCAATCATAGTTCAACTTCTCTCTCTCTTCCTAATCCTGCTTTTCTCACTCCCTCAAAGATGTTGACCCCAGTACAATTCCCTACTGTAAACTACTTATATGCAAATCTCCATCTTAGTGCCTGCATCCTGGGAACCAGACCCATTTACTGGGTTACCCAAGGGCTGATAATGTTGAGTGGGACACAAAGAATAAAACGGCCCTGGAAAAGATCCAGGCTACACTGCAACCAGTCCTGCCACCTGGACCACATGACCCATCAACCATTGGCACAAAGTTCTAATGTGCTAACCATTCCACAGTGGGAAAAGGCTATATGGAGATTGAAATAGGCAAGCCCCAATAGGAAAATTTCAACACGAACCCCTAGGGTATTGAAGCAAGGTTATGCCATCTACCAAAGAGAACTGCATGTAAAACACAACAAAACACAACAGTTTTTGTCATGCTGCTGGACCTTGCAGATGTGTCTGACCATGGGAAATTGAATTATCTTGTGGCTAGAACTGCCCACCATGAATTAGATATATCAGAGTCACTGCATGATAAGATCATTTGGGCCCCACATGACCCCAGATCAGGAATTAGCAGGTCCAGGGGCTGAGTACGATGCATTGGCATAAGTCCAAGATGCTGTCTGCTCCACTGCTGCACCAGGACTCATCTCACAGGAGAGTCACTTAGGAGTCATGTAGGATGTGTGGAGGGATGAGAATATGGCTGAACTTGTGTGGTGGTTTGTAGCTATGTACCCCAGAAATACACATTCTTAAATTTAATCCATTCCTGTGGATGTGACCCCCATTCTAAGTAGGATCTTTTGTTGAGGTTACTTCAGTTAAAGTGTGGCCCAGCTCAATCATGATGGGTATTAATCATATTACTGGAGTCCTTTATAAGAAAATGAGAGGGAGGGAGGGAGGGAGGGAGAAAGAGAGAGAGAGAGAGAGAGAGAGAGAGAGAGAGAGAGAGAGAAGTTGACCTGAAAGAGAAGGGAGACACCAACAGACCCAGCTATGTGACAGAGGAGCCAGGATTGCTGGAAGTCAGTCCCAGAACTCCAGTCTTCAGGAATAAATTGTTGCCTTGATGATGCTTTGACTTGTTCATTTTCCAAATGAGTGAATAAATTCCTATTGTTTAAGCTGAATCATTTCATAGTATTCTCTTAAGCAGCCTAGGAAATTAAAACAGCTTGGTTCACAGATAGTCCAGCTGGGAAACTGAACAGAAGCCCAGAATTGAATGTGCAAACATTTTAACGCCACCCAGGGGTTCCCTGAAAGACCTGGAGAGGGAAAATCTGCCAAACAGCATTAGAGTATGTCACAGCTTTTAATCCACCATGTGTGGAAAGAGAAGTGTTGTGACGTACGGATAGAGATGTACACATAGTTTGTCTTGCTGTCCAAGGACCCAGGAAAAAGAAAAATGGAAAAGTGAGAAGGGAGGTCTGGGAAATAACAATATTGATGACTCACCCAGAATGGCACAGAACTTGATGACATACCTGGCCCATATGGATATTCTGTGGAAGACATCTACATTAATCAAATGGAAACTATCCCCTGCTGTTGGTGAGATGTCCTGATTATCTGTTCCCTGCCTTTCCTCAGTCCTTGTGTAATGGATTTATACTTGCATCAGTGCAGGGAAGGGTGTAGACCATGCATTGGTTCAAAGTCATAGACCTTTTCTCACCAGAATACTCTTGCAAAGTGTCCAACTTTCTACCAGCAGAGACTGGAAGTGTGGGGAGGACTAAGGAAGGCACCACCTGGGAGACAGGAGATGGTATTGGGGATCCTCTAGGAAAAAGGCTGAAGCAGAGTTTAATGTCTGGTATGTATCCCAGTGAGTGCCTTTGGGATCAATACCTCGAGAAGCATGATTGGATGGAGAAAGAAACCAATCTCTGATTATAGCCTGATAGTCTCAGCAACCCCACAAGGTATTCTGAATCTGAAATGGCCTAGGGTCCTTCCACATTGGGCCAAAATAGCCAGAACTTTAAAATCTGCCTCAATTAATGATTGTAAATGGGCTGCACAGGGAAAGGAGATGGCCTTGGGTAAAGCATTCTCCAGAGAAAGATAGATCCTGAAGGGACTGACCAGTGACAACTGCCTGCTGACAATAATCTCAGCAACGGGGCAGCCGATTTTCCTTGAAATGGGACCTTGGTTGTGCGTCTCCTTGTCTACTACCATCTGCCTTTCAAGTTTAGGATACGGGGATTGAACATGTCTTCCTCAAAGACATGCTCTTCATCTTAATCCACGTTCCTGTGGGTGTGAACTCATTTGTGAATAGGACTGTTGAAAATATTATTATTAGTTAAGGTATGAATAAGAACTTCAAAGATCCTATTTGTGAATAGGATCTTCATGTGGGAATAACATCTTCATTTCTGAATAGGATCTTCAAAGGTCCTATTTGGATGAGACCAAATCGAGTCAGGGTGGGCCTCTATCCATAGGACTGCAGACCTTATAAACAAAGGGAATTCAGATGCTGTCAATCAGTAGAATCCAGAAGCCAGAAGTCAGCAGAAATCAGAGGATCAGACACAAGAAGAGAGAGACTGCCATGTGACGGAGGGAGAGATGCAAGCCAAGGAACTCCGATGGCAGCAAGCCAGCACCAGACCTCTACAGACTCCAGGAAAAAAGCATGGCCTATGCAGACCTTGATTTTGGACTTCCAGCCTCCAAAACGAGGAGACAATGAGTTTCCATGTTTTAAGCCAACACAGTATGTGGTATTTGTCATAGCAGCTCTGGATACAGTATTTTCTTTAAACATTCAACCAATATGTAGTGCTGCTTCCCGATGCCAGAATACAGTAGCCCAGAGGCAGGGGCAGTAGAGGAGGGTTTAATTCTGAGCACCCCTCACTATTTCATCTTTCAGTCCCTGAAGGGGTTTCTGTTTCTTTTCTCAGCCTTGGATTTGATGGCTTTGGAGGTTCTGGTTCCCAAACACAAACCTCTTCCACCAAGAAAGGCAGCATAGATATGGAAACCTAGACATGCTGTAAGCCATTTTGGGTACTCCAAAACTCAGACATGGCAGGCAAAGAAGGAGGCTCTATTGACTAAGTAAATGCAACCATCTCAATAGGGATAAGAACCCTAAGGGCTCAGGTCCTTCAGAATTAAAAATGTGCATCACTTCAGCTAGAATGGAACCCACCTGGTCAAAGTGTAGGCACAGAGTAAGAAGAATATAAAATGGTGGTGAAGGGAAGAAGTTAGGGTTGCAAACTTAGGCCTAGGGATCATTTATGGAAGCTACCATTGTCGCAACTCTGCATAGTTTCTCCACATTGTTTCTTCCCACTCCCCCTTCAATATTCTAGTCATGTACAAGTGGAGTCTAATGTTATAATGTAGGTTCCAAGAAGAGGGATAATGTCATTTGTGTCCCACCATGATGAACAGTGGCCAATGACATCTGCGGCTCCCTTATATTGAGGATAAGATTTCCTTCACGTGAACAAAAGTCAAGGAAGAATGCTGAATAAATAAATGGTTGAGATGTGCTAGTTTTTCTTCATTTTCCTCTCCCAAATATCTTCTCTGCCATCCTCTTCCCTGTTCTATGGCCCTGAGGCACTGCCATCAGTCCAGATCCTTTGCCATCGGCCTTCTGATTGGGTAAGACTAATGGAAGATACCCACATGCTATCAGGATGTGGTGGAAGAGAGAGGTCCGGGTATTTCTTCCTGATCACTCCGTACCGTAGTGTCAAACCGTTGCTGCCTTTAGATATCTCAGCATACCTTGTTGTTTTCCTTAAATCTGACCATACTCCATTAGTAGTCCCTTAAATACAGTCCTAACATTTAATCCATCTTGGGTGGATTCTGTTTCCTGTTGGCACTCCAATTGTTACAGATTACTTGAATTATTGGTACCACTATAGTCTAACGCAAACATGTTACCTTTAAATCAATTAATCCCCTTTATACCCAAGTGTGCGTGGCCTCATTTAGGCATGTGCACACGGATGGTGACTCTGAATAGTGACTGTTGTCTCTACATTTGCCTGGAGGTGTTTGTCAAAGTCAATCATGGGCTCCTCTTTACTTTGGTTTTGTTGACCCTACAAGAATTCAATCAATAGTCAGCAGGTTGTAACCACTTTTGAAGGAGTTTTCAACTGAAGAAAACCACTGGAAACGTGGCTTCTTAATTGAATAGGAAGGGGAGACAAACAAGTGCCTGTGACAAGTCCATGCAACAGTTTATCATGATCTATTGGAGTATTGTACCAAGGCCCACACAGCCTGCCAACAGCCCCAGGTAATAAAAGCAGCCTGCCTACAACCCTGTGTAATAAGCAAAGCCTGCCTACAGCTCCGGGTTATAAAAACAGCCTGCCTACAGCCCTGGGTAATAAGCACAGCCTGCCTACAGCCCCCGGTCAAAGTCCTGTCCCCAGTGTCATTCCCCAGGGACAGTAAGCACCATATCTGCCATTTCTGTACTTCAACTGACCTTGGGGATCTTTCACTGCCATCTACAATTTCTGATTAAGAATTCAAGAAGCGGGATCCGGGTGATGTTCACTGATTAAATTGGCCTCCTTGCTTAACTTTTACCAAAGTTCAATTCTGAGCTTTTGGAATCACAGGTATTTAGTATTGATATTTTTTAAGTGCTTTGGGCCAGTACTGGGTACATATGTGCTCAATGAAAAGTCTTCCTTGACATTAAAGTGGGCATTGTGACAGATAACAGGGATTTGGGGAAAAAAAAATCTCAGATCTCTACTGTGTTAACCAAGCCATGGAAAGTATATGGGATTCGTAATCTCTCATGCCATCAATCATTTTTATTAAATGCATCGGCTACATCCTCAGGCATCTAGCTCCTCTTCACAAAGTTATTATTTCTTTACTCGGGGTGACAGGAGATTGATCAAAGCTCCTGTAGAAATCTAAATAACATAACATCACTAACAACACTGTTGTTATTTTGATCATGTTATTTTGAACCTGTCTAGAGTATTTTTCCAGAACTAATGTCTGTAAATCAAATTTTAAAAAGTAACTTAGATTGATATTTTCAATGAACAGAAATGTCATGTTACTTTAAGACTGTGGGATAAAACCCAATAATTCTAAAATGGGACATTTTTGTAAAGCACTTTAGTTTTGTAATTATATATTTATATTGCTTATAAAATGTACTAATATATTATATATAAGTTATGGCATACAGAAAGGCATTTAAAACTGTTTATTCTGTTACATTGAGAAACCATTTAAAAATACCAACCATAATTGTTTTCCAGGAATATATTTACCTGGGTGTCAAGCTCAACTTTATGTGCATGAGGAAGTCTTGCTTTTTCCTCTCGGGAGTTGTCGTAAATTTTAAAACATGCTGTTGAAATGGAGAAATGTGAAATACTCAAAACAGCTTTGTACTTTCTAATATTCTAAGTTTTGATGTCATTAGCATAGTGAAATAGCTATTCAAAAGGATTCACTTAATATATATTTTTAAAAATCTTCCATTTATTACATATTTCTTTAATATCTACTTTGTGCAATGTAGATATAAAAAGTACAATTTTTGTGCTCCTACTGAGAAACTAGGTCCAGTGCCAAATACTGCATGTAAGCATGAAAGTCGTACTGCAAAATGTCCAGTATATATATGGTTGTTTTAAATCTAAATCTGTATTTCCTGTATAGTTGTAACTCTAACCTGTTCCTCACTTAGATTTTTTTTCCTTCTTATAAAACAAACACACAAAAAATATCAGATGGTATTTAACTTGCTCCATGTAGCAGGCACTGTAGATTATGAACAGTATATGTAAGTGATGTCAACAAATATATCCATTTTCAGAATGCTTTCCTTCTGACAGGAACTGGGACTTAACACCGGCTTAATTTAATTCCAATAACCCAAGTTCTGCAGTTGTCTTCTTTTTACAAATGAGGAAACTAAGGCTGAGAGACGATGGGTAGTTTGTCCGGAGCCACAGACTGGTGATGTACCGATCTAAGCCCAACCGTTTGATTTCAAAGCCGATGTGGCGCAGGGAACCCAGGGGTTCCGTCCACGTTTCTTCCCTGCTCACACCCAACAGAGGCCGAGGACCTGGTTGGCCGGGGCTTGCCTTGTCACAGCCTCACAGTGATGGTGCTATTGTGTAGATCTGCAGGAACAAGAAGGAAAACTCCAAAGTGAAATAGGGATTTGCACGTGAGAATCACCTCAAAGTGTGATGCTCCTATACTGAGTTGTGTCTGCAGCAGTGATCAGGTATCTAGCCTCAACCCCAATGTCACTTCTTTTACTGTTGGTTTGTCTGCAATCCAAAAGAAGAAAATTCAGCCTGACCTCCATCCCCCAAATCAATACACTCCAAAAGAAAACAACATTCCATCAGTGATTTTTCCATAAACTTCAGGCAATTATAAAAGAGTACATTTATTAATATTCATTTTTATTATCAAAAAGAAATAGCTTTATTTTACTGAAGGCTAGAATTTAAGATTAAAAGATGTTCCCTTCAACCACTCTGAATTAACAGCATGATAGCACAATCACTAAGTGGCTTGTAATTATTTTGTAATGAATTTTAATCATAAGTAATTTCCCAAAGAGAAAGTTAAGTACTCATTAGAAACAAGTAATCATTATTAATTGCATTAATCATTTCAATTAAAAGGCAGAAAATGCATTTTTATGTGAATCTGGGGTTTATTTTCGTTTTCATGTCAAGTCTCTCATTCTCTGGATTTTTAAAATAAAGACACAGCTGAGCACATGGATACTCATAGGATCCGCCTGGAGACTGCCTGCACTGATTCCTCCGTCTGTGGCCTTTGCTTATTCTGCACACATTTCAAGTTGGAGAGTCCAGAAACCCAAATCAATGTATAGAAACCATGTAAAATACTTTTCTATGCCACACCTCAATTTACATGGTGCATCTCTCCTATTGAAACATTGAAAGCCTCCATGTTGAGTTGCATTCTAATTTTCCTCCACCCCAGTATTAGGGCACCAGCCTACAACTATCATTATTGTCAGAGTGCCGTGGGCTGAAGAATGCCACTTCCCCTCCTCAAAAAATAAAAGTAAATAAATATAAAAACAAAAGGTATCCATGCCTGAATCCTGGAACCTGTGGATGTTACCTTGCATGGCATGAAAGAGTCTTTGCAGAGCTGATTAAGTTAAGGACTGTGTCATGGGGGGATTATCCAGGATTATCTCGGTGGGCCCGGAAGGCAATCACTAGGGTCCTTATATGAGAGAGGCAGCGGAGACCACACACACAAAAGAGGAGAAGGCCCATGTAGGGGTGGAGGTAGGGGCTGGAGTGATGTGGCCAAAAGCCAGGGATAGTGGGAGGGAAGGGGCAAGAACAGATTCTCACCTAGAGCCTCCAGAGCAAGCATGAACCTGCCAACACTCAGATTTCAGCTCAGAGTTACTAATTTTGAACATGTATATGCCAGAAAGGCGAGAAAATAAATTTTGTTGTTTTAAGTCCCTAAATTTGTGGCAATTTGTTCAGCACCCACAGAAACTAATACAATTAGAATTACCTTTTCAGAATTATTTTACATTATTCCTCCTCATTCATTACATGTTCCAGTAAAACCAGCTGTTCACCAGGTCTCAGATACTGCTGGTGCTTTCCTGTTCTATAACTTAGCTTGTGTTATTCCTTTGATATGAAATGCTTTTTCTCTGCTTTAAGTATTTAATTGCTGTCTTCGTTTTAAGCTTCACCCAATCTGAACTGTAGTCTTGTTATCCTGTCCCTCCAGCCAGCAGTTTGTTAGTCCTGTCCATCTTAGGAAGCAGTAACTCTTCTGGTTTTATTTGTTTATCATCTGCCTGAGTCACTGGAATGGAAGCCATGATATCAAGACTTCTGCTTCGTTCAATGCTATCTGTCTTAGCTTTAGAAGACATTGTAGCTGCTCAATAAACATTTGTTGAATACATGCCAGATTATATTGACTTTCCATAAATTTTTACCTGAATCCCCAGTATGAATAAATTACTTCCTGTTTAGCTGTAGTTTATCTATCTTTTATTGTGATTCAATTACAATATGCCTCATTCTGCAGTTGTTTATTTAACTCTATTTGCTATTCTTCTATAAATGCTTGAGAATGAGGCATGTTTTATTTGCTAAATATAGTCCCCTGCCAAGAAGAGATGCTCAGCTACTTTGAATGAGTTTTGAATCCCCAGGTGGATTCTAAAGGCCAAAAAGAAGGGTCATTTGCAGGAAAGCCATGACTCTTTATCATATAAATCACACTGCTTTGTCCTCTGGAAAGCTGAGGTGGGTTTCTGTTCATCATTTCCAGTTAATATATGATTTTTTATTATGCAATTTTATTGAGATATACTCAACACTATATAATCATCCAAAGTACACAATCAATGGCTCATATATCATTGTATACTTGCGCATTCATTGCCACAATCAATTTTCAAACAAACAAAAAAAAGAAATGAAAAATAACACCCAAACCATCCCATATCCCTTATCCTCCTCTTATTACTGATATATTTTTGTCATTATTTTATTACTCATATGCTCATATACTGGTTAAAGAGAGTGTCAGTTACAAGGTTTTCACTATCACATGGTCACACCATAAAAGCTATATAGTTACACAGTTATCATCAAGAGTCAAGTCTTCTGGTTTACCATTCACCAGATTCAGGTATTTCCTTCCAGCTATTCTAATACACTAGAAACTAAAAAGGAGTATCCATATAGTGCATAAGAATAACCTCCGGATTGACTTCTTGACTCCATTTGAGATCTTTCAGCCACTGAAGCTTTATTTAGTTTCATATCTTTTCCCCCATTTGGTCAAGAAAGCTTTCTCAATCCCATGATGCCAGGGCCAGGCTCATCCCCAGGAGTCCTGTTCCTTCTTGCCAGGGAGACTCGAACCCCTGGAAGTCACGTCCCATGTAGGGGCAGGGCAGTAAGTTGATTTGCAGAGTTGGCCAAGAGAGAGAGGCCACATCTGAGCAACAAAAGAGGTTCTCTGGGGGTGACTCTTTGGCATAATTGATAGCAGGCTTAGCTTCTCTTTTGCAGGAATGAGTTTCATAAGGGCAAGCCCCAAGATCTGGGGCTGGACATAAGAAACTGGGATTCCCTAATGCTTATGGGAATATCAGGAATTCCCCAGGTGAGAAAGTTTAATATTTCCTCATTTTTCCCCAGTCCTTCAAGGATATTTTACAAATACTTTATTATTTTGCACCAGGGTATCATATTAACCTGTACGGAATAACAAGATCTCATTTCCCATTGTAGGCTCCATGCAACCATGTTGTTTATATAAACTGACCATACAGGTTCTATTAGAAAGCGTGCTATACAGAATATAAATTCTGCACCAAATAAATGTCTCTTAAATAACAGTCAAAACTCAGGACTAGATGCAACTGCTGTAAGAGCTTACAACAATCCACGAACCTTTACAACAAGCCTCATTGAACACTCCACACTCCTGCATCGTCGATTGCCCAGAATACTTCACTCAAAGAGAGCAGAATACAATTCTTTTAAAGTGGACACAGAATATATACTAAGGTAAACAATATTCTTGACCAGAAAACCAACCTCAAAAAATGCAAAATAATTTATATTACACAGTGTATTTTCTGACTACAATGAAATCAAACTAGAAATCAACAGCTGAAAGGTAAGAAGAAAATATCTAAACACCTGGGAACTAAACACACTTCTAAACAGCCCATGGATCAAAGAAGCATACTCATGTGAAAGAAAAGAAATTTAATGAAAATGAAAAAACAACATATTACAATTTGTGGCACATGGCTAAAGCAGTGCTGAGAGGGAAATTTATAGCATAAAAAGCTTAACTGGGAAAGAATAAAAGCTTCAAAGCTATAATCTAGGGTCCTACTAGAAGATACTAGAAGAAGAGCAAAATAAAAACAAAAGCAAGCAGAAGGACAGAAAAAATAAAGGAAAGAGTAGAAATCAATGAAACTGAAATCAGGGAGACAATAGAGGAAATCAATAGAGCAAAAAGATGATTCTTTGAAAGCATCAATAAAAATAACATACCTCTAGCAAGACTGACAAAGAAAAAATAGAGAACACAGCTTACTATTTTCAGGATTTAAATAGGGAATATCACTACAGAACTTCAGACAAAACCTGTAATAAAGAATACAACAAACAGCTTTTCTTACATAAATTTGAGAATTTACATTAAGTGGTCCAATTCTTTGAAAAATACAAACTACCACAATGCTACAAAATGAAAGAGGTAACATGAATAACCTTATAACCATTAAGGGGATTGCTTTCACAATTTGAAAACTCCAAAAAGAAATCTCCAGGTCCAGATTGTTTCACTTGAGAATTCCACAACCTGTTTAAAGAAGAATTAATACAAATTCTGCACAATATCTTCCAGAAAATAGACTAGGGGGGAACACTTCCCAATTAATTTTCTGAAGCTATTATGACTCTGAAACTACTTTTAATATAAAAGCAGAGGATGATAGGACAAACAGAAAACTACAGACCAATATCACCTATCGAAAATAGATGCAAAAATCCTTAACAAATTAGGAGCAAATAGAATTCAGCAAGATATAACAAGAACTATTTGCCCTGACTGAATGGGGTTTATTCCAGAGATGACAGGCTGGTGCAATATTTGGAATTCAATCAATGCAATCCACCATATTATTAGGCTTAAGCACAAACATTATATAATCACATCAATTAATGAAGGGAAAAATTTGAAAAAATCCACCACCTATTCCTGTTAAAATTTTTCAGGAAAATAGAAATTCAGGGGAATTTTTTCAACTTGATAAAGATCATCTACCAAAACACCTGCCACTCTCATTGTACCTAATTGTAATAAGACAAGAATGCCCACTTCTCAGCACTCCAATTCAACATAGTGCTGGAGTTCTAGCCAGTGTATTATGGAGAGCAAAAGAAGTAAAGGCATAAAGTTCAGAAAGGAGGGAAATAAAGCTTTTTTTGTTGCTTATATGATTGCCTACTTAGAAAATCTCGAGAGTCTTCCAAAAATCTCCAAGAACAAATATGTCAGTTCATTAAGGTTGCAACGTATAAGGAAAACATACAAAAATCAACTGTACTTTAATACACTAGCAATAAGCTCATGGCCACTGAAACTATACATAAAATGCCATTTAAAATTGTTCCCCACAAAATGAAATATATGTACAGGACTTGTATGTTGAAAACTACAAAATATTGATGAAATAAATCAAAGATTTAAATATATAGGAAACTCATGGTTTGAAACACAACACAGTACAGATGTCAATGTTGCCCAAATTGACACACAGTTTTAAAAATTCCTACCAAAATCTCAGCATGATTTTTAAAAAAAATTATTATAGAGAATTTTATTCTAAAATTTATACAGGAAAGCAAAGAAAGTATAAAAGCTAAAAACATTTTTATAAAGAAGAAAAAAGTGGGAGGAACAAATCAACCTAATTCCACATCTTATATATTTACAGGAATCAAAATTGTGTGGTTTTGGAAGAGGGATAGACACATGGACCAATGTAACAGAATAGAGAACCCAGAAATAGATCCATATAAATAGGCCCAACTGAACTTTGACAGAGGTGCAAATGTAATTCAACAGAGGAAATACAGCCCTTAGATTGAAGCAATTAGATATCCATAGGCAAAAAAAATGAAACTCAACCTATGTCTCACTTCTTATACAGAAATTAATTCAAAATTGTTGATGGGCTTAAATGTAAAATGTATGACTACTTTGGGAAAAAATCATAAGAGTAAACCTTTGGGACCTAGAGTTAGGTGAAGAGCTCCTATACTGGACACTATGATTCATAACATGGTAAACTGAAATTGATAAACTGAACATCAAAATAAAGAACTTTTTTTTCTGCAAAAGACATTATTGAGAGGATTAGAAGACAAACTACAGACTGGGAGACAATAGCTGCAAACTGCATATCTGACAAGAGAAAACTAGGTAGAATATAAAGAATTCTCGTGACAACCCAAGGAAACAAACAATCCAATGAGGAAGTGGTAAAGACATAAACAGACATTTCACCAAAGAGGACTTAAAGGTGGCAAATAATCCTATGAAAATATGTTCAACATAATTAGCCATTAGGGAAATGCAAATTAAAATTATGACCATGTATCACTACACAACTATCATAATGGCTAAAAAAAATAAATACCAATTGACACACCAAATGCTGGAGAAGATGCCAAGAAACTGGATCACTCATACATTGGTGGTGTGAGCATAAAATGGTATAGCTGTCCTGAAAAACAGCTTGGCAGTTTCTTAGAAAAAAATTCATAGAACTCCATATGACCCAGCAACTGTGCATTTGGGTATTCACCCAACAGTCACACAAAATCCTGTACACAAATGTTTATAACAGCTTTATTTGTAATGAACAGAAACTGGGAACAACGGCAAATGTTCTTCAATGGGTGAATGGTTAAGGAAACTAGTGCATCCTTACCATGGAATACTACTCAGCAATGAAAAGGAATGAGCCATTGATCACATTACAACTTGGGTAAGGATTGGCTGAATGAAAAAAGCCAATCCCCAAATGTTACAAATTATATGATTCTATTTACGTAACATTCTTGAAATGATGGAACTTTAGAAATGGAGAAAGAACAGATTGGTGGTGACAAGAGTCAAGCACTGGGAGGGTAGTAGCAGGAGGGAGATGGCATGGTTATAAAAGGATAAAAGGAGACTCTTTGTGTTGATGGAATGTGCTGCATCTTTTTTCTATCAAAGTCAATATCCCAGCTGTGATACTGTACTATAGTTTTGCAAAGATGTTCCCATTGGTAAAATATGTATGGGATATATCAGTATTATTTCTTATAATTGCATGCAAATTTAAAATATCTCAAATAAAAAGTTTAATAAATAGAAGGTGTTTGGGATCTGAAATCAGTGGACATATGTTCCAACCCTTTAAAATCTGGTAATTATGGAACAATAAGAACTTTACTTAAGCTCTTCAAGTCTGAATTTATAATGTGTAAACTGAGGATGTTTTAACACTTCTTGGGGGACAGTTGAAATGATGCATCAGATTATCTATGTAAAAAATACATTTAAAAATTCATAAAATTGTGTAAATTCTAGGTATATATATTTCAAAGTAATTTCTTTAAGAAAATCCAACACTTTTTCAATGTATAAATATTTAAATATCCATAATTCCACAAGACACAATAATTTTTAATGAATTATTAGCACTTAGTAGCAGGAAACAATTTTTGCAGAACTCTGATGTGGCTGAATAATTATGCAGAACTCCAATAAGGCTGAATGTGGGCTTTAGTCAACTTCTCCTCCCCCGACCTTGGCAGTCCTGAGGCTCTAAAATGATCACCTTAAAAATTACTGACTTGTAATATATATAGTTACAGTTTTGAAAATATATGAAGAATGCTATTTAAAATCATTTAAGCCCATGTAAAATATTGGGTTGATGCAAGGGTAAGATAATACATAATCTGAGCTTTTACATGTATTGCAAAAGTCACTTTACATGGATTATCTCATTTAAAACTCATAGTCACTGTATAACATCTTTATTATCCATAAGTCCATTATATAAAGTTACAAAATCAATCCAGAGAGGATAGATAACTTTTCCAGGTGAATAAGAAGTAATGTTTTAAATAGCAGTCTTAGGCTTTAGTTATCTGGATGCAGTTTTAAAGGCTAAGAATAGAAGATGATTCAATGATCTTTAAAGCTCTAATTCTTATCTCAGTAATTAAAATATCTTTATTAACTGAGAAGTGTACCCCTACGCTACCCTTGATTTACTCAGGCTAATGTCTTCAGTGGAGGGTTTTGAAAAAGGGCTCACAGTTCTACCTATTTCTGGAGTTTCATGAAACTTCTATGGCTCCAAGTGATAACATTCCCATACCCAGGGTAAATTATTGAGCAGCATTGAAAGATACTAGAATGTTTACTTGGCTATATAGTGGCAGACAGGTCAGTGTGAAGCTTCAGGGTGTCCTCCTCCACTCTATCTGGGGAATTGTCCGCCTTGGTGGAGACTTTGCTGACTTTGTCATGCTAAGTGGACCACTTCTAGAGGGAGTCCCCTGTAGAATTTCTGTTTCCATAAAATTGAACTGCCTAACATTTGTGGAGAAACTATGGGTTACCAGGCACTCTTATTGATTATCCTGCAGGGCATTCCTTTTTTTACGTGTTTCTTTCCCAGTTCACTGGAAATATCTGAAAGCAGAAATAGCATCATTTTCACCTCTTTGTTGCTAATCTCAACACCCACTGCCTGGTAGACAGTAGTTTCTCTTTGAGCATTTATTATATTCAATGGAAATTTTAGAGCACTTTATTATTTTACACTTTTATTTTGTCTGATGAGCCAGTCTACTTGCCCTGTTATGACTCTTTTCACATTGTGCTAGACACATGGGAAGACTTATTATTCTTCTGCCCAGTTCCTATGTATTTCAGATATATCTGATCTAGCTCAGAACAGTCTGACGCTATTCAATGAACTGATGAAGTACCATTAATTTAAAAGTCATTACTAATTCTTCTACCTAAAGAGAAGCACAATCTCCCAAAAAGGTTTGTCGGTAGACCATTTGAACAAATGAGACTTCATCAAATCATTGCCCATGACCTAGGTACAATGTCGTGGGTACTTGTGCAAATCATCCAATCAACCTATTTTCGGTGGTTTTGCTCTCTAGGAAATGTCATCACTATTGATTAGTCATCAGGATCCCAGCAGGGAATTCTAGTCAACTATTTTTAACTGCCTAAATCTTTCAGATAAATCTCACACAATTGCACCATCTCTATGCAATCACAGTTACAATAAGTAATTGCTGTATATAGATGTTATTTTCTTCTATTTCTAATCTAAAGTGGTATCCCCAGGTGAATCGATGATAAACATTTCATACATGAATATGAAAATACAGTGAGACATTTCAAGGGCAAGATTTAATTCATTAACAGTTAAGAATAAATTTAAACAACCTGAAAAATGTTCATGACATTTCCTAACTAGTCTCCGAACATTCATCATTTATGAATTATTAAACTCAAATTTAAAACCACTGTTCCTAAGACTAGAACAAAAATATCTGACCAAACAAAACCCTACACTTTAAAAAAGACAATTTAAGACAGTGCAAAGACAGTCTCATAACAAAGATTTGTCACTGACTACCAAGAAAAAGAATATAAATTCTCATAAAATATCTCACTCATTCAATTGAAAATATAAAATCAGCTGGCAGGTCTTTTACATGAAAAACATGCATATTCCAGAGTAAAGATGTATTCTATTGATGATCAATATCAAGACCTTCTTATTAAATGAGTTTAATGAACTTTCAAAGCTCCAATACAATAAGCAAGGGCTGAGAGGTTCTTATCTTTCAGATAAAGTGCTTTTAGAAAAATCTTATAAAATGCTAATTTTACCTTCTTTTTTCTTGAAAATGCTTTAATAATGAGATCAACAAAAGAGAAGAATGTTCTTGTTATATTCATGAATTTGTCGTTGGGAATAAGTAGTTTTAAAGGACATTGTTAAAGAATTGGAGGCTGTAGGCAGTCATTTATTTTAGAGGGCAGGAAGGGATGGAACAGGGAGGGGAGAAAAGGACAGGAAGAAACAGAAAGGGACTGGATTTATCTTTAGGCAGAGGTGAAAGATCCAAGAAAGCAGAACAGGTAAGAATGCTAAAAAAAGAATTAATTGATGCATGTATTGGAAGTGATATGGATCAAATTCATGGACTTAAGCTTAGTAAATAACTAAATTATACTTTCACTTTCCTTGGGAATACGGGGCAGATTAATCTTTAACAATTATCAAAGAGTAGTACAGATGGAAGGAAAAGTACTCTAGCTTCTTGAAAAGGATGCAGCCACACAATAAAGAGATGGCTGCTCAATTTTCTGATTACTATCGTCCTTGGATGTTTGAGCCCAGGACAGCCAGTGAAGGGACAATCATATCCCCACTTGCTTTAAGAGAGACAAAGTAAACATGACTATAAGTTTTATTTTATTAATCCAATTCCACTGACCTTGTAAACACCAAAATGTTTTCTGAATTCCAATGACAAGTGAACGTGCATTCTGGCTTTCACTGTTCTCATAAATTTGGCAATTATCTTTTGGTCTAGAAGCCCCAAGATTTATAAACTCATTATATTACACTCTGGGCCACCAGAAAATAAGTGGAATTTGAATCTGCACTCCTAGAAGTAAAGGCATTAAAGAGCAGTAAAGAACCTGCTGGCAGCAGCACATGCCCCGGGGAAGGGCTGTTTACCTGTTTCAGGTGTGACATCTGTAGATTGTGCCAAGAGCCAGGTGTGATGGGATCAAAACCATGTCAGTGAGGAAATATGGATTGAAACCAGGGACTGGGACAGGAGTTAGAGAGGAAACAGGAGTGAATAAAAGCCTAATCTAGGGTGGGCCTGAGGGAGATCTTTGAAGTAAATCAAAAATGGCACACTAAAGAAAGCATTTCTGCCTTGAAAACAGGACTGAGTGTTCTGAACAATTCTCACTGATTTGTAGGCAAAATCAGCCTAGAAAGGACTTCTGTAAACATACCCTTGCAAACATTTTGAAATAGGAAGTTAAAGAAAAATTCGCAAGTATCCAGACAGAAGAAACGGGTCACAAAGAAGGAAACAAATGTCCCAATGGACTCAGAATCTTGGGTAGTAGTAAATTCCATTCTGCGGTGCAACGTGTATAGAGTGCTGAGTTAAAAGACCTTCGCTTTCAGCAATGTCTGTTTAACGACTGGAATCAAAAGAAAGATATTCTTGGATATGGAGGGACTCGGAAATGAGTCCTATTTTAAAACAAGTGTTTAAAAAGTTATTCCTGATGGGCATATAATGAATCTAGAAGAAGGTATTACAGCTCCTCCTGAGTGGTGAGTTCCTCTGCTAAGCTCTGCAGTGGGGTCTCCTGGCTTATTTAGAGAAAACCCACTCATTACCCCCCAGAGGTTGCTTTCAGTCAGAGTCTCTTCCCCGTCCTCACATCTGGGCAAACCACACATTTCTAAAGCAGTATATTTTTTGGAAATCTGTGTGACTCAGAAAAGGAAAGAGAGCGCTGGTGAGTGAAATAGTCCAGGAGGAACCTCGAGGTACCTCCGTTTGCCACATTCAAAGATTCATCTCTTAGACTGAGGGGACGAATTTCTTCAAATCCATACTAAGGGCTCTTCTTGGACAAAATGTAAGTACACACACCTCCCTCATAAAGACAAAACAGAATTTTCACTGACTATATCTAAAGCCATAATAAAGACAAAAAAAAAAAAAAAAAAAAAAAAACCCACAAGTATTTTCCTAACGGCACCATAATGTGCAAACATTTCCTGAGCCAGCAAGGCGCCTTGTGGACAACACAGGAAGCTCTGGAATCAGTTTTCTTTATCCTGATGGTATTATTCTATTTTTGCATGTGTTATTTATTTGAAATTCAAGCTCCTCTGTGGCCTATCAACCTATGTGTCTATCTCCTACCCTGAACCTGAACACAACTTGCATCTTATTAAATTTTGGTCAGAAGAACCCAGTTATGTTTCTATACTGACAAAGAAACAAAACAAAACAAAACGAAACAAGAAACTATGAACTACACTTATTAAGCTGGAGGCAAAAAGAAAAAGAAACTATGAGCTATTTACTTATTAAGATGGAGGCAAAAATGGTAAATATTTTTTTCCAAATAGAATGATATTTTATAAAGATAATAATATACAAAAACTACATTCTGTATATTTTGTACAATGTACAAAAAAAACAGTAGCTTTTTTCTACAGAACCAAAGATTTTGCAAGGACAAAATTCTTTACTTTAGTGCATATAAAAATGGTGAAGGAGGAAAACATTTATTTTGTTGTTCCTGAAATGGCATTTGAAATCATTCAACATCTGTTCTTAATATAATCTCATCATGAACAAAAAATAAAAGGACATTTAATTAACAGAATATATAATACTTAAAACAGCCACCAACATCATGTATAGCAGTGAAATCATCTTAGGAAGTAATTTCAGTTATCAATGATCAACTTAAAAAAATCAATAAAATTACTTATACCCTCTTCCAAAAATAACAAGAAAAACAAAAGCAATAACAACAATCCATAGAAAGAGTAAAGGATCTTGGCCCAATTCCCATTTGAAATTCTAGGAAGAGATTACTCGAAATCTTTTTTGTTTTCTTTTTTTCTTTAAGAATTTGAGTTGGCCTTTAACATAACTTCGACTCTTTAGTACTAAATCCAAATGTAATTTCACAACATCCAGAATTGTTTTCTATCAGTAGTTCAGAATAAATACTTGGAATGAGGTTGTTCACATTTTAAGGAAATACTACTTATCCTCGTCCAGTGGAATCTATGCTCTGCCAGTTTAAAGACAAAAGTGAAATTTATTTTATGCAAAGTGTATTTGCCCGAAGGCGGTTTTCTTCTCTCTCACTTATTTAGCATCCGTTTTTTAATACCCTTGTTAAGATACAATGATTGCTTACGACCTATAAAAATACCTTGGAACGTTTGGAAGTGGAGGAGGTAGAAATCCTGGAGTTTTAAGTATTGCATCAGCAGAATTAGCTAGTGTTCCTCAAGCTCTCTTTCCATTACTATACCCATTAAGAATGCATAACGTAAAGCAAGTCTTTGTATGTTCCCATTCTCAGTAGAACTTCCCTTAACTTCTATGTTTTATGGAATGGATACAGAAGTTTGCACATGTCCAAGAAGGGAATGGGGGAAATGATTAAGGATCATGATGGGTGGGGAAAAGTTACCACAGTGGAAGGGAATCAAATCCCCAAATGAATGAGTTATCCAAAATAGATCATTTAAATTGACAGAGACACATAAAATACAGCAATAGGGCTAATGGGTCATGTTAAGTAAATAATATGCAATAAAGACACCTTTTCTTTGAACATTAGGATAGAGAAACAATAATTTAAACAAAGTAGATAGTTTAAAAATTTAATATATTCAATTTTTCTGTACTCCAGCAGAAGATAAATGGAGACATAGATCATGTATCTGGATATGACTTCCTATTAAAAAATTATAACTCTCTCACACAATTTCTTATATTTAAATTAATCCATTCATAATCAGAAAAATATTTAAGCAGAAGTTCAATAATTCATATCCTTAATAAGGGGAATCTCAATAATTTCCAATGTTTATCTGAATACATAAAATGAAAAATCTGAAAAATAAAATAATGGTTTTTTAAAAAATATATACATATATATATTCTTTACAGTAGACAGACCAAACTTAGAGAAAAAACAAAGTCTAAAAATAGCTCCAAGTATAGATAAAAATTTGACCATTCAAATATGTGAAGAGTAGACAATGTGAGGTGGTGTACATTTGTTGTTAAAAGATTCAATTTTGGGTGTCAGTTGCTCAGATTTGAATAATGGCTCTACAACTTAATAGCTGCATGATTTTATACCTCTGCAGCTCAGTCTTTATGCCTCTATGCTTCAGTTTCCTAATATTAAAAATGTAAATAATAATAGTATGATCCACCTCCTAATAGGGTTGTTTAGAGAATAAAATGATTGCATGTGTGTGCATGAGTGTGTGAACATGTGTGTGTGTGTGTGTGTGTGTGTGTGTGTTGCAACCATGGCTGATGCATACTAAGCACTCCGAGCATATCAGCTATTCCTGGTGGGTACTCAGTTACTACTGGGCAGAAATTAATTTTTAGAGAATGTTTAAAAATTGTTCTGCTGGGGTCACAAAAAGTAAATCTTACTAAGTACAGCATTTGAGATGGTTTGGGCTCTACATATGTTATGGGTGTGCATATTTTGAGAACATATCTCAAAAGAAAAAAAAAAGAGGGAAGGGAAATACAACTGGAAAACCAAGACCCTGGGATTAAAAATATAAATAAATATTAAAATTGGAGAACATTTGTCTATATCTACCAATATCTATCTATGTATCTATCTATTCATTTATGTATGTATCCATCTATCCATCTATCCATGATAATTCCATAATTTTTCCAAACTGTTAATTTGTCCCCACACATTTCACCCCAACATTCCAGCCACTAACTCGAAGAGCTTCATATCCTGGTGCTATTTCAGCAGTGAACAGTCTCCTGTCTCCTGGAAATTAAATTCTATTGGCGAACACTTGAGAGAAGGCAAATAATATGCTATTGAGTAATTCTACATAGATGGAAGGGAAACAAAACAAAACAAAACAAAACAACAACATCAGGGTGAAGGAACAGGACTTGAGCTAAGACTGCCCGTCAGGCATCTCTCATAGGTGACCGGATGGAGACAGCCACTTGCAAAGCCATAAGATGCTCCTGACGCTTCAGTGGCCTGGGGGACGTGGACCGCGTTTGTTTTTCCACCTCTCTACCGTGGGTGAGTCCCACTTCCATGCACGCGGTTGGTGCTCAGCACACTGTAGCCAATGCAGTGACTCGCTGTGCCCTCTCTGAAGGTCCTCCTCGTTCAGCCGTAGCTAACACGTCTGTGTGACTTGCGCCTGTGCACACACCATGGAGAGACCGCAGGGCTTGGGGGCGCAGACCCGCGCTCGGGTGGGAAGTGGCAGCTGCTCGCCTCCCCGTCTTCCTCTTGCATAAGGCATGGCTATGCCACCCAGTCCGGAAGTAGGGGGTGTCGATGGCGGGCTTCTGGAAAAGGTCTGGACCCCTCACCTGCACCTGCCCGGTCAATAGAACGAGAACGAGAGAAGGGAGCCACCTAGGGCATTGCCCTATCAGAGCAGGGTCCCTGGTGCTGCTTCCATCATCCTGAAAGCAGGGCTGGAAGGCTGGTAAAATTACGTGAAACAGACCCAAAGTTCTGACCACGAGTCTCTGAACAGCCCTTGGATTGCCTAACCTGCACTTCTTGTTATACGGAAGAAATGGAAAAATATTGGCCGTCTTTATTCAGTTGTTCCGCCAGAAGCAGGCTAATGTAGTTCATAGCTGCGTCTGGAGAACTGCTTCATTAGTCTGATTTGCTGTTCTTTTTCCCGTGTGTAATTTTAGGATCTGCTAGAGGAGCTTATGGTTATTTATCTCGATAGCCTATAACTGTGATTGTTGAGGGAACGAATACACACATTTTCTCTGTGGGGGATTTTCTCATCCTAATTTTTTCTGTCAAATCAAATTTCTCTCCTGTAAAATTTGTTTTAAGACTTAAATATTTCCTGCAGCATAGACTGACTAGCCTTCCTATGCCATCAGCAGGTTCATAAATATGCTGTATAGCTACTTGTTAAATTGTAATTTGAAAGTTATCACCATTTTGTATGTATGTTTTATTTCACAATAAGGAAATAACTGAAACTGTGGAACTGTAATCCATAACATTCTCTGAAATTTGCTCTGTAACTACTTGTTAAATTGCACTTGGAATGTTTTCACTTTGACGTAAATATGTTATATTCCACAATTTAAAAAATGCATCTCCTTTGCATAAAGCTTGGAGTCATTGAGGTTTCCTCATGTGTTTCCAATCCAGATCGCAAATTAGGGAAGAAAATTGTTATGGAGGAAGTAGTAGGGGCCACTTAGGGAGAACATTATTTTTCACTCATTCACAAATATTGAATAAGACAAATACTGAACAAACCAAACATTTTCTGCCTTTAGGGGATCTGCTTTTTTTTAAAAAATGTAATTACATTGAGGTAAATTCATACACCATATAATCCATCCAAAGTATACAATCAGTGGCTCACAGTATCATCATATAGTTGTGCATTCATTGTCACAATAAATTTTAGAACATTTTCATTACTTCAAAATAAAAAAATAAATAAAAATAAAAAGAACACCCAAAACATCCCATACCCCTTATCCCCTCGTATTATTTATATATATTTTTGTCTTTATTTTATTATTAATCTGCCCATACACTTGATTAAAGGAGTGTCAGTCACAAGGTTTTCACAATTACATGGTCACACCATAAAAGCTATATAGTCATGCAATTATTATCAAGAATCAAGTCTACCAGATTCTTGTTTAACAGATTCAGGTATTACCTTCTAGCTATTCTAATGCAGTAGAAACTAAAAAGGAACTTCTCTATAATGCATAAGAATAACCTACAGAATGTCCTCTCTACTCTATGTGAAATCTCTTAGCCACTTAAATTTTTGTTTCATTTCTTTTTCCCCTTTGGTCAAGAAGGCATTCTCAATCCCATGATGCCAGGGCAAGGCTCATCCCTTGAAGTCACATCCTGCATTGCCAGAGAGACTTACACCTTTGGGACTCACGTCACATGTAGGGGGCAGGACAGCGAGTTTATTGGCAGAGTTGGTTGAGAGAGAGAGAACATATCTGAGCAACAAAAGAGATTCTCTAGGGGTGACCCTTAGGCATAGTTATTAGTTGGCTTAACTTCTCCTTTGCAGGAATAAGATTGATAAGGGCAAGTTCCAAGATTGAGGGTTTGACTTATTAAATTGGGAGACCCTAATGCTTGTGACAATATCAGGATTTCCCCAGGTGAGTAAGTTTAATATTTACACAGTTTTCCCCAGTCTCTCAAGGGGACTTTGCATATATATGTTTTTTTAGTTTCTGCCCAAAATACTCTGGGATGTATCAGGGTATTAAATTAATCTGCATAGAATTACAAGATCTCATTCTCTGTCCTAGGTTCCATATAATTATGTTTTTTTTTTTAAATAAACTGACCATACAGGTTAAATTAGATAGTGTGCTACAGAGAATATAAATTTTGTGCCAAATTAATATCTCTTAAGTAACAGTTAAAACTCAGGAATGGATGTGACCACTGTAAGAGTTTACAATCTAGGAACCTTTACAATAAGCCTTATTGAACACACTCCACTCCTGCATTATCAAATGCCCAAACCCTGCCCATGTTCTATCTGCTGATAGCCTATGCTCTCAAATTCAATTCTCAGCATTTCTCATTATAGTAAGTTTATAATAGTGAGGCCTTACAATAGTGTTCCTTTTGTCTCTGGCTTATTTCACTCAACGTAATGTCCTCAAGGTTCATTCACCTAGTTGCACACCTCACTACTTCATTCCTTCTTGCAGCTCCTCAATATTATGTTGTATGTATACACTACAGTTCACCCTTCCAGTCGCCTGGCGATATACCCTTAGGCCACCTCCATCCATTGCAAATCATGACTACTGCTGCCCTAAACACCAGCGTGCAAATACTTATTCATGTCCCTGATTTCAATTTTTCCAAGTACATACCAAATAATAGAGTTGCAGGATCATATGGCCACCCTATACTTAGTCTCCTATGGCACCACCACACTGCCCTCCAGAGGGGCTGCACCATTCTACTTCCCTGTAAACAGTGAATAGGTGTTTCTCCCTCTCCACATCTTCTACAGCACTTGTTTCTTTCTGTTTATTTTTTAAACAGTTTTATTCACACACCATACAATCCATCCTAAGTTACCAATCAGTAGCTCTGGGTATAATCACATAGTTATGTATTCACCACCACAATCTATATGAAAACATTTCCATTTCTTCCAAAATGCAAGAAGAACAGGAAAAAAATAAAAGAATAAAGAATTAAACAAAAATAAAAAAAGGACTAGCAAGAGCAACAACAATCTCATAAACCCCCCTGCCCCCTTATGTCCCCTTCTATAGACATTTAGCTTTGGTATCCTACCTTTGTTACAACTAATGGAAGAATATTACAATATTACTGTTAACTATAGGCCCTAGTTTTCATTGATTGTATTTTCCCATATACCTTCCTATTTTCAACAGCTTGCAATGTCGACATTGACTTGTTCTTAGGGGGTCTACTTTTAAGCCCACCTGAAAACCAGTCACCAAGGAACCCCCATGGTAAGGTCTACAGAACAGGGGAGAGAAGGGTAGAGGGAGTATATGAATAAGGTAGATGCAGAAACACCCCATCACCTTCAAGCTCATAGAAGGTTCTGTTCTGGTCTTCTATAACATTATGGAAAATTCAAATGCCCATTTTCACCTATGTAGATCACCTAGTTAATAGCCTACGATCATATACCCTGCCTTCCTCATTTCCAATGACATTCCCGTATTTTCTTTTTCAACAACCCACAGCCATGAGTTGTATTACTGTTTATAATAGTTTTCTGTCTTCCCACACTAGAAGGCAAGCTCCGTAGGAACAGGCATTTCTACCTACCTTGTTTAGTGCTTTACTGCCAGGGCTTAAAGAGTGGAAAGGGTGCCTTCCATGATCAGTAAGCATACATTGAAGAAAATTCTTTACTGGGAATGAAATAAGTAGAAAAATGCTTGTGTGGCATAGGAAGAAAGTAAAGTTTTGGAATACATGCTGAAGGTGGTGGAAAATATAAAATATAACTCACTACAACTTACAGACATAACTGTAGAGAGACATGGAGAGAGAAGCTGATATTTGGAAACACATATCTGTATTAATAATAATCCACCTTATTTCATAAAATTTTTTCACAGAACCAAGAAATCCGAGAACAATAAAGGAGACAAAGCATTTCAAATTTATTTAAAAAAAAAAAAAGATTTCTTTCCCTCTGGAAAATTGCAGAAAAGGGACAGAACTAGAAGATACTTGAGGACTTTGATGCCTATTTGGTTAAAGTAATCATTCTTAGAGTCCAGTCTGGTTGGAGAAAACAGTGATCTTACAAAGGTATTGAAAAGTATCAAGATAATGAAATATATAAATATTGAGGAATTCAAATTAGAGGCCACAAAGTCCTGCACCTGTGCAGGACAACCAAATGTAATGACCCTGGTTTAGTCTGAAAAAGAAAAAGGACATTGTTGGAGCAAGTGGCAAAATAGGAATAGGATCGATAGATTAGATAATAGCACTGTTTCAATAGTAATTTCCTTTTTTTGATTTTGGTACTGTGGTAGTTCTGTAAGTTGTTAGCATTTTGGAAAGTACTGTAGAGTGTATATGGGAAATCTTGGAATTATTTTTGCAACTTTTTTCTATCTGAAATTATTTCAAAATGAAAATTTTAAAAGAGGAAAAATGAAAGGTCTCAGAGATTCATGGAAGATAAAAGGATTAAGGAACTGGTTGTTTTTAAGAGAGCTCATGACGAGTATACTAATAGTAAATCAATGACATTTCAATCAGTATAAGAAGTTGGCGTAAGATAGTGTTTTATTTCCCTTAGCTGCTCAAGCAAATACCATGCCAAGGGATGGCTTAAACAATGACAATTTAATGTCTTGAGGTGTTGAGGCTAAAATGCAAGTCCAAATCAAAGCATCATCGAGGCAATGTTTTCTCCTAAGACTGGCATTCTGGGGTTGACTGCCAGTGCATGCTTATTACTTTTTTGAAGACTTCTGGGAATTTTATATGAAACATTGAAGAGGTTGTGGTTGATGTTCTCTTCCTTTCCAGTGGGTTTACCTTATGCTCTGGCAGTTTAAACTGGGAGCACTTGGTGGTTGAATTAATGCATGTGCTGCTCGTGGTCTTTGTCAGCCTCCACCCTCCTCTGGCTCACACTTCTGGGGTGTGGCCCTCCAGGCAGGATAACTGAGAGCCCAGTGCCCTTCCTCTTTACGAATCCTGGATTCCATTTTCCTTTAGCACGACAATACTGCCCCAAACAATACCCCTCTTTGCAGCTCTTTTTGCTTTGCTTCTTGTCTTCCTGCGCTCTGCAGATAATTGTGTCAATGGGGCAAATGGTGCTGAATGTTGATTTCACCCTTACCTCTTGGCTGTCTTGACCTACCAACTTTGATTTTTTTCTTTCTCCCCCATGATATTGCCCAAAGATCGACTGGCTCCCCTGTCTCTTTGGCATATGGGCAAACTTCTTATCCTGTTTCCCTGCACCAAGAATGGGCAAATGCCTGAGAGCAAAGTGGCTTGTTTAAACTCAAACTCATCTCCATAAGCTCCAGTTTTCTCTGGGATTTGGCTTCAAATGTACTGGGTACTGTAAAAGCTCTCTCACTACATCAACCAATATTTTCATATTTTATTTATCTTTTGTAATTGTTCTCTGTGGAAATACTTCTCTATTTCAAGCTACTCTTCTCCAGCCAAGAGTGTTATTTGCCAAAATATCATCTTGATTTCAGTTTTTGCTATGTCTTCCATGAATATCCCTTAGTAAGTGTTCTCCTTTTTTTTTCTCTCACCTCTATTTTTAACTTCTATCTCTTGGCTAGAACTTTTTCCTCTAGTTATAAACAGTATTACATATCTGTCAACCAAGGGAGTAAACAAAGCAAAACGAAACACTCAAGCTCTTGACCTTGCCTCACTCTTTAAAATAGCTCTTCTTCTTTACTGAGTCAAGTTTCCAAAAAAATGTTTCCTATCTGTTTATCTCCATTTTCTTATATCCAATTATCTCCTTAAACTTCTACCCTTATATTTTCCAGTCCCATCATTCTGCGAAAACTGCCCCAAAGTCCCTGGATATTTCCCTTCAATTAAATTCTTTTTACCTTACTGAAATTCCCAATTATATTTGGCAACATCTCATTTTCCTTTCTGAAACCCAACACCCTTTCAGATTTTTATTTCAAACCCTGACTATTGTTTTTATACCATGGTGGTCAAGAGTAAGGGGTCAGGGTTACCATGCCTAGATATGATTCTTCACCTTTATCAATATGAGTTGAGTAAATTTGGACAAAGTGATTGACCTCAATGCAGTGGGGAAAATGATAAAATACCTTGTGTGGTAACTACTGTTTTTTAAATGTTTGAGTTCTTCCTTATGTTCACCCAATACCTTCTTTATATACTTCATCATTTTTTCCATATCATTCCTCAACTCCTTGATTTGCTTTCTGAATTGATTTAGGATGTTTGTTTGAACATCTTTATTAGGTGTTTCAACCCCTGTGTCTTGTTTGACGTATTAGTTTATTCCTTTGACTGGGCCAAATCTTCATTTTCCATAGTGTGACTTGTAATTTTTTGTTGGTGTCTACACATCTTGCTTCCTTAATTAGTTTATTCTAGAGCTTGTTTTCACTCTTTTACCTAGGGTTTTCTTGTTAGTTGGCTTTGTTCTCTATCTTTTCTTTGGTGTTCAATTCAACTTATTCCAGATTTCTAGCATAGCTTCTGTTTAACTGATCAGAATTTTCAGCTCTTATTATTCTGGTTCTTGCCTTGCCTATTTGGAACATTTGTTTTTTTTTTTTTTGTTTTTGTTTTATTTTTTGTAGGAGGGTCCACCTACATATTATTGACCCCAATCAGATATTTGCAGACCAGACAGGCCCAGGTCTCAGGAGAAAGGTGTAATCAGTATCAAGTTCCCTGTTAATGAGACCCAGCAGATTGTCAGACTTTCCTGTCAGGCCTCTAAACTCTGGGCTTTTCCGATCCTGCTCAACAGGTGACACTTGCCAGCCTGTTTCTCCCCACTGGCATAAAGAAGTTTGGTACCTTTAATTCTCAGGAGATCTTGTCCATGCCAGGATTGAAGTTGAGACCAAAGTTGAGCAGAAGCCAGGCTAAAGCTGTCTGTTGTTTCTTTTTCCCAGCCCTTGGGTTCTGAATTTTCTGAAGGAGGGCCACCACTTGAGCTGGGCTCCAACCCCCTTTTCTTGGGGGAGAATATGCCCTATAGGGAATTATTTCTTCCCTTAACTCCTTACTTTGTCTCTCAGACCTATCTTAACTCCACCCTTGCCTGGGTCAGTGCGGACAATTGAAAATGCCTGAGGCTTTCTCTAATGAGTTACTCAGAATAGTTTTAAAAAAGGGAGAGAAAAAAAAATCCCCCTTTCAGAACCAGTCCCCAACCCCTCAGTTTCACCAGTCTAGAGACAGTGTTGGTACCCAGTTCTATGTGTCCCTTTTCTTGGGACACAGCCTTATTTCCAGTATTCTGAGGTGGTCCAATTCTAAAATCCTCTGTTTTTATTTTCTTTCTGTCACTCCCACCTCAGGGTTCCTTTCCTGCTTGCACTGGGTTTATCTGTGGTCATAGCTTGTATTCAGTAGTACAAATTTGTTAATTAAAACTGCTATTAGAGCCTGGTTGAGCAACCTTCTCTTGCTCCCAGCAAAGACCACTTCTTTTTCCCACAAGGAAGTGTTTCAACTCAGCCTGCCATGCCAGTGGGAGAGGGGCACTGCCTCCAAAGTTTGGGGGCTTTACTTCCAGTTCTTTGCTTCGGTCTTGGCCATTTCACACATTCCACACTAGTGCATAATGTGTGTCCAATCATGGATGTCCCCCAAACAGTTGTTTCAGTCTATTTGCTAGTTGTTCCTGGCTGTTTACTAACTAAATTCCACACCTTCCTATGCCACCATCTTGCCCCGCATCTAGACCAATACTTTTAAAAGTAGAATTGAATTTTGTATAAAATATATTGTCAAGAAATTTTATACTTAAAATATATATATATACTCAAATCCCACCAAAGTTAATTGTTTCAACATTTGTATGCATTCATTTCTGTATTTTCATTGGTATTGACTTTCCTGCATGAATGTACTTCTCTAGATGTAATTTTATTATTTTGTTGGATTTTTAAAACTAATAAGTAGCAGTTGAGAGAAAAGTTTTAGAAAGATATCCCAGGATAAAGTTCCAATTTATTTCCATAATGATGGGGGATAATTTGTGTGAAATTATTTCCTCTTATTTTTATGTCTTCTTTTGAAAGGAGATGTGAAAACTTTCATTCATTATAGTGCCTAGTTCATTGAAATGTGATTATCTGAGGTTCTAAATTTTGAGTCAGAATCTTTGCATAATAAGTCACACTGTACATAGAAAGTTAGGTCTTCTGTGGTAGCATCTCTGATCTGCCAAATCTTTATCTCAGTCAGAAAGGGACACCACCTTGCCAGTCAGGATTTGTTTGTTATTATTAAAATAATGTCTTTCTTTGCTTTTTCTAACTCTTGGGAGTAAAGTAATAGTTTTCCTTGCTTTGTCTATCTTCTTGTACTTAGGTGGAAGCAGAAAGAGAACAACAATATCCCTTTTAGTTTTGTCTTTGTTGTTTTCCCAAATTAAAAACAAATCAAGTATGTTTTTTTTAAAATACATTTTATTCTTATATTTATTTTTGTTTCCTTTCTAAGAGGTAATAGTTCTCTTTCTCTACATTTCATTTTTTTTGCATCTCCTTCTAATGAGTATAGTTCAAGAAATACTCTACCTATCTATCCATCCATCATCTGTCTATTTGACTCAGTATTAAAATATACATATACTATAATAACTTTGCAGTTATCTTTCAGAGAGTAACAAAGTAATTCCAGAAAATTTAAAATTTTCTTCCAAAGACAGATGCTAAATCTTTTTATAAAATATTCCTTACAGAAGCTGTTAAAGAAAACTTTTATTTTGTTTATCATGAATTACATTTTCAATTATTAAAAAAAATAAATTGTTCATATTTTTCTCTGTATAACTGAGACATTAAAATATCAAAAAATTCCTGTATCAATATACTCATGTAGAATAATTTACTCTGTATTTTTAGAAATAATGTTTGTTAAAGCAGAAAAGATATCAGTAATTGTAGGCATATGCTGGCTAACAAATTCTCCTGGGTAGATCATTAGACCTGTATCAAAAGCTGAGTTTTAATTTATTTTTCATCAATATTTGCACTGGTGTTGATGGGGGTGCTGCCAACTTCAGAGGCATTTATTTAATAGAGATCAAGACTTAAAAGACAGAATATATGATAGGGAGTTAATTCATTGCTCTCAATACCTTCAATTTTGACATCTTTATCATTCTTAATCACCTGGAAAATGGCCGTAGCATAAACACAGTAAATTCACCAGTATATGAGAGAGCTGATTTCATATATGAGGATTCACTAGTTTTGTACAATTAATTGACATTAGATATATAAATCACCCATGTAAGAATCAAACAAAAAATTTTAATACAGCATTTTACCAGTATAAAACTCCTAATATTGCCAAGGTATTTACTGGAATTTTAAAGTGTTATTAATGAAGTATTCTAAAATGCACAATGATTATGGTATGAACATAGGAGGTCATGTATTTGGGGTAAGAACAAGTAACTGGGAATGGTTCAAAATGATTATCTAGTCTCTGTTTTAAAGAAATCAATTATATTCTAACTTCTAAGAATACTAACAGAGAATAAAAGTATGCATAATTCAAAAGAAAAAATAACCATTTTTTTGAATGGATTTTATCAATAATTAAATTTGTTTCTAACACTACCTCTAAATCAAGTAATATTATTTTAATAAATAGTTTTATAAAGATATAATTCATATACCATAAAATTCATCCATTATAAAGTGCATGATTTAATGGATTTTAGAATATTCACAGACTTGTGCAACCATCACCGTAATCTAAATTTTAGAAAACTTTCAGTACTTAAAAAGAAATCTCATTAGGGGTCAATTCCTACTCCACCTCAACCCCTTTCCCTATTCAACAACTAATCTAATTTTCTGTCTTTTTCTCTCTACAATTTGGTTATGATATACTTGGTGTAGATCTTCAATAGAGTTTTTGGTATTTATTGGTTGGGTTCTCTCCATATTTCCTCAATCTCTGGCCTGGTGCCTCCCATTAGTTTTCAATAGTTATGATACATTATTCAAATATTTCTTCTTCTTCAGTCTGTTACTCCTTCTGCTATTCTAATTATCCATATGCTATATCTTTAGTAATTAGGTCACATTTACTGGATGTTCAATTTTTTGTTTGTTTTCATTCTTTTTTCCTTAGTTTTTCAGTTTGAGCAGTTTCTATGAGCCTGCCTTCAAGTTCACCCATTCTTTCTTCAGCCATGCTTAACCTACTGTTGAGATACAAAGGCATTTTTCATTTCTCACAGTTTTTTTTCCATTTATTTCTAACATTTCCTTTTGATTCTATGTTAGTTTCCATCCCTTTTCTTATATTACCCATCTGTTCTTACACTTTAAATACTTTTTACCTTAAACCTTTTATCATATTAATTATAATTCTTTCTTGCCTTTTTACATGCTTCACAATTTTTGATGAATGATGGACATGACATATTGGGAAATAGGAACTGAGGTAAAGGAGATCTTCAGTGTGGGGATCTGTGCAAGTCTGGCTAGGATGTGAGCTGTGTTTAATGTTTGCTTTAGCTGTAGACACCATTGGCTTCTCTTTCCTCTAGTCCTTGTTTCTGTCTCCCCTCTTGACTTTGGGTTTCCATACTAACTCCTTAGAAAGAGTTTGTCTTACAACTCTTTCTGCTGCAGGCCTGTATTCTTTTTTTTTTTGAAGCAAAAATTGGAATTTATTAGAAGGATATCTGGTGGCACCTCACAGAATTCAATGATCAAGGCATGAATAGAACAGAAGTGGATCTGAACATCAAGACAAGAAGCAGATACTGGATCACAATAAGGACTCTTTCTTAACTCTGCTTCCATGATGACTTCCTTCTTCTGTCTCACTACAGAGCATGCTTCTCCATGTGGTAGAAAACACAGCCACCGAGAGCTTCAAAATCTAAACCTTACAGCCTCAGCTGCTAAAACTCATTAACAAATGAGAGTCCCATCTTTCAAGATGCTTTCTAGTAGGAAAGTTAAACCTGCAATGATTATAGTACAGTGAGAAATATACGTACAGGTCCGTATAGGTTGGATAGGCATTATTGAGAAGAAACAGGGCTTTTGTCACTGTAGATTTGCAAAAGTATAAGATGAGAGATTGTACAAATCTCAAGGTACTGCTGTAGTTCAATGAGGCCAGAAAATATTGTGGAGTAATGATAAAGCACTCAAGAGATAGTGGTGAAGAGAGAGGCATGGGTTTGTATAAAAGTCCTTGCATACCATAATGAGTTTATGTTTTCATAACTCCACAGTGAACAAGCCTCACAATAGTTCAACAGGAGAGCGTACAGAGTTGCATTTTAAAATAATCACTATGTACAAGTGTGAAAAATGGACTAAAGAGGAAGAGTGAAAGGTCATAGATAAGTTTACCAGCATTTAGGCCAGGTTTACATGTTGGACACCAGAAGCCTCATTGGTACATTTGTAGACTAACGAGCCTAATAAATTTCACAACCTAGACTTAATATTGCTGAAATAATCAAATCACTGAGGACTGACGTGTAGATTCCAAATGCCTACTGATCCATTCTGCTATTAAACAAAAGGCATGTTAGATAAATCTGGTTTTATTTAGGTTCATTTCATCTTAGAATTCTGCAAGTGACGTTCTTGAAACCAAAATATCAGGAATGTGTTTATCCATACAGAGAAAACCTTGTCAGGAGATATCAAGAGTCCACAAAGCAAGGATGAACAAAAGGCACCCTCGGGACTGGTCTCAAAATTCAGACGGTGGCCTCCAGAAAATGCATTACTTGATAAAATAAATACAATGTAAACTATCCTCTCTAGAACTGTGCACAATTGCAGGTTAGGGAACCTGCATTGTGAAAGAGTAAGAAAAGGTGATAGTTCCTGTATTGGCCTCATTTAGTTTTCTAACTCTGTGTAACTCATGTTTCATGGAATCCTAAATAACTCAAGTCTAAACATTAAAACCAGATTCTCTTCTTGATGTGGGGTTTGTGCTAGGAAACAATAAGGGGAATTATGGGGATACATTTTTGAAGCTTACCAATGTAAATTTCAAAAGCTGACATTAAGAATCTGTAATCTCAGAATCAGAGCCCTCTACTGACACATCAGAAATTGCAGAGTTACCAGTGGGTGCGACACACTGGGCCCAACATCAGATATTCTGATAAATTAGAGTTCTGTTTTGTTAATAACAGTCCTCCTTTATGACTACACTGGCCCCATAAAAAAAACAAAACAAACCAACAAAAACTTTGCTGTTGGGTATTAAATGTATACAGTAGTGCCAAACTTCAATTACTTAAGAGAAGGAAGTATTAGGTTTAACTGCTTAGTAGTTAATGAAGTAACCTAGAATTGGAGTTAGGGAAAATGGGGAAATTTTAGAGAATAAAGACTCCTGAGATCTGAGCAAGACATAATGAATCAATCTCTTGGGCTAGGGAAGAGATTAACAATGGATGAAAAATGAGTAGAACAAAGAATATCATCCTGTAACTAATTGATCACTTATTGAGGTCCATTTCCCCCATCTGGTAAAATGATTTGGGGGTATTAGGAAGATAAAAAGGAAGTCTATAAATGTGAGTATGAATAAAAAACTGGATCCTTATAAAATTATCATGTAGAAGGAACAGGCTTATTTGCTTGTTGAAAATTCTGGTATGCTCTGGTTCAAAAATTATTCCCTTTTATTTAAATTCCCCACTTTTCAAAATGTTGCAAAACTGGCAATTAAAGGAAAAAATAGTGTTAGGACAAAGGTGCAATATACTATGCTCATACAATTTGTGCATGAGAAAAAGAAGCCTTGATTTTTGTTTGAATTCAGGCTCATTTTTGGACTCTTCTGAATATCATCACCATACAAATAGTATTGCTGATTTTACCAAACAACATTATACACAGAACACAACCAAATTCTCACTAAGTTAAGGGATACATCATGAATTTTCAAAGGGAAGTACACTTGTATAATGGTAAGCTCCCAATGGGATGTTCCCATGTGGATGACACAGTCCATGAAGGTAAGTCAAAGGCAAATATTTCAAATGAAATAAGGAAAATCTTTTCTCCTGATGCTTGTCCAGTAATCAAAGGAATTTGCAGGACAGCAAAACAGGCATCCTTGAATGTCAAAAATATATTTCTCATCACAAAATTCTCTATATTTTACATTTTTCTAAAATGATTCCTTAAGAGTGGGCTTCTCTGTGTGTTTTCACAAGACACATTATGAAACACTTGGAATATAACAGCAGCATACAGTATCCATATTTCATCATAGTAAATTAAAATACAAATTGTACTTGGGTTACATAGCACTTAAGATACACATACTTGAATGGATAAAGGTGTCTCACTAGAAGAGAAAAAGATGTTACACAGTAGGAATTTCTGTCCTTTAGTTGGCGTGCTGAGTAATATGGTTCACACACCTTTCTTTTGCCCGTTTGGTATCAAGTATCAGCACTGCTACTCTATGGTTCCTGCCTTTGCATACTTGTTAAAGGGGTTTTATACTGTGTCTCAGACTCTGAGGATGCATAAGGCTTTATATAATTTGGCTTCTATTACTGAATATAACAGTAACAATAGACCTCTTACATATGCCAACAAATAAGAAAAAAAAGAGATGTGGTATTATAACTTTGATCTTATAGCTTGGTATTATAAATTTAGCAATAAGCTATATTATCAGTTACCATTTTTGTAACATTATTAAAATACAGAAATCAGTGGTATGTAATGTGTCTTGGCAGACATCAGAGGCACTCTAAGGCATATGCATTCCAACCTCCCAATTACAATAAATTATCATGCAATTCCAAAATATGAAACATGTGGTACAAGAAAATAAACCATAAATACCTCTAAGAAATTTCTTATTCATAAGTTTGTTACAATGATTCAATTTATTCCATATTTTAACAAACTTCATACTTCAGAGAGAACATGTATCAACCATTTAGAATTGGGTACTTTTAGTACCCATGTTTATAAAGAGTGGATGGCTCCCCTTATAGCATTATATCTAAAGGATGTTTACAATGTTTTTAAATTGTTAGGTTTCTCTACAATACGAATTCCTCAATATGTAATATAACTGGATTACTTGCTGAAGATTATCCTATACTTAGTATTTTTGTAGAATTTTATTCCTGAGGGCATGTTCTTAAGTACAATGAACTATCATTTCTTGATAAAAACTTTCCCTCAATTGCTGCATTCATGGGGTTTTCCCTCATTCCCAGCACTGGGAAGTACCCTCAGTGGGAATTTTTCCAATGCTAATGAGATTTGACTTCTGGATGGCTTTATTTCTGTTAGCTGTGAATTTTGTAAGGTAGAAGGTCTGACTATGGTTTAAAAGGTTTTTGAAATCCACTGCATCCCTAGATTCACTCTACAAGTTCTAATATTTATGTATGTTTATCGGCTGAAAGGTTTGTCCAAACAACTTCATTTATAGAGTTTCTACAGTAAAAGAGTTCTCTGATACTTAAGCTCAAGTGACTATTATCTGAAAGATTGACCATAACTGCCTTTTCTGAAATACGACATATGATCTGAAAAACATTCATATTACTTGCATTCCTAGGACTTCTTTACTCTATGAGTTCTCTGATGATTAATGAGCTGTGACTTCTGGGAAAAGGCTTTCACACATTCATTACACTGAAAAGGTTTCTCTCCTGTATGAATTCTCTGATGGTTAACAAGCTGTGACTTCTGAGAAAAGGCCTTCTTACATTCACTGCATCCATAGGGTTTCTCACCTGTATGTGTCCTCTGATGTGGTATGAGGTGTGACTTCCGAGAGAAGGCTTTGCCACATTCACTGCATTCAAAGGGTTTCTCTCCTGTATGTATTCTGTGATGATTAATGAGACTTGACTTCTCCCTGAAGGCTTTTCTACATTCATTGCATTCATAAGGTTTTTCCCCTGTATGGGTTCTCTGATGTCTAATTAGCTCTGATTTCTCAAAGAAAGCTTTCCTACAAAGACTGCATACATAAGGTTTCTCCCCTGTGTGGATTCTCTGGTGAGTATTGAGTTGTGATTTCTGAGAGAAGGCTTTTTCACAGTCCCTACATTCATAGGGTTTTTCTCCTGTATGAGTTCTTTGATGAGTGGCAAGACTTGACTTCTCACCAAAGGCTTTCCCACACTCACTGCATTCATAGGGTTTCTCTCCTGTGTGAGTCCTCTGATGTGATGAGATGTGACTTCTGACAAAAGGCCTTCCCACATTCAGTACATACGTAAGGTTTTTCTCCTGTATGAATTTTCTGATGATTAGTGAGGCTTAATTTTTCACTGAAAGCTTTCCCACATTCACTGCATTCATAGGGCTTTTCTCCAGTGTGAGTTCTCTGATGCCTAACGAGCTGGGATTTCCTGCTGAAGGCTTTCCCACATTTACTGCATACAAAAGGTTTCTCTCCTGTGTGCGTCATATAATGCAATATAAGATGTGACTTCTGAGAGAAGGCTTTCCCACACTGAATGCATCCATGGGGTTTCTCTCCTGTATGGGTTCTCTGATGATTACTGAGACTCGATCTCTCTCTAAATGCTTTCCCACACTCACTGCATCCATACGGTTTCTCTCCAGTATGAATTGTCTGATGTCTACTGAGCTCTGACTTCTCAAAGAAGGCTTTTCGACAATCACTACATCCATACGGTTTTGTTCTTGTGTGTGTCCTATGGTGTGTAATGAGTTGTGACTTCCTGCTGAAAGCTTTCCCACATTCCCTACATTCAAAAGGTTTCTCTCCTGTATGAATTCTCTGATGATTAATAAGATTTGACTTTTCACTGAAGGCTCTTCCACAATCACTGCACTCATAAGGTTTTTCTCCTGTGTGTGTCCTCCAATGTGATATAAGATGTGATTTCCGGGAAAAGGCTTTCCCACATTCACCACATTCATAGGGTTTCTCTCCTGTATGTGTCCTCTTATGGGATGTAAGCTGTGACTTTTGGGAGAAGGCTTTACCACATTGGCTACAGTCATAGGATTTCTCTCCTGTATGAGTTCTATGATGTGTAATAAACTGTGACTTCTGGGGAAATGTTTTGCCACAGTTACCACAGCCAAAGGCTATTTCTCTTATATGCCTGCTTTGATGTTTCATGAGACTTGATTTCTTGTTGAAGCGTTTCCTACATTCACTGCATTCATACAGTTTCTCCCCTAAACGGGTTCTGTGATATATAACAATCTGTGACTTCTTGTAGATAACTTTGTCATATTTATCACATTCATAGTATTTTAACCATGTATCAGTTTCTTCAGGCTTGGTAAGGAGAAATAATTTATCAAATACATTAAAGTCATCTGGTTTTGGTTTTTCATAATCTGCTTTTGGAATAACCAAATCTAAATGATGCTTTAAAATTATTCCATCTAAGCCACCTTCCTTGCTTGCTTTCCTTAAAGGAACAAAGTTCATACTCAGATTGATTTTTTTCCCAACTGCATCACATTCGTGAACTCTTTTCATATTTTTAAGCATGCCTTGGTTATCCTGGTGCCACACCATGTGACCATCTACTTGCCAGATTTCTTCTGGAAAGTCTGAACTTGGGAATTCTCCATCTCTTATCCATGGCTCTTCTCCATGCTCCAACTTGAAGATCACATCTGGTTTCATAACTTCATACCCCAGTGATACTAGGCTGCTATAGCTCTCCAACATGACGTCCTTGTATAAGTCTTTCTGATAGGGGTCCAGTAGCTGCCATTCCTTCTGGGTGAAGTCCACAGATAAATCTTCAAATGATAATGACTCATGGTGGTAAGGCTTCTCCATTCCATCTGTAATGTATTCATTTTCTGTTTTCCTTGGGAGATGATCAGCAAATCTGAAATCTGTTCTATCCTATGTCTCTTCCTGCTTGGCCTCAATGTTCCGGGGTGAGGTCCTGACTAGGTCTTCTCCATTGGGATTAAATTCCTGGCTCCAGGACCTTCTTTCTTATACCACGTGAGCAGGATTATTTCCAGTGAACCAGGACCTTGGCAGCTCCTGCTGAATGCTGCAGCTCTCCCTTTACCAGCTCTTACATTTTTCTTCAGAAGGAAGTTCCCGTGGCTCCACTCTGTCAAATTCTCTTTGCATTCCCTAGTTTTCGATGGAAAACTTCAGGTCTCCCAGGAACCGAATGGACTGTCCACAGTAAGTGGTGGAGCCCCACAGGCCTCGGATCCGCAGTCAAAGCCAACCGAGCCCCTCGACAGGCACCCGGCAGGGCCGCCCCCGCCCCGCAAACACCACCCGGCGCCGGCCGCCGCGCGCCGGCCTTTGTCGGATCCGAACGGTGCCACGCCGACCAGCACCGGGGCGGGGCGGGGCGGGGTCGGTAGGCCTGTATTCTTATATTGGATCTCTGCTGGAATTGTTGTTAGGTATAGGGAGGGGAGGATATCTATATAATCTTAGATTAAATCTCAACCTCAGTGAGCCTGAGACTCTGGGCTGTCATTTTCATGAGTATCTCTCCACTTGTATAGATTTATTATTCTCCTCCTTAGGTGAGACTGACAGGCTAGAGTGAGATGGACTTTGAGGAATAGATTTCCCCTAGTTGGGATAAGGCTCTGCTAAAATATTTCCTGGGTAAGTGGGCCTTTGTTGAGGAAATCACTATGGGCACAAGGGGATCTTTCTGGGCTCTTTACCATGAGAACCTGGTGAAGTTCTTGGAGACACATCCATGGAAATGTGGGGCCCCATTAAGATGCACACTCAGAGTATCTCACTCTCTCACTGGTCCACACTCAGCCTTCAGTGATTCATCAAAATTACTTTTTGTGTCCAGTATATGGTCTCCATTTTTCAGCTTCAGGTAATTAGTTCTTGGCTTCCATATCTCCCTGGATGTCTCTTCAGATTTCAGGATATTGTTTAGCCTCCAACATCAGTTGTCTGATGGGTTCAAGAAAAGTCACTGAATTTCAATTTGTTCACTTTTTTCTTGTAATTACAGTAGGGAAAACTTCTAAGATCTTTATGTGTCAAAGCTGAAACAAGAAGTCCATGGGCACACTCTTTCAATTATCTTGTTCTTTTTGCTAATGTATTATTTTTGTTTGTTTTTTCTTGGTGGTTTCCCTGGATTTTTATTTAAAATTACCAAAAGAACTTTTTCTTCCTTCATACACATATTTGTTAAATAAGATAAAAATCTGGCTGTCTTAAAAATAATGAAGTCATTACAAAGATGAGTATGTTAATTATTAGATTATACTAGAGGTTAATATAATAGTTTATGCTTATTTATAGTTTATTCCATTTAATATCATAAGTTAATTATTTACAATATGATACAAGTTTTCAAGACTCAATCTACAACCTAAAAATTATGAAAAATGTAGAGTCAAGCCTTAAAGTTTTGTTGTTTTTGACAAGAGCCACCTACCTCTTTTTCTCTTTCAAAGGTTTCAGTTTTCGCTTTGCTCCACTGGTTTAAGCAATGTAATTTATATTTCTGGGCATAGTTATCATTAAATATTTAACATACATTTTTAAATTTGTATATTCTTAAGAGTCATATTAACCAGTAGCTTTACTTTCTTATAGAATAAGAAAAATGTCCCTTTTTAGGTTTACTTCCCTTCAAATTATTCTCTTCCTTTCAACTTCTATGATATTATTCTTGTCTAGTACTTTTTTAAAACACACACAAACACAAAACACACCCACACTTTCTCACACACACACATGAAGGACCACTAGCAATACTATGATTATTTTCAGCAATGTTTTTAGCACTAGTTATATGCTTTATGCACTATTGCTTTCTGGGTTCATTTTTCTTCTTGATTTATTATAGCAGGTGAGTAACTACTTTGATGATCATCTATAATTATAATGTTCTCTTTGCTCTTTTATATCTGAAGATCTTTCTATTTTATTCTCACTTTTGGAGTATGGTTTGGTGTAGAATAAAGCCATATGATTTTTGATATAGAGGAATTTTTCCTAGGTATTTTGAAGATATTAGTAACTTTTCTTATAGTATTTTGTCACTGTTGAAATATCTGCTGCTATTCTGGTTTTACCCTTTATAGTTTGTAAAGCTTTTCTTTAGTCTTTCAAATTATGCAGATTTCTTATGTTATTTTGCAGGCCTGTTGTCCTGACTCATAGAGACTTTGCATATCAAATTATTTTTCTCATTTTGCAGGCTAGAGTTCAGGACTGTTAGCTGTGGAAGGTGGAGGATGATGCAATAGGTCCATGTTGATATCTGCAAATGCTGGTCAGAATGAACCCCATCATCATATTTTATGTTTTATATCTTCAAGGTTAATGAGGCCATGAGAGTTATCTCTAACTCTTATCCAGACTAGACTACCCAGAGAGTTTCTCAAGCCATGTGTGCCTGGGTGTATGTGAATATGACTATGCCTTGAGAGGGAAAATTGAACTTTTTGATTGTCTGAAGTGACCATCTCTTACTCAGAAGTCATTTTCAATCAAGCATCTATGTATACCTTGTAGACATTTTAGGGTCTGAAAGATTGTACTTCGGTCTCTCCAAGATAATTTTGTTGGCCTTTCTGACATAAATCCTTGCTAAGCTGGCTTCTTTTTCTTTCCTGAAGATTAATGAATGTACTTTAATTTACCAAATACTGTCGACAGTAGGTCTCCCTGTCAACAAAAGCCAACTCTTGATATTTTGCCTGTAGAGTTAGCTTCCACAGAGTTTTGTTTTCATTTATGATTTATCCCAATCATTAGCTGCATTCATCTTTCAAGCTGAAGATTCAAGTCTTTCTTAATTTCTGAACACTTCTGGGAATATCCATTAAATATTGCCTCTTCACCATGCTCTCTATTTTTGTTTCCTTAGAAATCTTGCTTGATAAATGCTAGAATTTCTCAATCTGCATCTTGTGTTTTTAATTTCTTATTCATAGCTTCTAGCTCTTATTTTCTATGTATCCAAAATTGTATTTTCCAATCCACTATTTTTTTTTTCTTAGCTAATGTCCTGTTCACTAATTTTTCTTAGGCAATGCTACTTTTATTGTATAATTTTTATTTTATGGGTGACATTTTTATTTCTAAAATACCCACTTGGTTATTTTTCATAGTTAGTTTTCTTGGTTTATATCTGTTCTTTTTCATAATTTGCTGCTCTTATTTCATGGAGTCTACTTTTTCCTTTATCTTTTGAATGATGTTCAATGCACTAATTTTAGCATCCTTTTTAGATAGCTTGATTGATTCTTGACATTCAATAAATATTTCTGGTGTCCTTTATCCCTTATGGTAGATCTATATTCCTCCTTTTGTTTTATTTTTCATGTGGGGTGAAGTGTTGATATGAGTCTAAAATTAATATTAACTGACAATTTCATAGCATTTGCCATGTAATTGCTTGTAATAATACATTTAATCCTCATTCAAACCACATGAGGTAGATATTATTATTAAACTCATTTTACAAATGGGGAAATCCAGGAAGGGAGAGGTTAAATTGAGTGCTCAAATTCACTCAGCAGTAGGCAGAAGAATCATGAATGCAAGCCTAGGCAACATTGCTACAAAGTCTGGTTTGTGTGTGTGTGTGTATGTGTGTTTGTATGTGTGTGTTTAGTTTGCAAGGTTTGTAACTGAGAAATCTGGATGAATATTGATACATAATTGAGATTAGAATTTCAAGAACAAAAGTAGTTCTGTATATACTAAGCTTAAATGTGCATCTCTTTTCAATACGTATTACTTACATGGCACTCAGTCTGGGAAGTTTGCCGGGTAGTTGCAGATATAAGCATGCTACTTAGGAGATATATATATATATATATATATATATATATATATATAACAAAATTTACTGTATTCTGGAAAATATTAATAAATTGCAATGATTTCTAATGAGTTATCTAGAGTCATACATTGTGCATAATGTTATTTTATTGTATTTAGAAAGTTAATTTATTTTGTGAGAGACAGTATAGTGATTTAAAGTCTTTCTTTGCTTTCAAACTTTGACTTTCTAGTTAAAAGTTTTTGAATAATTAAAATTGTACAACTAGAAGTAGAAGCAATGTGATCATAAAAGAATGAATCTTGAAGGTTGATGTTGGCCAAAGGCAAAACTCTGGCATTTGCAGTATCTGTGTTATGATCCTGTGATGGAATCTACTCTACCCAAAATTCTGGGGGCCACATTTATAATATTTCCCTTCATTCCAAGGTAGACAAGTCCATAGGTATTTTACTTTTATAAACTTGCCTCTAATTTATGCATAGCTTATATACAGTGAAATGCACAGGCATTATATGGTTTGAGTGTTGACAAATGTATACGCCCATATTATGTCCCTACCAAGGCATAGAGCAAGATGAATTTTCACTATTCTAGAGCTAAATGAAATGCACAGCATGTATTCCCTTGTGTCTGGAATGTCTGAATATCTGTGACATTCATTCAGCCTGTTGTGTGTATCATTTGACCATTCCTATTTATTGAGAAATTGTGTTCCAATCTCTTCTTTCTGGACACTTGGATTGTTTCCAGATTGAAGATATCATTAATAAAACTTTTCTATATGTACTTAACTTTGTGTGAACATATATGTTGATTTCTCTTGAGTAAATACAAAGGAGTAAAATTACTAGGTCATAAGGTACATGTTTTGCTTTATAAGAAAACACCAAACCATCAGCAATGCCTGTCTCAGTTTCTCTACAATGTTGCCAACATTTACTGTTGTCATTTCTATTTAATTTCAACCATTCCAGTAGTGCACTATTGTGATTTTAATTTGTGTTTTTCCACTAATTATATTAAACACCTTTTTCTCATTGGCTGTTCTATTCCATACCTCTGTTAGTAAAGGGTCTGCTTCTCTTTTACTCTTAATTTTGCAATTTCATTATTATTTTACAAAATTTCACATTACCTTTGAATGCAAGTTCTTTGTCATCTAGCTGTATTGCAAATATTTTCTCCTAGACTGTGGCTTGCCTTGTCATTTCTAAATGATTTTTTTTTTATGAACAGATTTTAAATGGATTAAAGTCTAATTTATAGTTTATTTGACTCCATGGTTATGATTTTTGTGATCAGTTTAAGAAATCTTTACATCAAAGTCTCAAAGTTTCCCTCTTATGTTTCCTCATAGGTGCTTTATAATTTTAACTCATATGTTTGAAAGCAGCCCATTAAATCAAAGATACAGGCTCCAAATCTATTACTTCCCAAACCCACTAATGGAAAATATACTTATTGGAGATCCAGCTGTTAGTGGGGTTTGTTCTCTTAAAATGAATTAGTAAGTTATGCAATAAACTAATTCACATTCGAGTTAATAATTCTCACCTTTTGGATGGAGATTTTGGAGTGAAACTCTAAGCCAACAGTAATTGTTTGTTAACTGCAGGCTTTCAGGCTCCCTGTTGATTTAGCAAGGAAGATATCTGAAGGCATTTCAGTATTCCCAATGCCATTAATTATAATACTAGAGGGAAAACGTTAAGTAAGGCCAGAGCAGACCTCTTCAATATCTCATCCTCCTAAAGAAATACTTATGCACCATTTGTAAGTCCCTGGGAGCTCATGGGTTAGCTGTGAGCTGAAAGCCAAATTGTTAACAAAACAGTAAACTCATCTAGTAAATTGATAGGGATTAGAGAGTGTTATACTCTTAGTTTTCTAGGGTTGCTGCAACAAATACTACAAACTGAGTGGCTTAAAACAACAGAAGTTTATTGCCTCAGATCTGGAGGGTATAGAATCCTCCTTTCCTCTTTCTAACTCCTGGTGGATTGTGTTGCCAGCAATCCTTGGGATTCAATCTCTGTCTCAATGACCCAATGGGCTGTTTCTCTCCTTCTCCCCTTCTTATGAGGATACCAGTCACATTGGATTAGGGCCCATCCTAACGCAGTTTGGCTTCTTTTAGCTAATAACAGCTTCAAGACCTCATTTCCAAATAAGATCACATTCACAAGATAGAGTTAGGACTTAAGCATGTCTTTTGGGAGACATAAATTAATGCATCAGAGTTACTATTTAATTTGAGATCATAAAGCCATGTACTGGCCTTTTAGGGTTTTAGCACCTAATTTGAAAGCAGATTTCTGGAAAGTATATTTTTGTTTTCTATTTCTTTTACTCTGCTCTCCTCACCATTCTGTACACCCAACATTCTGAATAGGCCATAACCAGGGACCTTGGTGATTTTTCATCACCACTACTCGCCATTGCCAGTATATTCTGTCATATAAATGTCCGCTGCTACAACATGCATATATCGTAAAAATGACTTCCTTTTTTTTTTCCTCTCTCACTTACTTTTTCCTCATTTGGCTCCTCAAATGGCATACTGGAAATACAGCTTCAAGACTAATGGTCAAGGAGCATGTTTAAATCAAAGCCCAAGTTACAATCAAAACTCATTGCTTCCCACAAAAGAGAGGATATGGCCATCAATATAGGGTTTTCTTTAACATTATGAGCAATTTTTCATGCATTCATCTTCAACTCTAATACGTGTGCAGCACTTGTATTTTTTTTAATTCACCTAAGTTAAAATATATCATCTGGGGAGTCTGTTTACATCGAGGAAGTCATAAAATACAGATCACTCTTGCTGATTAAAACATGTTTAATATTGTCCTCTGCTGAATTTCTCTAAATTCTACAAATATTTCTGAGGGGACCAATGAAAATTACATGTTCAGCTGTGTTCACTGAGGTGGAATAGTTGGGGGGAAAGTTCAGATTGTCATTTTTCTTCTTTACTGTGAATCTAAAAATACATGTTTTGTTTTTTCTCCCGTATTGACAAAGGTGAATTTCACTAGTTAGCTGGTCAAGGAGTACATACCCCAACCATTATGGGATCATGCTTTTATTCTAAGCAATTTTATAGTGAAGAAGTCCATTAGTACATAATACTCGCTGTCTAAAACTTGTGTTTTCATTGAGCAAAAACCTGAGAGTACAGATACTTCAGAGCAAAATGTAATGAGCTCACAAGTACCTAAATTTGTAAGTACCACATAGAGTGAAATGTAATGAGACTGTTTAAGGTTCATTACACTGACTACGACAATGAAAAGTTAAGTACAAGTCTTACATTGTGCATTCAACATCTTAGACTAGATTTTACCACATTGGTTATGCTGGTTATCTTTCAGATGATGTTTCTTATTAGCAGTCCTAGATTATGGGTGAGGAGTTTTCATTTGCTAAGCAGAATGTTTTGTTTTAGTAATGATAGTTGAAAAATAAAGCCATTGCTTATTGGACAAATAAAATGGTCAATGTTAAAGTTACACTATTTCCATAGCCCTGGATTTTCTCCCCAAGAAGGTTCCAAGCCCAGTGTCATATCCAAGGACCAAGATGTGAAGGTCACCAAAGTTGACCCCTTGACATCGTTTGGTCCTCACTTTACGGCATTATTCCTAACCCCTTTCTCCTGGATCACGATTTCTTTAGGAATGACCAAATGACTTGAAACCATGAAGGGGACTCGTTCCCAGCCACCTGTGGATATGATGCCTGGAACCACAAACATCTTCTGGCCATGAGACCAGGAGACAGCCCCAGGCATCGAGGTCCCCGGAGCCATGGCTCTGGAGCTCTGCTGTACAGTCTTTCCAGCCATCTTATTTGGGAGACAATAGTGTCCTATTGTCCAAACCTAATGAGTTTTACTTTTCCTTACAGTCAAGGGTATCCCACCTGATATATTAGTTAAATATTTTATTTCAACTAACATTGTGAGCTTTTTTAATTATTTGAAAATCATTAAATGATTTTGTTACAGAATTGTTTTCACAGGTAGCAGATTTTTTTCACCATATTAAAAATACAAGATCTGAGGAAATCAAAGTGAAAGCTGAAAACATAGTTTCTGTGAGTTCATCTAGATATGACAATCATAATTTTGCTGCCTTTTGCTGTTTTCAACAATCTTTTAGGAATTATTTTATGGAAAAAAAAAAGCAACACCCTTTTCTTTTCTATACATATTTCATATTCCTGATCATTCAAATTTTCTGATTGTTAGAACATCACTTTCCAATAATTCATATGGAGAGAGAATTAACATTTATTGTCCAGATATGAAATCCAGTTTCAGAAACAGGACCAACCTTAATAATATGATTGACACAAAGGTTAGGGAAAAATCCACATCCACATCTTGTTGAATACTTGCCTTGCTTGACTTTTTTCATTTTCCTGTGGGTGAACTGATCTTAAAATTTTTAATTAAACTATTCGTAGGTAAATTTAATTACAGATTAAAAGATTTAAAAAAATTAATCTTTTATATTCAAATATTAAGCCTTGATTTTCAAAGACTGTATGAATATGCTTTCTATTTCCTCTATTTTTTAAAAAACATTGAAATATAGTTCATGCCCTGGCAGCTGTATCTCTGACTCATATCCAGATTTCTCAATCATAATTCCAATATTGACACATAAGCTCACAAAATTTTAGCAAGTATCCTTAGAGGAAGGTAGAAATCGATGTTGTCTTTAGTACTATAGATAAGATGCTGCTCCACAGAGTCAAAATAAGCCACTCTCAGTATAGGTAATTGTATATGTTTACAATCTACATCAAGTCCAATTTATACATTCAAATGCTGAAATGTTGAAAAGAATGTTGTTATAAAAGTTATATAAAATTGTATAAAATTATATGTATATAAATATATAAAATAAAAAATATAAAAATATAAAATTGCTTTAAACTGCCTCCTCCAACCCCCAATCACACAACAGCTGTTTAAATGAGAAAAGACTAAAACAAGTTGATTGTTTTCTCCCTAAGATACACTAACATGAATTGCCTAATCACATTCTGGCTGCTTCTTTCTTGTAGGCACAGATTAGCCAGATGAAATCCCTTCCAAAAGAAAAAGTCCTATACATAGGTTTTGAACATGTATTTTTTTTTTTTTTTTTTGTCTTCACACCAAGTGGTGAAAACAAGTTGAAATTCATCTTGATCTTTAGGGCATAGAAAGCTGAACTGAGAATCAAGGCGGTAAGAACACAGCAAGCATACCACTCACATATATTATTCTTACTTTTCCCACTAAACACAAGCATTGTTGTCTGAATTCCCATCAACATAAGCCCCAAAAGGCTATGATTAAATGTAAAACCTATTAGCAGTAAAACTTATTCCCTGTCTTGGTAGGAGCTATTCTTTAAATTATTCAAACATGGGAACTTTTTCTATCACTGTATACTAACACTAAAAAAAGAACTTATGATTTGTCATCCAGCAGCTTCTTAGAATTCGCTAGGAATTATCAAGCCAGTCAGTCAGCTTAAGCAATTATTTTTTTTAAATTAATTTATTTTTTATTGAAATCATTCATATAGCATACAATTATCTAAAGATCCAAAGTGTACCATCATTTGCCCATGGTATCATCATACAGCTGTGCTTCATCACCACAATTAATTTTTTTTTCAAATTTTAGAATATTTTCATTACTCCAGAATAGAAATAAAGACAAAAAAAGGAAACCAAATCCTCCCATACCCCTGACCACCCCCCCCCTCCATTATTGATTCCTAGTTTTTGTACAGTACATTTGTTACTATTGATGAAAGAATGTCAAAACACTACTAACTGTAGTATATGTTTTACAATAGGTGTATATTTTTTCCTATATTCCCCTCTATTACTAACTTCTAGTTATAAAGTCATACATTTGTTCTAGTTCATGAGAGAGATTTCTATTATTTGTACAGTTAATCACAGACATCGTCCACCACAAGATTCACTGTTTTATACATTCCCATCTTTTAACCTCCAACTTTCCTTCTGGTGACATACGTGACTCTGAACTTACCCTTTCCACCATCTTCACACACCATTCATCACTGTTAGTTATTCTCACAACATGCTACCATCACCCCTGTCCAATTCCAAATGTTTAAGTTCACCCTAGTTGAACATTCTGCTCATAATAAGCAACCGCTCCCCATTCTTGAGCCTCATTCTATATCTATACATTCCATTTTAAGTAAACAATCATTGGTTCCATGTACAGTCACATATTTATGGATTCAGCACCATCACCACTATCTATATAAGAACATCTGTATTTCTTCCACAAAGAAGGAGGAAGAATCAAATAGAGAGACAGAAGAAAAAGAAAAAAGAAAGGGAAAGAGAGAAAAAAAATGACAGCTCAAAGCAGCAAAAGGAAAGATAGCATTAAACTTAAGTAGAGTAAAGAGTCAGACAACATCACCAGTGCCAGGAGTCCCATATCCTTCCCCTGTGTCTCTCCCCATAAGCATTTAGCTTTGGTATATTGTCTTTGTTTCATTAAAGGAAGCATAATGCAATGTTTCTATTAATTATAGTCTCTAGTTTGTATTGATCTCATTTCCCCCCAATCCCACCCTATTTTTAACACCTTGAAATGTTGACATTCATTTGTTCTACCTCATGTAAAAACATATTTGTACCTTTTAGTACAATTGTTGAACACCCTAGGTTTCACTGAATTATACAGTCCCAGTCCTTATCTTTTGTTTTTTTTGTTCTGGTGTCCCACATAGTCCTAACCTTCCTCTTTCAACCATACTCACAGTCATCTTTGTTCAGTGTACTTACATTGCTGTGCTACTGTCTCCCAAAATTGTGTTCCAAACCTCTCACTCCTGTCTTTTCCTTTCTGTCTCCAGTGCTTCCTTTAGTGTTTCCTGTAGAGGAGGTATCTTGTTCACAAACTTGTCATTGTCTGTTTGTCACATAATATTTTTAGCTCTCTCTCATATTTGAAGGACAATTTTGCCACATGTGGCAGCCCATGGCCTAAGCAAAACAGGCCTGCAGATCTTGGTGCACAGCAGTCTGCATGACCTAGGCAGCTAATGTTTAACCTATTGTCTTTGTAAGCCAGTAAAGAGAAAAAGGGTAAATTGACCTTAAAATGTAACTATATGGGAAGCAGGCAGGAGATGAGAGGCTCTTAGTCTCACAAAAAGCAAAATATAATTGTTCAAATGTTATTCTAGTCCTTCCTGCACCCCTCCCCTCACTTCAGGTCAGAGTGACCTGTTCCTGCATCTATGCTCCCCCACCCTTAGGAATGCCTTTCTCTTAAACCCTTACAAATGGCTTGCTGTCCTCTTTGCATTGCATGGTCGACTTCCCTTTGAATGTGATGCCCACCCAGCCTGGAAAGCAATCATGATCTGTCCATGACTTCTCACCCTGTAAGCAAGCCCTGAACAAAAGTTCATGAATCAGAAAATGCTCCTTGTCTTCTTTGGCATCTGAACTGGCATGACCCTCGTGGGCTGTGACACTGGATGTAGGATTCTTGGTTGGTGGTTTTTCTCTTTCAATATCTTAAATTTATCACACCACTTCTTTCTTGCCTTCATGGTTTCTATCGAGAAATCCACAAGTAATCTTATCAAACTTCCTTTGTAGGTGATAGATCACTTTTCTCTTGCTGCTTTCAGGATTATCTCTTTGTATTTGATGTTTGATAAATTGATTATTAAGTATCTTGGCATAGGCCTATTCAGATCTATTCTGTTTGGACTATGCTGTACTTCTTGGATCCATAATTTTGTCTTTCATAAGAGATGGGAAATTTTCATTGATATTTCCTCTATTATTGCTTCTCTCCCTTTTCCCTTCTCTTCTCCTTCTGGGACACCAATGACACATACATTCCTGCATTTCATGTTGTCCTTCAATTCCCGGAGGCATTCCTCATATTTTTCCATTCTTTTCTCTATCCATTCTTTTTTGTGTTGGCTTTCAGGTATCTTGTTCTCCAGTTCAAGTGTTTTCTTCTGTCTCCTGAGATCTGCTGTTATATGTCTCCATTGTGTCCTTCATCTCGTGTGTTGTACCTTTCATTTCCATAGATTCTGCCAGTAGTTTTTTCAAACTTTTGATTTCTACCTTATGTACGCTCAACGTTTTCCTTATATGCTTCATCTCTTTTGCCATATCTTCCCTAAACTTTTGAATTGGTTTAGTATTAGTTGTTTAAGTTCCTATGTCTCAGTTGAAGTGTAAGTTTGTTCCTTTGACTGGGTCATAACTTTGTCTTTCTTAGTGTAGGTTGGAGTTTTCTGTTGTCTAGGCATCTGGTTTCCTTGGTTACACCAGTCAGCTTTTCCCAGACCATATGGTCTCAGGTCTTGGAAGGAGGGAATAGTATTCAGTTTCCCTGAGGGTGTTTTAGAAGATTTATACACACTGTGAGGACTCAAGTCACTGTGTTTTTCTGCCCAGCAGGTGGCACCTGTCAGCCTGTAGCTCCCAACTGGTATAAGGAGGTGTGGCCTGTGGCTGTTTTCCTCTGGGCTCTTGAGTCTGTTTCTGAATGGAAGGTGGGTAGTAGATCCTGCCACCACCTTCTTCCTCTTAAAGAAGATATACCCCCTATGAAGTAGTCATTTGCATTTGAATAGTCTGTCTGCCTTTGCTATCTCCACCCTTGTCTGGGTCAGAGTGCTGGGAACTGAAAATGGCTGAGGCTTTCTCCACTGAGCTGAAAAAGTGACAGAAAGCCCTCTTCAGGGCCAGTCTACAGCCACCCTCTGGCTCTCCAAGGTCAGTCATCACCAAAAGCCTCTGCCTGCTTGTTGGAGATTCATAGCTTGTATTGAGCAGTCCACATTTGTCAATTAAAACCCCAGTTGGAGCTCAGCTAAGCTATATTTGCTTGTTGGGAGAGTGCTGCTGTCTAGTACTGCAAGGCTTTGCAGATTGAGCCATGGGGGGAGGGGGCTCCCTGCTTGGATCTGCAGTTTTTACTTACAGATTTTATGCTGCAATCTCAGGCATTCCTCCCAATCCAGGTTGGTGTATGATGAGTGGGCAGTCACATCCCCCCTCCAGTTATTCCAGATTATTTACTAGTTGTTCCTTGTTGTTTGCTAGCTTTTCCAGGAGGACTAACTAGCTTCCACTACTCTGTGTGCCACCATCTTCTTCCATATCCTCAAAGCAACATTTTGAAGTACAGAGAATGGGACAAACAATTTCCTAGGAATAGTTTGTCATCTTTCTTAGTTTTTGCATGAATATCCAGAATGATTTCCAGATCTTGCACATTGGTGGCTGAAATGTCAAAATTCCACCTTTCCCCTATGGTGTGCTCTGTTTTTGATTGATAGTGAGAAGATGAGGAAATATAATGACCTTGGCCTCATTCTTCATGTATTTCAATTTTCAGCAGTTATCCATTCTCAAGCATATACACTAACGGGGTCTTGTCTAAATTAAAGTTAGATGATATCAACATTCCTGAGAAGTCATGTGTACTAAAATAAGTATATCCATAATAATGCATTTTTTGTAATCTTATTACTTTTAGAGAATAAATTTGAGACATAGTCTTTGTAGGTCTATAGCAGGTTTCCCCCAGAATTTTTGGAAAATATAAACAACACCTACATACTTGAAATCAAAGAGGAACAAGAGATACTATAAAATTACCACTTGTAAAAGGAATCTATTTATAGAAATAGACACAAATTAAACATTTTTGTATTAAAAGGACAATTATAATTTACTTGATGTTTATATTTTTCCTGGCCTGAGCCAATGGCCCTGTTACAATAGATAACAAAGACCATGAGAAAGTTAGAATGTTTTAGTGTTTTTTCAGCCCAATTGGAATGCAAGACAATATCTTATGTTCCAGTCTCTTAGATATACAGGTAATAGTGTTCATATATTTAACATAAAATTGGAAGTATTGTTTCTAATTTGTGATTTAAAAATATTAAAGGACTAACGGATTGAATATTTGAAATTAGTAATACACTTTAAGTTCAGACACATGTTGACTCTATTATAAGGTGCACATATACAAAATCATGATATCAGATGGAAGTGTTAATTCACATGCCTTTCTATTGCTTAGTAACCATTTTTTAAACAATGTAAACACTAATATGCCTGGCAGTGTGATTTTATTCAATTAAGGTATAACTAGTCTTTTTTTTTTTTTTACATATGAGAAATCTTAAAGCCCAGAAAAGTTTAATCCTCCTGGGAACACATCTTGGAAGGAGAGCAATTAGCTGGGATGGTAAATTAACACTGTTAATACAGAAGATGAATGCTATTTCCATTATGCCATTTTTTATCATAACCAGAGTAGAACTTTAGAAAATGTGTATGTTCTCATAACTGGGAAAATATAAATTGCTATAAATTTCTTTGTATTTCTGGTTTCCTTATTTAGCCATGTTCAGTTCCCTTTAACAGAATGAATTGTGCCTCCTTGTATAATTTCACAGTAGATCATGTACCTTGCTTTGACAGTTATTTTCTGATTATTATTTATTCTTCTGGAGGCAGACTGCCTGGGTTCATATTCTAGATCTAAGTTACCAGCTTTTTAGCTTGGACAAATTATTTAATCCCTGCCTTATATTCTTCTTCTGAAATGGTTACAATAACAATGTAGTTACCTCATCAGACCTGTAACAAAGAAATTTAACTAATGTAGGTAAAGGACTGGCACACATAAAAGCACTGACTAATTTTATTAGTTATACTGCCTCTATATAACAAAATATATTTATATTAACAATTACATAGCAATATATTATACAATTTAATTATATTATTAATAGCATTTGTATTATGAGCAAGGTTATACCTAATATATTGTATAATTTTTTTAATTGTTGAATGAATCCACAAGTGTGAAATGACTCTTCAGAATCTGATAACATAAGATTGCACATGTCTGTTTTTAGTAATTGAAAGGTAACACCCTTAGTACATCAGCATCTTTAAAGCTGTGATGAAATTTTTTCATTGCACCTGGCAAAGTGACTGACACCAAGTGGTACCAAAAACTCATGCATAATTTAACTGAAATACATACTTTTCAGGTGTGCTGGTTTGAATGTATTATGTCCCCCAGAAAAAACCATATTCTTTGATGTAATCTTGTGTGGGTGGATGTTATCAGCGTTGATTAGATTATAATTCTTTGAGTGTTTTTTTGGAATGCGCCCCACACAGCTGTGGGTGATGACTCTGATTAGATATTTCCATGGAGGCATGGCCCCACCCATTCAGGGTGGGCCTTGATCAGTGGAGTTATATAAATGAGCTGACAGGCAGAGGGAACTCAGTGCAGCTGTGAGTGACACTTTGAAGAGGAGTTACAGCCAAGAGGGACACTTTGAAGAAAGCACAGGAGCTGCAGATGAGAGACAGTTTGAAGACGGCCATCAAAAGCAGACTCTTGCTCCAGACAAGCTAAGAGAGGTTAAACACCCCAAGTGCAACTAAGAGTGACATTTTTGAGGAACTGCAGCCTAGAGAGGAATATCCTGGGAGAAAGCCATTTTGAAGCCGAAACTTTGGAGCAGACACCAGCCATGTGTCTTCCCAGCTAACAGAGGTTTTCCGGACACCATTGGCCATCTTCCAGTGAAGGTACCTGATTGCTGATGCATTAACTTGGACACTTTATGGCCTTAAGACTGTAACTGTGTAACCAAATAACCCCCCTTTTATAAAAGCCAATCCATCTCTGGTGTTTTGCATTCCGGCAGCATTAGCAAACTAGAACAGATTTTGGTACCAGAGAAGTGGGGTGCTTTTGCTGCTGAGTTTGCAAATACCAAACATGTTGGAACAGCTTTTTAAATGGATAAGGGGAAGATTCTGGAAGAATTGTGAGGAGCTTAATGGAAAAGGCCTAAACTGCTTTGAAGAGACTGTTTGTGGAAATATGGACTCTAAAGATACTTCTGATGAGGCCTTGAACAGAAATGATAAATGTGTTGTTTTGAACTGGAAGAAAGGTGATCCTTGTTTTAAAGTGGCAGAGAATTTGGCAAAATTGAGTCCTGGTGTCAGGTGGAAGGAAGAATTTGAAAGCAACAACCTGGAATACTTAGCTGAGGAGATCTCTAGACTACATGTGGAGGCTGTAGCCTGGCTTCTCCTTGTAGCTCATAGTAAAATGTGAGCAGAGAGAGATAAACTTAGAACTGAACTCTTGGGTTCAAAGAAACCAGAAGCTGATGGCTTGGAAAATTATGAGCTTCCAAGGGGTGGAATCCCAGAAGCTACAGCCCAATGTGAGGATTTAACCAAACATGGAACCCAGCCACCATTTCAGTACAAGCCAAGATTGGAAAAGGAGTTAAGCAGAAAAGATTTGTGGAAATTCCTATTGTCTGACGGCTTTAACCCCTGTGTGCTTCATGCAAAGCCAACAGAATTTTTGTGAGATCTTTACAGATGGAGCCATTGCCAGTCTGGACTGGAGGGGACAGACAAGGAACAAACTGAAGGAGAAATTTCTTCAAAGACAGAGCCATGGAGGTTGAGGTCTGGAGTCAAGAGGTCTCAGGCAGGGAGAGCAGAGTAGCCCACATGCATGGAAAGGGTGAGTTTGCCCCAGAGGTCAAGGGTGGGCATTCCGCCTCGATGCTCTGGAAGAGTTTTGCTCCCCCAGGTCCCAAAGAGGGTTGAGCACATTCCCAGGAAATTAGGGAGAGCCTGGCTGCCACCACACTGTTCTGAAGGGGTTGAGCTTGTGCCCTGGAGATGGAAGGGAATCCGTGTGCTTCCCTGATGTTTGAGGAGGGTGGGGCCAAGAAGGTGGTCTCCCCAGTGTGTGGATATGTTGGAGCACTCACCCAAGCATTTGGAGAGGAAAGGGCTGCTGCAAAGGCCCTTAGGAAGGGTTAGATTCCAGCTCTCTCAAGCCCCAAGGATGCAACGTTGTTCTGTAAATGACTCTCAGACTTTGAAATCTAGTGGAGTTTGTCCTGCGGGTTTTAGGAACTGTTTTTGTCCTGTTAACCCTGTTTTCCTTACTGTTTTTCCTTATGGCAATGCAAATGTTTATCCAATGAATGTCCCTCCTTTGTATATTGGAAGCATATAACTTGTTCTAAGTCCACAGATCCAAAGCTAAAGGAAAATTATGCCTTAGGACAGATCATGCTTATAGTTGATTTTGACGGAATTTTGTACTTAGCTATTGTTACTGAAATGATTTAAGTTTCTGTGATGTTGTGAGATGAATGTATTTTGTATTTGGAAAGAATATGTTTTTCTGGGGTCCAGGGGGTAGAATGTGCTGGTTTGAATGTATTATGTCGCCCTGAAAAAGCCATATTCTTTGATGCAATCTTGTGTGGGCAGATGTTATCAGTGTTGATTAGATTATAATTCTTTGAGTGTTTCCATGGAATGCACCCCATCCAACTGTAGGTGATAACTCTGATTAGATATTTCCATGGAGGCATGGCCCCACCCATTTGGGGTGGGCCTTGATCAGTGGAGCCATATAAATGAGCTGACAGGCAGAGGGAACTCAGTGCAGTTGTGAGTGACATTTTGAAGAGGAGTTACAGCCAAGAGGGACACCTTGAAGAAAGCACAGGAGCTGCAGATGAGAGACAGTTTGAAGACGGCTGTTGAAAGCAGACTCTTGTTCCAGAGGAGCTAAGAGAGGTTAAATACCCCAAGTGCAACTAAGAGTGACATTTTAGAGGAACTGCAGCCTAGAGAGGAACATCCTGGGAGAAAGCCATTTTGAAGCCAGATCTTTGGAGCAGATGCCAGCCACGTGCCTTCCTAGCTAACAATGGTTTTCTGGACAACATTGGCCATCCTCCAGTGAAGGTACCTGATTGCTGATGCATTAACTTGGACACTTTATAGCCTTAAGACTGTAACTGTGTAACCAAGTAACCCCCCTTTTATAAAAGCCGATTCATCTCTGGTGTTTTGCATTCCGCCAGCATTAGCAAACTAGAACATCAGGTTTGGAGAACCACTTTTTAACTCTTTTGAATTCAGTAATAGCAATTGATGTAAACAATCATAAAAGCTAAATTTAAATATTGTTCATGCCATTTGAGAAAATATTTAATAAAAAGAATGAAAAATGCCATATCAACTAATTTCAACTCATGGAATAAAAGAAATGGCCTCAAAAAGTCAACCAGTAGCAGCAAGCCAGTTACTACAGTGGTACATGTGGGAACGCCACAGAAACTTTCATGAAATGATACCTTCATTGTGCAGAATAAAGAGTTCAGAAAGGGCAAATCTCCTTGTTACTTACATAGTCCATACTAACTTCTGGTCAAAGCAGACAGGAAATTTCTGACACATTAATGAAACAATCACTCATTAGTCATGAGTTAGTCACTCCTTGTTTTGAATTTCTCAAATATGTTCTAAAGAATTTGGCAATCCTTTTCTCACCTTCATTCACATTGGTTGCTATATTATAGGCAATCTTTGCAGCATCTTCATATCAAAAAAAGTAACATGGCTCCAATTATTTGCAATTGTCTTCTTAGATTCCTTAGAGCACTTGTTTTATGGTTCACAAGCCAAAGTACAATGGATGCTTCTCCAAATGATGAGTATTTACACAAGTAATGATTGTATACTTTATTTGGATACTTTTTGCTTCCACATTGCCTTTAGCTAAATGCTGAATTTCACTGTAATTTTAAAGATATTTTAAATGACAATTAGGCTGAATATATGTAGAACCAATAATGCACGTTTATCATAATAAATGATAATATGTGCACAGTATGCACATTTGCCTGTGTATATGCAATGCCAAGTAGCTCATGATTGCTGCTTGGCTGACAGTGATCATCAGGCACATTGACTGAAATATATCTTTTAGCTAGATAAACTTACTTTTAAAAGGAAATTTCCTGTCATTACACTATATAAGGAAAATAAATGGAAAAACAGTGTTGCTTACCATAAAGTGGAAGACACTTTGATAACTTTAAAATAATGAAAACAAAATGTTACTAATTTCCAATTAAAGAGATGCTAGATGGTGAAATCTTCATCTTAAAATAAATAAAATGTAAACTTTTCTAATCCTATATGTTTGAGATTGACATGGCCTGTAATTTATTTCCAGAATTCACAATGGTAATGTATGCCCAACACAAGAATGGATTTTGGATGCAGTATAAATATCCATGAGAAAATCATGATGGATTTTGTGCCAGTGCAACCCAAGACTTTTAAAGTTATGGACTTTTAGCATAATATTGGAAGTGAGATCATGGCTTTTTGACTGAAAATATTTCTACAAATCCCCAAAATATTAATTAGAAAATTCAAAGAGATAAGATATCATCACTGAAAAATACACACTGAAACTATGTGAAACTCCCTGTGTAAAATACATTTATATGCACAAAGCACAAGCCCTATGTTTTTCTCTGAATTGGTAAAAGATGAATTTTCTTAAGGAGAGACCATCTAGTGACACAGAATATTGGATTACTTAACTGAAAAATCAAGGAGAGCTGTCAAAAAGAATTACCAAAGCTATACCTCTTTCTTTAAATCTCAGATGTAGTTAATTTTTAAAAATAGTAATTTCCATTGTCAACATTGACTTCTCAACCAAAGTAAAGCTAAAAGATAGATCCAGTTCAGTTTCTGTGACAAAACACCTGCAAACATGAGTTCTTGAGAGGCCAGCCTCACTGGGGAGAACTAAATCTTCTCGTTGTGTTTTTAAGAAGTCAATTAAGGTGAAGCCATCTAAACTATATTGTATTCCTTATGCAGTTAGGTATTATAACAATTAGAGTAAAATTTGTGTAAACAATATTATCAAAGAATACTTTTATAGCAACTTGATTAAGGTAATGAGATGTATGTGTTTGACAGGATTAATTAATCAGACTCTAGGTTACCTAAGTATTTTGTTACATATCTGTGTGTGTGTGTGTGTGTGTGTGTTTAGAAAGCATTTGAAACAACAGAGTGTTTTTACTATGGAAAACAAAAATGCATTTTCTTTGTTGTAGATGGAAAAATATTCAGTAGAATAATAATCAGAAAAATCAGAAATGTAGACACATTTAAAATAAAATATCAAAGTGGTATGTGCTCTTTTCACTATTTCACCACTCATTCAAGGTACAAAACCCTTCCAATGATTATTTTTCAAACTGGAATGACAATTGCTAGATCATTTGGCATTACCCTATGGTACACACAAAATTATATGGCAACTTCAATTTATTAAATTCTGATGTGTATTCTTGGTAGCTGAATAGGTACAGCAATTCAAAAAAACATTTTTCCTGCATTGTAGGTTTGAGAAATTTAGTAAATATGCCAACATTCTTGGGAATAAGGGTTGTCAGCATGAGAGAAGAGGAGCAGGAAGCCTACAGTGGTGATGAAGAAATATTACCCTAGTGTTAAATCAAATCTAGCAGTAGTAAAATAATAATGTATCATGACCAAATGGAATCTGTCCCAGTAATACAAGATTGGTTTAACATCTGAAAATCTTTCAATGAAATACATCCACTAGCAGAACAGATAAAAAAGAAAAGAAAAATACATAATCATCTTTTGCCAGAGTTGGCCAACTAGAGCCCAAAGACCAAACTCAAACCACCACCTGCTTTTGTAAGTAAGATTTTTACTCATGGCTGCATTCAAGCTTACTATGATCTGTTAACTATTGTTACTGTTATTGTAGATTTTCATAGTACAACAGCAGTGTTGACTGGATGCAATAGAGACTGTATGACCCAGAAAGCATGTTAAGTCAACTCTATAAATAAGTTCAATGACCTAAAGAAAAACATAGACACAAATCTAAAGGAAATTAGAAAAAAATGATGCATGAAAAAAGAAGGGATTAGAAATTTTAAAATAGGACCAAAACACCTTTTGAGGATGAAAAACCCAGTATTGGAGAGGCATTCAACACCAGATTTGCACATGCAGAGGAAAGAATCAACAAAATAGATGAGAGGACAATTGAAGTCACTGGGTTGAAAGAGTAGATGGAAAAAAAATAAAAATAAAAGTGGGAAGAGCCCATGGGGCTTATAGGACAACATGAATGCAACATATATACATTATGGGCATCCCAGAAAGAGAAGAGAAAGGAAAGGCACAGAAAGCATTTGAAGAATTAATGGCTGAAAATCACCCAAACTGACAAAAAAAAAAGCATGAGTATATGTGGTACATGACTATCTAAGGAACCTAAATAAACTCCAAATAGAATAAACCAAATAGATATGCTTTAAAGTATATCATAATCAAACTATCAAATGCCAGAGATAAAGAGAAAATTCTGAAAGCAGCAAGAGAGAAGGATTTATTACATATGATAGATTCTCAATAACAATAAGTGCTAATTTCTCATCAGAAACCATGGAAGCAAGAAAGCAGTGGTACAACATATTTAAAGTACTGAAAGCAAAAACATTGCCAGCTATAGTGAATTGTGCTGTGTACCACGGTTTGGACACGTTCTTGGTTTTGGTCTACAGTCTGTTAGGTGTGGGCCATTGTAAATAAGGTCTTCTTACAATATTACTTCCATTAAGGTATATCTCACTGAACTAAATTGGGCTTTAATACAGATTACTGGAGTCCTTTGTAATTAGAGTGAAAGTGTACCGCCTTACTGATGCCTCAATTTTGGACTTCTCTTAGCCTTAAAACCTTGAGCCAGTAATTTCCCATTGTTTATGTGTGACAGAAACAACATAAAGAGGCAGGCTGTAAGGGTACGAACAGAGATTGCTATGTTATTGAAGTTAATTTGGTACCACTTGAAACTAGTTTTTTTAAATAGATTTAGGATATTAGATACAAACCTCATCATAACCACAAAGAAAGTATTTAGAATATATGCATAAACGGAACTGAGAAGAGGATCAATCAAAATATCAACTGTACATAAAGAAGCCTGCAGCAGAAGAAATGAATGACAAAAATGGCATGAAATACAAAAAACAAAGGACAAAGGGCTGATATAGGTCCTGCCTTATCAGTATTTACTCTGAATGTAAATGGATTAAATTCTCCAATCAATTACACATATTTGCAGAATGGATAAAAAGCAATATCCATCTATAAATAGTTTATTGTTTAAAAGAGACTCACTTAAACCTAAGGCACAGAAAGACTGAATGTGAAAGGATGGAAAATATGCCATGTAAATAGTAGCCAAGAGATGGCTGCAGTAGCTATACCAACATTGGAAAAAATGGACTTTAAGTTAAAATCTATTAAAAGAAACAAAGAGGGGCACTATATATTAATAAAGGAGTTAATCCATCAAGAAGATGTAACAATTATAAACCTTTATGCACTTAATCAGAGCCCCAAAATTTAAGTAGCAGACATTGACAAAATTGAAGGGAGAAATATACAATTCCATGAAGATAGTTTAAGACTTCAATACATCACTTTCAATAATGGTAAAATCTCTAAACAGAAGATCAGTAAAGAAGCATTGGAATTGAACAATACTGTAAAAGAACTAAACCTAATGAAATGAGACAGATACAGAACACTCCACCCAACACATGCACATGGAACAATCTTTAGGATAGATCACATGTTAAGTTACAAAATAAGTCTCAATAAATTTAAGAAGACTGAAATCACACATAGCATCTCTCAGACCACAATGTGATGAAGGTAGAAACCAATACAGACATCACAACAAATGAAAGTCCAGCACAAGGTGGGTATACTGAAGCATCCTAGCAAACATTTAAAGAAGGATTAATGACAATCCTTCTCAAACTCTTTCCAAAAATTGAAGAGAAGGGGACTCTTCATAGCTCATTCTATGAGGTCAACATTATCCTAAAACCAAAGTCAGATATAGACATCACAAGAAAAATACATACCAATCTCCAAGGCAAAAGGCAATGCAACTTTGTACCAATTTCCCAGTGTAACAATGATCAATAAAATATGAGCAAATAGAACCCAAAAGCATAGGTATGCAAATGACTAAATGTGATTTGTCCCAGGAATAAAAGGGTAGTTCACCATAAGAAAATTGATCAGTGTAATACACTACATAAAGAGAATGAAGGTAAAAAAATCACACAATCATTTCAATTGATGTAGAAACTGAATTGGATGAAATTCAATACCCTTTCATGGTAAAAACATTCAGTAAGGAGGAAGAGAAGGTAACTTCCTCAACATGATAAAGGGCATATATGAAAAACCCACAGATAACACAGTACTCACTGGTGAAAGACTGAAAGCCTTCCCCTGAGGTCAGGAACAAGAGAGAGATGTCTGCTTCACCACTGGTATTCAACATTTTATTGAAAGTTTTTGCCAGAGCAATTAGGCAAGAAAAAGAAATAAAAGAAATTCAAATTAGAAAGTGTGATACGTTCATGTGTCAAATTGGCCAGGTGATGGTGTCCAGATCTCTGATTAAGCAACTACTGGCCTGTTACTGCAAGGGCATTTGTGGCTGGTTAATAAACCAGAAGGCTGGTTTATTAAATCATCAGTCAATTGGCTGCCACTGTGACTGATTACATTAATGAAGGGTGTGTCTTCCTCAATGAGAGAATGCAATAAGCTGGATTTAATCCATTCAGTTGAAGACTTTTAAGCAAGACAGATAGAGGACCTTCACTTCTTCTTCAACTAACCACTGAAGCATTTCCTGAGGAGTTCATTGAAGTTGCCAGCTTGTTTCCTGAGGAGTTCATCAAACACATTTATTGTAGTTGCCTGTTCACTGCCTGAGGAGTTCATTGAACATCTTCATTGGTGTTGCCAGTTTGCTGCCTGCCCTATGGAATTTGGACTTGTGCATACCCACAGTTGCATGAGACACTTTTATAAAATCTTATATTTATAGATACCTCTTTTTGATTCTGTTTCCCTAGAGAACCCTAACTAATATGGAAGGCAAGAAGTAACAGCACCTCTGTTTGCAAATGACATGATCTTTTACATAGAAAATCCCAGAGAATCTGCAAGAGGACTATTAGAATGCACCAAATTTTAAGTTTACATATTAGTCTTCAAAAATCAATTGTGATTCTAAATATCAACAAAGAACATTCCAAAATGGAAATGTAAGAAAAAATCCATTTACAATAGCTCGTAAAAGCATCAAATACATAAGAATACGTTTAGTGAAGAGGGTGAAGGAATTTTTGTAATGTAAACTGCGAAACATTTCAGAAGGAAAAAAAAATACCTGTGTAAATTATAAGACATTCTTATTAAGATGTCAGTGCTACAGATAGGAAGACAATATTATTAAGATGTCAGTGTTACCCAAAGTGATCCACAGATTCAAAACAGTAACTTTCAACATCCCAGCAGCATTTTTTTAGAAATGGAAAAGCTGTTCCTCAAATTAATATGGAATTCAAAAAGACCTAAAAGAGCTAAATCAGTATTGCCAAGGAAGAACAAAGTCGGAGGTAGTGATTTCTTAGATATGACACCAAAGTACGAGCAACAAATGAAAATTAGGTAAAAAGACTCCATCAAAATTGAAAACTTTTGTATGTCAAAAGTAACTGCCAATTAAGTGAATAGACAACCTACAGAATGGGGGAAAAATAATTGCTAACCAAACACTTGATAAGGGCTTACTATCCAGAATATATAAAGAAATGTTATATCTCAACAACTCAAAGACAAATAACACAATCAAAAAAATGGGCAAAACACTTGAATAGGCATTTCTCCAAGAGAACAAAAAAATGGTCAACAGGAATGTGAGATGCCCAACATCATGGTCATCAGGAAAATGCAAATCAAAGCCAAAATGTGATACCTGTTCACACCCATGAGGAGGATTATTGCTAACAGAAACAAAATAATATTTTGACAAAAATGCAAAGAAGTAGGAACACTTCAGTGTTGCTGTATAATGTATAATGGTGTAAACTTATGGAAAACAATTTGGGATTCCTCAAAAAGTTAAACATCAAACTGTAACGTAACCTGGAAAACTCACTTCTTGGTATACGCCCAAAACAATTGAAAGCAAGACAGTTGGGACCCCTTTGTGTTGCATGCTAAAGTGACAAGTTTTTGTTTGTTTGTTTGTTTTTCTATTTTTGCAAGATCTGTATGAATGGAACCACTGCCAGCTGAGTTAAAATGGACAGAAAAAGGACAGATTGAAGGAAAAATGACCTCAAAGGGAGAACCACAGAAGCTTAAGCGTGAAGTCAGGAAACCTCAGGCCAGGAGAGTGGACCTATCCATTCTCATGGAGAGGGTGAGTTTGCCCCAGAGTTTGTGGAGGTTGAGCCTTCCTACCCTTTGTTCAGGAAAAGTGTTACCGTCACAGGGCTACCAGATGCCAGGGGAATTGAGAGGAGCTTGGTTGCTCTGTTGTCCAGGAAGAATGCTGCTGCCCCAGGCCTCAGAGAGGGTGGAGCATATTCACTGGGCATTGGGAGAGCCTGGCCACCACCCCCACTCTTCTGAGGGGGTTGAGAGTGTGCCCTGGAGATGGCAGAGATTCCAGATGCAACCCAGATGCTTGAAGAGGGTGGAACAGAGAATAATTCAGTCTCCCCAATTCTTGGAGATGTTGTAGCCCTCACCCCAGTGTTTGGAGAGAGCAGGGTTTCTGTGCAAGCCCTTGGAAAGGATGGGACTGCCACTCTCTCAAGCCCCAAGGATCAAATGTCTTTCTGTCGATGGCTCTCAGACTTTGAAATCTAATGAAGTTTGCCCTGAATGTTTTCAAACTGTTTGGGCCTGGTGACCCCTGTTTTCCTTCAAATTACCCCCATATGGAAATGGGAATGTTTATCTGTGACTGTCCCTCCTTTGTATATTGGAAACAGGTAATGAATTCTAAGTTTCACAACTCCACAGCCAGAGGGGAATTTTACCTCAGGACAAAGCACACCAATAACTGATTTTGGTGAGAGTTTGCACTTAATATTGTTGCTGAAATGATTTAAGGCTTTTGTGATATTGCGATGGAATGAATGTATTTTGCATATGGGAAGAACATAACATGTCTCTTTAGGGTCCAAAGAATGAAGTGTGCTGACTTGGCGCTGTTGTATATCCCACAAAAGATGGTGTTCTTTTAATCCATTCTTGTGGGGCCCGACCTATTGTGGATGGGACCTTTTGGTTAGGCTATTTCAACTGACATTTGACTCAGCCCATTCAAGGTGGGCCTTAATCCACTACTGGAACCCTTTGTGAAGAGGATAAAAGACAGTAAAAGCCCATGGAGCTTAGAGAGAAATGCCCAAGTAAACAAGCATGGACCCACAGGAACTGAGAGAGAGAAAGCCATTGAAACTAGAACCCAGGAGAGAAGGATCAGCAGACATTGCCATATGCCTTCCCATACGTGGAGGAACTCAAGATTCCAGCAGCCTTTCCTCAGAGAAAGTATCTTCTTTAATGCCTTGATTTGGACATTTTCATGATCTTAGAACAATAAATTTGTAATCTATTAAATCCTCATTTGAAAAAGCCAACACATTTCTGGTACGTTGCATTCCAGTAGCTTCAGCAAACCAAAACACTAACCCATATATTTAAACATGTTTATTACTCTAAGTAAACATATGTAACCAAATTAAACTAAACATGAATTCATACAGATTTTCCAGTTCTATTATATCACTACGTGGATTGTTTTAGCATACACTCCTTGCTTTTCTGTAATTTCCCATCCCAATAGTGAGAAAGATACTCCCACCATTCATTTTCCATTTCTTTATATTTCCAATTTAAGAATGCATGTATAGTGGTATACCAGATTATGTCGTACTAGAGTTACACTATTTACATACAGATTCCTTTTTATTTATCATAGAAATTCCACATTTTTCCAAAGTTATTTAGGTCAGTAACCTTTTCCCCAACCACTATTCATTAAGTTGTTTAAAACATATGTAATACAGTTAGATTTTTTCAATATTCAGTATTTCGTCCAGTCAATACCTGGCCCCAAGAATGCTTTTTTATATTTGCATACATTAAAGTTCACTGTGTCTGCTGTGTAACTTATGGGTTTTGACAAATGATAAGTGTCACATATTCAGTGTTACAGTATTATATAGAATAATTTAACTCACCTAAAAATTTCTTGTGCTCATCTTCCCTAACTCATGAAAGCTGCTGAAATTTATAGTCTCTATAGTTTAGCTTTTTACAGAGTGTCATGCAACTGGAATCATGCAGTGTACATACATAAGTAACATCAATCATATAGCCTTTTACCTGGCTTCTTTATCTTAGCAATACACATTTAAAATTCTTTATTGCCTTTCAAAGGTTTGATAGCTGAATAATATTTTTTTAATTTTTATTGCTGAATAGTGTTACATTGTATGTATGTGCCTATTTTTTTTATCCAGTCAATTATTGGAGGCAACCTGGGTTGCATCAATTGTTTGGTGATTTTCAATGAAATTGCTACAAATATCATATGCATTTTTGTGGGGCATAAGTTTTCAAATTAGTGGGTAACTACTTAGGAGAATGATTGCTGGCAAGTATGGTAAGAATCCTCTCAGCTTTTAAGGGAACTGCAAGCTCTCTAGAAAACTGGCTGTACCATTTTCTATTCCTACCAGCAACGAATGAAAGTTGTTCTTGCTTTGACTCCTTGACAGCAGTTGGTATGATCAGGTTTTTTTCCTTCCTTCCTTCCTTCCTTCCTTCCTTCCTTCCTTCCTTCCTCCCTCCCTCCCTCCCTCCCTCCCTTCCTTCCTTCCTTCCTTCCTTCCTTCCTTCCTCCCTCCCTCCCTCCCTTCATATTGCATTGCTGTTTTAATTTGCAATATCTTAATGATAAATTATGTTGAACACATTACCAAAATGCTTGTTTCCAATATTTATAACTTATTTGGTGATACGTCTGTTCAGATCTTTTGCCCATTTTTAAATTGTGTTGGTTTCCTTATTGTTGAGTTTTATGAGTTCTTTGTACATTTTTGATAGAAATCCTTTATTTGATAGAAGTTTTGAGAATATTTTATCCCAGGCTGTGGCTTGTTTTTTCACTCTTAACAGTGTCTTCTGCAGAAGAGAAGTTTTTGATTTTAATAAATTCCAACATCACTTTTTCTAATATTGAATATGCTATTAGTGTTGGATCTAAGATCTCATAACCAAATTTAAATTCACATAATTTTCCTATGTTTTATTCTAGAAGTTTTGCCTTTTACATTTAACATTTAGGTCTATGATCCATTTTGAGTTATTTTTTGTGAAAGATATAAGATCTGTGTATGTTTTTAAAAATGTGGATGATGTCCAATAGTACTAACACATCTTTTTGAAAAATCAATACTTTCCCCATTGAATTGCCTTTATTTCTTTTTAATAGAATCATTGACCATAAATGTATGGGTTTAATTCTGAGACTCTATTCTGTTTGATTCATCTATGTGTCTATTATTACCAAATGCCATTCTGTCTTGATTACCACAGCATTATAGTAAGTCTTGAAATTTGGTAATATGAGTCTTCAAAATTTGATCTTTTTCTCCATTACTGTATGAGCTATCCTAGATTCTTTGAGTTTTGATATAAACTTGTAATAAGTTTATCAATAGCTATCTTCAAATTAACTTTGTGGGATTTTGATTTGTCATGCATTTAGTCTACATGTCAAGTTGGAAAAATTGACATTTTAGCAGTTTTGAATCTTCTAATCCATGAAAACATATTAACTCTCCATTTATTAAGATTATGTTTTACTTCCTTACTTCTTTCTTTTTCATAGTGTTTTGCCTATATGCTATATACATATTTTTTGAGATTTATATACTTGTGTATTTATTTTGAGAGAATGTTATTGTAAATGTCTTTTTTTAAGTTTCAAATATCAGTTGTTTATTGGTAGCATACAGGAGAGAAATTGAGGTTTGCATATTAACCTGTATCCTGAAACCTTGTGATAATTCCTTAGTTCTCTGTTTCCTGTTTTTTGTTTCTTAATCAATACTTTGGAATTTTCTTTGTAGACAATTATGTCTTCTTCTAATAAAGACTATTTTATTTCTTTTTCAATCTGAAAGTCTTTAATTTCCTCATGTTGCCTTGTTGCACTAGAAAGGACTTCAAGCAACATGTTGAATAGAAATGGTGAGAGGCTACATCATGGCTATGTTCTGAATCTTAGAAGAAAAGCATCCAGTTGCTCACTCTTAAGTATGATGTCACTTGCATTTGTTTTTGTGTATGTTCCTTACTGAGTTGAGAAATTCTTCCCTATTCCAATTTTGCCAAGCATTTTTAAAATATAGGAGTATTGGATTTTTTTGGTAACAACTTTATTGAGATATAATTCATATACCATACAATTCATCAGTTAAAATTGTGCAATTCAATAGCTTTGGTATATTCACAGAGATTGAAACTCTTAGCATGATCAGTTTTAGAACACTTTCATTACCTCCAAAAGAAATCCTATACACTTTATCTGTCAACCCCTAATACCCTCTATTTCCCAGCCATATGAAAGCACTAATTTAATTTCTGTCTCCATACATTTGCTTATTCTTCACACTTCATGAAAATGAAATCAAATAATATGTGGTTTTGTGACTTCTTCCACTTATCGTAATATTTTCAAGGTTCATTCACGTTACGGCATGGATGGAATACTATGTCATTTCTTTATGTGACCAAATGATATTTCATTGCCTGGATTTCCCAAAACTTGTTTATTCATTCATCAGTTGATGAACATTTGGGTTAGGTTCAACTTTTGACTATTATAAATGCTGCTATGAACATTTGTTACAAGTTTTTGCATGAGGATAGGTTTTTTGTTTTCTTGTTTTTTTTTCTCCTGGACGTAGACTGAAAAATGGAATTGCTGGGTCATATGGTAACACTATGTTTAATGTTTAATAATATGAAGACAAGCCAGGAAGTTTCACAAAAGCCATATTACTTAACTGCCAGAGGTCTATAAGGGTTCTGATTTTTATACATCCTCAACAATGCTTGTTATTATGTACTGTTTGATTCCAGTCCTGTTACTGGGTGTGAAGTATTGTATCATTGTCGTTTTGAGTTCCATTACCCTGATGACTAATAATGTTGTGCACCTTATTGTGTATTTATTGGTCATTTGCATTTGTTCCTTAGAGAAACATCTATTCCGATCCTTTGCATATTTTTAAATTGGGTTATTTTTCTTTTAATTGTTGAGTTTTAAGAGTTCTCCATGTACTCTTGATACATATCCATATTGGCTATGCAAATATTTTCTCCCATTCTGTGGATTTTCTTTTCATTTTCTTGATAAGGTCATTTAAAGCACAAAAGTTTTTACTTTTGTTGAAGACCAGTTTATCTAATTTTTTTTTTCATTGCTCAGGCTTTTGGTGACATATCTAAGAATTCAGTGCCAAAAACAAGGCCATGAAAATTCATGTCTCTGTTTTGTTCTAAAATTTTTATAGTTTTAGCCCTTGCATATAGTCTTGATTACATTTTGAGTTAAATTTTATAAGTAGGATAAGTTTATGGGTTGATATTCATTATTTTACCTGTGGCTATCCAATTGTCTCAGCACCACTCATTGAAAATTCTGTTCTTTTGCCATTGAATGGTCATAACTTGTGTCAAAAACAACTGACCACATATATATGGGTTCACTTCTGAAATCTCAATTCAATTCCCTTGATCCTCAAGCCAGTTCACATTTTTTTGTGATTATTATGGCTTTACAGTAACTTTTAGAATGAGGAGGTGTTAATCCTCTATTTTTCTTCTTTTCTGAGATCATTTTGATTGTTCTGATCCCCTTGAGTTTTCATATATATTTAGGATCAATCTATTAATTCATACAAAGACTCCACTGGAATTCTAATATAGATTGCATTGAGTCTATATATAAACTTTTGGAGTACTGTCATGTTAACAATACTAAGTCTTCTGATGGATGAAAATGGGATATATTTCCATTTATTTATGTCTTTAATTTTTCAACAATGTTTTGTAGTTTTCAGAGTATTCACTTTATACCTTTTTTAATAAATTTGTTCCTAAGTATTTTTATTCTTTTGATGCTATTGTAAACGGAATTGTTTTCTTCATTTCATTTTGGATTATTAATTTCTAGGGCATAGACGTACTTCATTTATGTACGCTGATCTTTTATCTGCAAACTTGCTGAACTCAAGGTAACAACCATTGAAGTGTATAAGGAAGAGCTGGATGAAATAAAGGAGAAACTATGACTGAGAAACTGTGGTGAGTGAACTCAATCACAGCATCTGGTGCCCCTCTCCACCCCTGAGGCTGATAGCTGTTGGATGGCTTGGTTCTCACTGGCTGGCAAGTCAACGTGTAGTCCTGTTACAAATGTTGGGTCAGCATAGTTTACCTTCTTGGTCCCACAGCCTAGAGCCTTTCCACACAGGAGCTTGGAAGCTCATGGCTCCATTAAGCCCACAAACTGAGAGGCTATGGCAAGAGACTAATCTCCACTGCAGTCCTCGGTACCCATCCCTCACCCCCAAGGCTGGCAGCTGTGGGACAGCCAGATGAGGTGCAGTCCTGGCAAGTTATTGACTGGCAAAGTTATTCTCAAGCTCACAACCTAGAGACTTTCCATTCAGGAGCTCAAGAGCCTGCAGCTCCATTAGTGCCACAATCAGAGAGTTGGAGTAAAAGACTGATCTGCACCAACGTTCCTGGCACCCATGTCCCTACCCTGATGCCAGCAGATCCTGATGCATCTGGTTCTTGTCTGGATGGTTTCAGTGAGTTGGGAGAGGCAGGCAGGCCCTCTCCTCAGGAAAGTGGGGGATGCGGTACAGTCCTGTTCCAAATGCTGGCTGGAGAAGGTGACCCTCTGGGTCCTGCAACCTTGAACCTTTCCATGCAGAAAAGTGACTAGGGCACTCACACCCCACCATTTCCACAAACAAAGAAGCAACAGAGAGTGACTGAGCCCCATGGTGGCCTCAGGTGCCTATCCCTCACCCCTGAGGCTTGTGGGCTGCAGCAGGTCAGGAGAAACAGGGACAACCCCCTTCAGGGAAAGAGGGGAAAATGGAATAATCCTAATGTTCTGGTTTGCTAATGCTGCCAGAATGCAAAACACCAGAGATGGATTGGCTTTTATAAAAGGGGGTTTATTTGGTTACACAGTTACAGTCTTAAAGCCATAAAGTGTCCAAGGTAACACATCAGCAATCAGGTACCTTCACTGGAGGATGGCCAATGGCATCCAGAAAACTTCTGTTAGCTGGGAAGGCATGTGGCTGGCACCTGCACCAAAGTTTTGGCTTCAAAATGGCTTTCTCCCAGGACCTTTCTCTCTAGGCTGCAGTTCCTCAAAAACGTCACTGTCAGTTGCTCTTGGGGCGTTTGTCCTCTCTTAGCTTCTCCAGAGCAAAAGTCTGCTTTCAACAGCCGTCTCCAAACTGTATCTCATCTGCAGCTCCTCTCTCAGCTCCTGGGCATTCTTCCAAGTGTCCCTCTTGGCTATAGCTCTTCTTCAAAACATCACTCACAGCTACACTGAGTTCCCTCTGCCGGTCAGCTCATTTATATGGCTCCACTGATCCGGCCCACCCTGAATGGGTGGGGCCATGTCTCCATGGAAATATCTCATCAGAGTTATCACCTACAGTTGGGTGGGGTATATTTCCATGCAAATCTAATCAGCACCAAAACATCTGCCCCACAAGACTGCATCAAAGAATATGGCTTTTTTCTGGGGGTCATAATACATTCAAACTGGCACACCTAACTCAACTGTTGAATGGTGAAATAGGACCACAGGGGCCCACAGCCTTGGTCCTTTCTGGACAGTTGTCTGCAGCACCATGGGGCCATTATCCCAGTGTAGAAATAGAGGAGTCAGAGAGACAAAATGAACTTATCTTTGTAAGGCAATGGAGAATAGGCTGTCAAAGATTGCCATGTGCTGTGAAGGCTTGAACGTGCAATCTGAGAAGCTACTTTCCTGACCCTTTCTCTAGGGCTCTTTGGTATGGGTCTGTAACCTCTGTGTGGGATCACCACCCTGGTTTGGCTGTGAAATACCAATGAACTGATTGCCAAAGGAAACCTTCAAGATGAAACCAATCAAAATCTTAGATGAGAGAGGGAAACCAACTTTCAAAAAACTTGTATTGAGATAAGCAGATGCCCAGAAAACAGCAAAAATTACAAGGCACATTGAAAAATAAGAAGATATGGCCAAGTCAAATGATCAAATTAACAAGGCACAGGAAATGCAGAATTTGGAAGACCTAATCAAAGATGGTCAAACAAATCTAAATAATTTCAATGAGGGGTTAAAGAGATAAAGGACATTAAGAAGACACTAGAAGACCATAAAGAAGAATTTGAAAGTATAGTTAGAAGACAGCAGATCTTACAGAAATGAAAGATAATACAGATGGAATTATAAATATACTGGAGTCATACAACAGCAGATTTGAAGAGGCAGAAGAAAGGATAAGCAAACTAGAGGAGAGAGCAACTGAATTTGAAATGCAAAACAACAAATGGAGAAAAAATAGAAAAATTTGATCAGGGTCTCAGGGAAATTATTGACAGTACAAAGCACACAAATATCTACATCATGGTTATCTCAGGAGAAGAGAAGGGTAAATGGCTGAAATTTTCCCAACCCTTATAAAAGACATAAATATGCAAATCAAATAATACCAGCATACTCTAGATAGAATAAATCCAAACAGACCCATTCTAAGACACATACTAATCAGAGTGTCAAATCCAAAGAGCAGGGGAGAATTCTGAAAGCAACACATACAAGGGAAGCCACATAAGTCTCAGCACTGGCTTCTCACCAGACACCATGGAGGTGGGAAGACGGTTGTACTACATATTTAAGATACTGAAAGAGAAAAAATGTCAGTCAAGAATTCATTACCCAGCAAAGATGTCCTTCAAAAGTGAGGAAAGCTTAAAATTTTCATAGATTAAAAAAAAAAAATTCTGAGAGAGTTTGTTTACAGGAGACCTGCTCTGCAAGAAATAAAAAGGCATTTTGCCAGCTGAAAAAAGAAAGGACAGGAAAAGCAGGCTTGGATTAGAGTACAGAAGTGATGATAATAAGGAAGGGCAATTAAAAGGATAAAAAGAGAAAAATAATAGATCTGACAAATAAAAATCAAAGGATAAAATGGTCAAAGATAGGATGGCACTTACATTATAAAATTGAATGTTAATCGATTAAACATACCAGTCCAAAGACACAGATTGGCAGAATAGATTTTTAAAAAATGATCAAACTATGTGCTCTTTACAAGAGACTCATTTTAGACCCAAAGATACAAATACATTGAAAGTGAAAGGTTGGAAAATGATATTCCATGCAGGCAGTAACAACAAAAAACCTGGAGTAGCTACACTCATATCAGACGAAATAGACTTTAAATGCTAAAGTGTTGTGAGACAAAATGACATAGTACTGAAAGAAAATGCAAATACAATGTTTCAAAATATGTGGGATGTTGCTAAAGCAGTGCTAAATACATGGCACTAAAATAGGAAAGGTCTAAAATAGGTAATTTAAACTCATACTTTAAGAAATTTGAAATAAAAGAGCAAAATAAACCCAAGTAAGCAGAAGTAAGGGTATAATGGAGAGAAGATCAGAAATCAATGCAACTGAAAACAAATCAATGGGAATAAAGGCTGAGTTATTTAAATAAAATTGGCAAACCTCTAGCAAGACTAACAGACATAAAAAAGAGTAGGCAGAATTCACCAATACCAATAAGGAATTAATTCCTGCTGCATGAGAATGGAAGCTGCACATTCATTTCTGGGAAGATGGAATATATATATATATATATATACACACACACACACACACACACACACACACACACACACACACACACACACATATACATATGTGTGTGTGTATGTGTGTGTTTTCCTTTCTCATTGCCTAAATGCAACTATGACAAAAATCTTAAAAGATGAGAGGAGATGACAGACTGTCTAGGGAAATAAAGAGCCGAGGAACAAGGTAGTGAGTTCCCTAGGTTTTCATTTTGCCTCGTGTACTCCCAAATTAGAGCTGAAGACATGCCCCTGTTCTCTCTAGCCAAAGGACCATTAAAGAAAGGAAACATTTTGTTAATATCTACTTTACTTTGGTCACATATCAGAAAAAAAATAATTGTTACCCCATCTCATCACACCAGTCAAAACTCAAACACTTGGCCAGAGCGGTTTCATAGACGAATAAGCAGACATCCTGAATTTGTATCCCTGTTGTTCAGTGATGAACCCCCTCCTATACCCTGAAGTATCACTGGTGAAAGCATGGGGATCCTTGACTTTCAATCCCATCCAAGAGTAACAAAGCTCCCCCACTTCCTGCTGGGGTGATGTCAGAGGAGACCAAGTAGAGAGCCAGGAACTTCACTATTGCCCACTAGTAATAAGGTTATCCTGACTGCGGTGTTGGTGGAGATTTCTTGGGGAGCTGGAAATCCCATCTCTGTTCAGCACTAATGAGGAGCATCTTTAGGTGTCAAAGAAAGCCAATGTGGAACCTGAATTCCTACCTCCAACTGGTAGTAATGGCAGCTCCCTTCCCTTGCTAGGCTCTTTCAGAGAGTCAACTAAAAGAGAAAGCTTAAATAAGACCCAGAACACATAAAAAGACCAAAAATTTCCAGATTTCAATTGAAAATCATTTGTTACACCAAGAACCAGAAAGATTTCCAATTGAATAAAAATAAGACAAAAAAATAGATGCCAACACCAAGAGGGCAGGGTAGAATTAGCTGACAAAGATTTTAAAGAAGTCAACATAAATATGCTTCACTGTACAATTATAAACATGCTGGAAATATTAGAAAGCCTCAGCAAATAAATAGAAAGTCTCAGCAAAGAAACAAGATGTAAAGAAAAAAATAATTGGAAATTTTGTAACCGAAAGATAAAATAAGTGAAGTTAAAAGCTCTGTGGAAAACATTGAGGACTGGCTATTTGATGTGCCAAGACTTCCATCATGGGACTTGCCCTTATGAAGCTCATCACTGAAAAAAGAGAGGCTAAATCTGCTTATAATTGTGCCTAAAAGTCTCCTCCTGAGTAACTCTTTGTTGCTCAGATGTGGCCCTCTCTCTCTAGCTAAGCCAACTCACTGCCCTCTCCCCTACATGGGACCTGACAGGCCACAGACTGGGAGAAAATATTTTCAAAACACATGTCCAACAAAGGATTTGTGTCTAGCCTCTGTCAAGAGCTCTCAAAACTCAACAGTGAAACAAACAAACAAACAAACAAAAGCCAACAAACACTCCAATTAGGAAAATGGAAAAATAAAAGAGGTCATCTACTGAAGAGGAGATAGAGAGGGAAAATAAGCACATGAAAAGATGTTTAATATCACTAGCCATCAGGAAAATGCAAATTAAATGAGAAATCAATACTATCACAATGGCTTAAAAAGAGAAAAAAAAAGGTAAAACAAAAAACCCTGGAATAAAATCTACCAGGTCACCATTAACCATGCTTCAGTTTTCGCACCACTCCAAATGGGTCTTCTACATTTGGAAAGGATGTCTAGTCTTCATAGAGCTTTAGCAAGAGGGGTCATCTGAAGTTCAGCTAATAATGAGAACAGTTGTTCAAATATGATTTTTCAAAGAGAGAGGAACTGTTTTTGTAGTTTAACATTGGTAGTTGGAGAATTGGGTTTATCAAGAGGGATGATGAAAAATAGCTGTGAATGTGAAGGTCACAATAGAAAAATGTCATTCCTTCAGGGTATCTCACCCAATAGCACAGTATTGCTGCCACTTCTAGTTTCACATGGGAAAATCAAGACAAAACACAGTCACAGAATTTGCAGAGTAATTCTAGAACTTGAGATTATTTGGAGAGTTTTCATTTCACTATTTAGCAGACTATACAAAAATTGCCCAGAAGCATCAATTTGTTCTTTTCACATTGTACATTGATGTTAACTCAGAGCTCTATCCTCCTCTGACATTCTTGAACCCTGATTTGAAATAACTTATTTTTGAACAATTGAACATTTTTTCAGCTGACGAATATGGTGGTATTTGTGTAAAGCTAATTTGGAAACTGAAATCGGTGGAGGAGGTTTCAGTCTAGAGTTTTTGAAAGCAACAGTAATTCCTTTCTGTGATGAATGCCCAAACTTTTTGTTTTGCAATTTCTAACCAAATAGAATAAAAGTTCTTTTGAATCAAATCCTAAAGCGTTGTGGCAACCCATGGCCTGAGCAAAACAGGCCTGCAGATCTTTGGTGCACAGCAGTCTGCATGACCTAGGCAGCTAAATGTTTAACCTATTGTCTTTCTAAGCCAGTAAAGAGAAAAAGGGTAAATTGACCTTAAAATGTAACTTTATGCAAGCAGGCAGGAAGTGAGATGGTCTCAGTCTCACAAAAAGAGTAAAATGTAATTGTTCAAGTGTTATTCTAGTCCTGCTGGCATCACCCCCCAGGTCAAAGTAACCTGTTCCTGCATCTATGCTCCCCCCACCATTAGGAAGGCCTTTGTCTTAAACCCTTATAAAAGGGTTTCTGCCCTTTTTGTATTGCTCAGTCATCTTCCCTGCTAACATGATGTCTGCCTGGCCTGAGAGAGCGATCATGATCTTTCTACGACTTCTCACCCTGTAAGTAAGCCCTGAATAAAAGTTCATGTGTCAGAAAATGCTCATTGTCTTCTTTGGACTCTGGACTGGCATGGCCCTCATGGGCTGTGACAAGTGTTCTGCAAGTTGTGGATGATATTTTCTGCATTATTACACTGTACTATTGAAGTATGGATCATATGGGACTATAACAAAGTCACTGATGGAACCATAAAAATAGAAGTTTCAGAATAAAACTACTGGGATATATGTCCAGAAACATGAACCTAAACTGCAATTATATCCTACCAATAGTGAATTTTGTATTCAATAAACTGATTAAGAGGCATTGTGGCAGGTGTTAGCAATTTGATGAGCAATAAGACACAATCCTCACTTTCAAGAATCTCTTATTCTAATAGGGCAGGGAGAACATAAAGTCAATTTTGAGGCTTTTGAAATTCTGAGATTACAATAAGAATGCATCTTTATTCCTACCAGTCCTGGCTCTTATCTCTGTCTCCCTATGATGATCATGTGCATGTCACTGCTGAGGTAGGCAACTGTGTGTGCGCAAGCTGTGGTTCTGGAAGGGCCCAATGTGGACCCCTGGTTCTCCATAGATGGCACAGCACTGGCACTAGACAAATGTTATTGGTCTTCTTAGCTCCTAAAAATCTAGGTGAAGACGAACAGGCAATCTGAGTGTTTCAAGAGACTAGGGAGGATGAGCTCAGCAAGTCTAATTGAGACTATGATGTTCCAGGGAAAATTAATTCTGGATGAAATAAAAATTCACTTTCATAACTTTTACCTTGGGAAGCATAATTGACCAGTGACCCCAGTTCCTGTGCTCCAAAATTCATTCATCTCCATGATTCAAGCCAGAGGCCAATTTCCCAGGGACTTCCACCTGCCAAAGACAGCCCACCAGGGATATTGTCAGGGGTCTTCCTGGTTGATAGGGCCCCATCTGATGGGAGATGTTGCCTTGAGAAACCCTCAGCCTTACCAATGTTCTTAGACCTGCACCACAGTCAAAAAATCTCCCACCCAATGTTCTTTTCTCCCAGGGCCTTTGCAATGGCTAGGTCTGCATCAAGGTTTGTCAGCTCCCCCAGCCTCCTCTAGCTCCTTCACAGATGCCCTCTTCCAGGCATTTCCCCTGATAAATCTCTTGAACATCTAGTCTCATCTGCTTCTCTGAGCACCTGGATTAACACATGATTTTTTTTTTTCACTCACGTTCAGGGCTGCTGGCCTGGTGCACCAACAGCTGATGCTCCTCACCATGAGCTTATATCCTAACACCCAGCTAAAGGAACACAGGGTCCAGGCAGAAGTCAAAGGAAGAAGGTGACCAAAAGAAAAGAGTTTCTTGAGGAGATGTAACTTGTTCTGTAAATCAATTATAATGAGATACTAAAAGCACTTAAGGAGATCTTAGCACAGTAATTTTAAAAATTACAACTGAATCTTCAAATTTAAAATATAGAATTCAGCAGACATACATAATGGTCACCATTAAGGTGAATGTTTTCCCATCATATTACTTTTTTTTCTTTATTAGAGAGGTTGTGGGTTTATGGAACAATCATTCATAAAATACATGATTCCCATACACCACCATATTATAACACTTTCCATTGGTGTGGATCATTTGTCGCAATTGATGAAAACACATTTCATACTTAAGTCCTGCAAGATCAAGTGGAAGAAACATTCAAAGCCCAGGATAAACATACAAGGCAGACCTCACAATGGAGAAGATAAGAGTCTCTGAATGTAGATTCAGGAGATCTTATGTGTAAATAATAAGGCACACAAAAAGTGGAGAGGCAGCTGATAAAAGAGGGAAAATTATTAAATTGATAATGTAATGCAATTTCTCTGAGCTGGGGAAAGAAAGGAAATTTCAGATTCAAAGAGTTCGCCAAGTTCTAAGGTATAATGATTAGAGGAGAAAATCACCATGGCTTAGCATGAGTGATTCCTAAACATTTTCAAATTCCTAAATTTCAAGTTAAAGATGATATTCTACAAGTTCTCTTAGAAAGAACATTCTACTATTAAAGAATCAATTAGACTTTTATCAGAGTTCTCATCCTGAAATATCACTGCCTAGACATCCCTGAAGATCCGGAAAGTGGTTAAACTACAGGAAGGGGTAGCAACAGACAAGATGGAATTTAACAAAGGATTATGAATATTGAATCTCTGTATAATTTTCTTTTTCTTAGTTGCTAGGGCATTAGAATAGCTAGAAGGAAAGAACTGAAATAGTGGAACTGTAACACATAGCATCCTTTGAAATTTGTTCTATAGCTACCTGTTAAATCATAGTTTGAAAGTTATACATTTTTGTATATATGTTATATTTTCACAATAAGGAAATAACTGAAACTATGGTACTATAACTCATAACAACTTTGGAAATTTCCCATATATCTACTTGTTAAACCATACTTTGAAAGATATTACCTTTTTATATATGTTATATTTCATAATAAGAAAATAACCGAAACTGTGGAACTATAACTATAATATTCTTTGAAATCTGCTCTCTACTTGTTAAATTACACTTGGAAAGTTAACATTCTTATGCATATATATTATATCCTACAATAAAAATATGGTAAGAAATTTAAAAAATAGACTGAAGTAACATCTACAGAATGCTGAGAGTAACAAATTGCACCCAATTAATGATATATACAGGCAACATAGCATCTCTGCTGGGATGGCAGGTAGCACAGGTATGTACAAATTCTGAACGTATAGCATCCATATAACAAGTGTAAAGCCATCTTCATTGAACTTTCCCATGTAACCATATTTTTGCTAGCACTTTACATTTTATTTGATCTTTACAACTCTGTTTATAGACATCCTGTTTTCATATGAAGATCTGTAACTCAAAAGGTTATCAAATTTGTACAAAGCACACAACTAGCATGCTATTCCAGGATGAAAATTAAGTGGTTCAATCCTAAGACTTTTTAGAAAATTGTATGTTTTCATGTGGCTGAGGTTTGGCTGAAGTGAAAATGTGTTTTGTTTTGTTTTTTCCTGGTAAGAAAGAGAGATATCCTATTAAGCAATGAGCATCTATAAAACTGCATTTTGCATAAATTGCTTCTGATTTTTAACTTTAAAATAAAGAGTATACATGTGTGTTTCATATGCATGTATTTGAATCCTATATATAAGGGAAAAAACAATTTTAAGTTTTCTGTTTATGTTCACATATTTATACCTGGAAAATCTTTGGGATCCCGTTAACAAAAAAGGGAAGCAAAGCAGTTGTTTTACAGATCTTGAAATGCTAAGGCAGACTTCTTAGCAAACCAGGAGGAGTTACTGAGATGCTGAGATATAGATTTAGTCTGCAGTGATTTTATAGATGTAGTTTATGTCACCTTGTAACAGTATGTCAGCCTTTGAAGAGGAGATACTAAGAATGTAGCACACCATAGTATAATGTAAAAAACTGCAATAGAAAGATATTAAATAGCTCCCAAAAAGCTAAAAATGTTAATCCAATTCTGATACTTACCGACATAGCCAGAGAGTGCACTGGGCACTGGAAGAAGCCAGCACAGTGTATTTCCTCTGAGCATACTTGTAATGAAAGAACTGGACCTTGACCTTTAAATTTTCATAAAACAAAAATTCCAGTCCCATTCTGTGCAATCATGCCTCTGTATGACCGTTCACTGTAGCCTGTTCCGTGTATGAGTTCTGCATTATGCAGCCTTAGTTTAAATGGCAAACTTCAGGATGTCTGGGAGTCAGAAATTTGTGCTATTTTTCTGCCAAGTACAGCAAAAAAAAAAAAAAAAAAAAAAAAAAAATGGCACCTTAAGAAACTTAAGAAGGTGTCATTGTTTTAAGGATCATTTCATAGAAAATTGCCTAACCTATTTTGGCAGAAAAAGTAGGCTTGCCAAAAGAATAGCATCATATCAGTGGACACTAAAGAGAAAAAATTAAAAGGAAAAAAATGAGAATCATGCACCATTCCTTTAAAATAATAATTGAATATATTCAAAGTCAATGTCTTAATTTATGAGGGATGGAAATTATTTCTAATGAGAACACTGAAACACACGTTAGGTGTTGAACACATTTTTCATGCTAATTGTTAAATTAATGTGATTAAAACATTCACGGTATTGATAGCCTCTTGTTTGACTGCTTAAATGTTTTCTTTTTAATTAGCATTGGTTATGGGCTACTATAAATATGACACTAAAGAAATGTTCCAGTGAGTTATATGCCAGGCAGTTTTATTACACTCTGGCTACAGATACTGGCAATGCACCTTTGTTTGAAAGAGATATAACTTTTCATTGATTTTAATGCTTGGACCCTATGACTTACCGAATAAAACAAACAGGTCAAGGTTTTATAAGACTCCAAATATTATAATAATGCCTATGACCTTTCAATGTTGTATCAGAGACTAAATCCTCCATAAGTCTACATCATACCATACACATTAACTTGTTCTTACAGTGGATTATGTTACTGCCTTTTTAAGAGTTTATTCAATGCAAACATGGGATTTAAATGCTTTTAATGTAGCTATCAATCACTGAAATGAATTGCATTGACTGTGTTTCTTGAAAAGCATTTGAAATTCCCAACAGCTAAATGCTGATTCAGTAGTCAGCACCTTCATTTAAGGATAGACAATAAGGCATTGAATTTATACCACATGGAATAATCATGGAGCAGCTTGTTCATAAATGGTATCCATAGTTACTCAAACATAAGTACATGTGCAAATGCAATCACATGGTGCTTTAGTTTGGTGAAGCTGACAAAATGCAATATACCAGAAATGAGTTAGCTTTTAAAATGGGATTTATTAACTTACAAGCTTACAGTTCTTAGGCTGTGAAAAATGCCCAAATCAAGGCATCATCAGATGGTATCTGGACTCCTCTGTCACATGGGAAGGCACATGGTTGGCATCTGCTGGTCCTTCTCTGTCAGGTTTTGTTGCTTCAGCTTCTGGCTTCAGTGACTTCCTCTCTCAGCTTCTCTGTTTTCTTTTTCTGTCTTTTACCTCTTATAAAACGACTCCAGTAAGAAGATTAAGACCCATCTTGAATGAGGTGGGTCATTTCTCAAGTAAAATAACCTAATCAGAAGGTTGTCCCACCTATAATAGGTCTGCACACTCTGGAATGGATAAAAGAACATGATTTTTTCTGGGGTATACACAGCTTCAAACCATCACACATGCACACATGCCTGCACACCCACACACATGGACATGGACATATATAAACACTTGAATGCAGAGATAAGCATGTACTCATGTGTGTCACACTCACACAAACACACATGCATAGATGCACTTTCATGCTTGCACACTCATAAGCATGCACACATGCACACACAGACACACTCATAAGGAACAGTCCTATCACAGGTGAATGTCTCTTTCCTCCATCGTGTGCACAGATGATGTTTAGCTAATGCCCCATTGTGTTTTAGAGTGGTGAGGGTCCCTCATTCTGTGCTAAACTGTCCTGAAGTTATCCTGTCCTAAAGGCTTTGTGGTGGGCATTTGTGCACTCACAGATAAAGTAAAGGGATCTACAGGGATAAGAGCTGCTTCTAAACCTATTACCTAAAAAGAGATTTCACAACACACCAAGTATTAGAAATGAATGTACTTTTATAAATGCATACATTTGTTCTTTACAACTTTTAATTTATTTTTTTTGGTTTTTCTTTGGGGAAGACTTTGACTTCCTCAAATTCCCTTCCATTATATAATTTCTCTATAACACAAATTGAATCAAAATATACATGCTTCTTAACATCGTATATTCTTATTCAAAATGTCTTGTGGCAGAACTCTAAGTGATCTGAGACAGTTTGAATATATTCTTTTAAACTGTTATTTTCCTTTGTTGTTTCCACTTCTTTTGCTGCTTTTGTCATTAATTTGAATAGTCTGATATGATTTTCCATTTCCTTAATGATTACCTTTCCATTTCCATCAGTATTATCAGATGCATATTTCTTAACTGTTCTATGAAAAAAAGAACCAATTGCTATTCCACCAATCTGTTTTCATACCTCATACCCCTCTGTCAGAACAAATACCATTGCAATATTTTCCTTCACTACTTTCCTTTCCCCATACCCTCATATATGTCCTTTTGGGCACTTTTACCTCCCCCAACCCTAACTGTTGTATTTTACTCAGATAGTTTGGGGTATTTGGTCCCAGACTGCCTTACTCTTGCAGTATAATTATTATGAGGACAGTTCATCATGATAAACTATATATTTGTTCATCATTCATAACTATTGACTTCTCTTCATCTCTCTTAAATTTCTTGGGATCCATTAGACAAAATGGACACATTTTTCTCAGCTATTGCTCCTTAAGTGGTATGTGACTGATCCAGTCTCAGATTACCTGGAGTTCTGTAAAATTTCTCTTAATTTTTTTGTCATCTGCAACTATTTCCCCTCCTTTGGTTATTCTCTAATAGATCTATCTCCCAAATCTGCTATTTTCTTGTTTTGTTTTTTATACATTTTTTTTTTTCTATATGGTCTGGAAATTTCTCGTTTTGACATTCAGAGCGCTTATTTGAGACTCAAAGGTATTATTCTTTAATGGTGACCTTAGTTTCTCTTCTTCCTTCCTCCCTCCCTCCCTTCCTTCCTTCCTCCCTTCCTTTCTTCCTTCCTTTTCCTTGTCTTCTTATTCTTCCCCTTCTCCTCCTTCTTCTTTTTCCTCTTCTTTACCTTCTCCTTCTCTTCCTCCTCCCCTTCTTCTCTTCCTCCTCCTCCTCCTTCTCCTCCTCCTCCTCTCCCTGATCTCTTCTTTCTCTCTCTCTTGCCTACCTGCATTTTCCATGCACCCACTCCAATCACTACTAGGCATGGTTAAAATTCAAGGGTTCCATTCAAAGTATTTGTTTGTTCTTACCCATTCTGTTTACTAGGCTCCTCTTTGTGCTTGCACATTAATTTTAGGTCCAGTTCCTGGGGTCTTCAAAGTGGCAGTAATCCTAGGATAATTCAATGATATAGGGGTCTGCCTAAGTTGTCAGCTGAAGAAACAAACTCATTGTGAGTTTCTTGTCAAGACATCTAGGAAAACTCCCTCTGCTCCAAGGTTTCTTTATGCTTCCTTTTTCTTGGGGGTGGAGAGGTGTTTTAGCTTTCTATTACTGCCAAGAAACAAATACCACACATTTAGCAGATTAAGCAACACGGATGTATTATCTTACAATTCTCTGTGTCAGAAAGTTGATCCCTTCACCTTCGTGGTCATTACTGCCAGGAAGTCCACAAGGTTCGCACAGGAAAGATTCAATAAAGATCTCCCTGTGGCTTTGGCTGGGGGGAAGGGATGAGTAATGCTTGTGAAATGTGCTTGCAGTGTTCAGCATGGCAAAGGCTACTCCCCAGAGAAAAGACTCCCCAGAGCTTTATCCCACTCTCGCCATCCTTTCTCACATGAGGGGAAAAGCTATATCACTATAGAAACACTTTTGAAGGCCAACACCTGTGAGACAAAAGCACACAGAAGACTCAGATTTACTCATAAGATTTCAGAATGCATTCTCTCCTTGACAACCACCACCACACCAGCCGGGTTCCAGTATGACAATAATGGAATAGAGCTAAGAGAACCAAAAGGTCTGTAAGGCACACACACTCTCTGAGGAGAAGGATTTGTGGAATTCCAAGTCTAGAGGGAAAACAAAACAAGTACACAAAAGACATTGAAATCAATGTCTCCTACAGTTGTAGCAAACAGTAAACGCAGCTTAACTCCTAATCTGATTAACAAATTCTCTGACTAACGGCCTATTACCCAGTGCAATGTATCTAGATTTGAACCACAAAATTAGAAGTCATCTTAAAGGCAAGGGAAGAAAAAAATCTGAAGAGATATCATGCATCAGAACTGAACAGAGGTTTGTTAGTGATTTAGAAATCACAAGACAAGAAAACAGCTTTGATTAATATATTAATGATGTTAATGGGAACTACAGACAAAAGGGAAGAATAGATGGGCAATGTAAGCAGAGAGATGGAGATTCTAAGAAAGAATCAAAAGGAAATGCTAGAAATAAAGAAAAAAAAGACTGCAGCAGAAATGAAGAATGACCCAAGTGGACAGGAAATAGCCAAGGGAAGAATCAGTGACCTTGAATATATGTTAATGGAAATCTCTAAAACTGTAATGCAAAGAGAACAGAAGGATGTCAAAAGTAAAACAATATCCAAAACCTGTGGGACAATATTAAAAGATGTAACATAAGCACAATTGAAATGCCAGAAGGAAAATAAAGGAAAAAAAGCAGGTGAAGAAATACTTGAAGAAATAAAGGCTGAGAAGTTTTCCAGAATTATTGCCTGATACAAGACCAGAGATGCAGGAAGCTCAGAGAATAACAATTAGAATAAATACCAAAACAGCTGCATCTACTAATCAAAAATTCAAACGTCAGAAAACTAAAGACAAATAAAAAACATGAAAGAAATCAGAGGAAAAAATTCACCTTCCATATAGAGAAACAACTATAAGAATTGCATCAAATTTCTCATCAGATATCATGCAAACAAGAAGAGAGTGGAATGAAATATATGATATTGAAATAAGAAACAACACGCAGACCTAGGGTTCTCTATTCATCTATTTATTGATGTTGTCATTCAAAAGTGAGGGAGTATTGCAGAAATCTTCAGACAAACAAAAGCCAAGAGAATTCATCACCAACAGACCTGCCCTACAAGACATGTTAAAAGGAGTTCTTCAGGGAGAAGTAAAATGATATTCGTCAGAAACTAGTATCTACATAAAGAAGAGAGAGTGTTGGAAAAGAAATAAATGAAGACACAATAAATTATTTTATCTTTATTATTCTTAATTGATTTCCTAGACAGTTGTTAGTTTGAAATAACAAGATCAGGAATGTATTAAGTGATTCTAGTACACAGATAAGTGAAATAGATGACAACAATGTTATAAGGGATTAATGAGAGTAATCAGGAATTCTCAAAGTCCCAGCACTACTTGTGAAGTGGTGTACTGTTATTGAAAGTAGACTTAAGTTTGTCGTAAAAATATATTGTAAGTTTAAAAATTGATATGCTAAGAGAGGTGAGAAAGTTGAAGCCTATGAAATGTTGAATTAAAACTGAAGAAGACAGAAAATAGGGGAAGGAAACAAAGGATATAAGTAACAGTGTAACAAACAGAAAACATCTGTAAGCATGGAAGATATTAATCCAACTATATCAATAATCACTTTAAATACTAATGGTTGATATATACAAATTCAAAGAGAGATTTTCAGAACATAAATTACAAAGAAAAAAAACAAGAAACCCCCTTTAAATATAAGTAACCAGGTAGATTAAAAAGGGATGGAGAAAGAGATACCATGCTAATGCTAATGAAAAGAAAGTTGGAGAAGCAATAGCTCAGACAAAGCAGACTTCAGAACAAGGAAAATAATCAGGAAAAGAAGGACATGACATTATAAAAGGGTTAATATTCAAAGAAGATGTAACGGTTCTTAACATGCATATACCTAACAGCAGAAGACATATCCATTGTTATAGTTGGAGACTCCAAAAGCCCTCTTTCTTTAGAGATCAAGCAGGCAGTTACTCAGTAAGGCTATAATTGACCGGAGCAGCACTACCAACCAACTTGCTCTAATTGATGTTTATAATAAGTCAACCAATACCAACAGAATGTACAATCTTCTCAAGCTCACTTGGGACATTCACAAAGATAGACCACATTTGGACCCCAAGAAACCCAAAAACCAAAACCAAAACCCATATACTAAAAAATATGGTAGAACAGAAATCAGAAAATGTTTTCAAACCATGATGGAATTACACAATAAATTAACAGAAAGACAGCAAGAAAAGACTCAAAAATATGGAAATTAAAACACATCTAAATAATACATTGGTTACAGAGGAAGTCTTAAGAGAAACTTAAAATATTGTGAATTAACTGCTAAAGAAAAAAGTATTTTATCAAAATTTGTGGGATGCAATTAAAACAGTGTTTGAAGAATATTTATAGCAATTAATTCATATATTAGAAAATAAGATAGATCTAGAAATCAATAACCTAACTTCCACCTAGAAAATTGAGATGGAAGAGCAATTGAAGTTTAAACAAAGAGAAAGAAAGAATCCATATTATTGATTAATCAAATTGGAAACAGGAAATACAAAAGCTCAACAAAACCAAGGTACAGTTTTCATAAAAGATCAATAAAATTCATAATCCTTTGACTAGGTTTGCAGTGGAAAAAAAACACACAGAAAATGAAAATAATCAGATGAAATTCAGATTAATTATTATTTATCCCATGGACAGTGAAAGTATAGCAAAAGAATGCTATGAAGTTCACTAATTTTATAACAGATAAAATAGATCAACTCTTTGAAAGACCCAAACTACAAAATTTGACACAAAGAGAAATAGATAATCCAAATAGGTGTATATATAATAAAGAAATTGAATCAATAATTAATCATCACTCCAAGAATACTGTACAAAGGCCTGATGATTTCACTGGTGAAGTTGACCAAATATTTAAGGAAGAGACAATAGAAATTCTCCACAATCTTTTCCAAAAAATAGAAGCTGAAGGAACACTTCTTTATTTATTTTATGAGGAGAGTATTACCCTAATACCAAACAACATAAGGCCATATAAGAAAGGAAAACTGCAGACCAATGTCTCTAACAAACATAGATGTAAAAACAAAATATTAAAAAAATCAAATACAACAATGTTTTTTTTTATGAGATTTTCCAGGAATGCAAGACTGTCTCATCATTCTAAAATCAGTCAGTGTAACCTACCACATCAACCTATTAAGAAAAAACAATATGGTAATATGAATTGAGAAAGAATAAACTTTTGATAAACTCCAATGCCCATTCATGATAAATTCTTTCAGCAAACTAGGAATAGAGGGAAACTCCAACAATTTGATTAAGAATGTCTAAAAGACACTACAGATAAGATCATATGCAATAAGAAATACTAGGTGCTTTCCTTCTAAGGTAAGAACATAGCAAGTATGTCCTCTTTCACCACCCCTTTGCAACATTGTATTGGAAGTACTAGCTAGTGTGATAAGACAAGAAAAGTAAATAAAAGTTACACAAATGAGAAAGAAAAATAAAACATTTTAATTGGCAGATAACCTGATTACCTATATAGAAAGTTGCAAATAATTGAAATAAATAAATAAAATGCATAAATTCATAAATACATAAATAAATAAATCTCCTGGGACTAATGAGCAAGAACAGAAAAATAACAAAATGTAAATGTAAATTTCTTTCCTACGTATCAGCTAATAAACAATTAAATTTGAATTAAAAAATGCCATTTACTATACCATGCTCCCAAGGTAAAAATAGAAGAAATACTGAAGGAAAATCTAACAAAATTTATAATGATCTATATATGGGGAATTGCAAAACTCTAATGAAAGAAATAAAGAACATCTAAATAAATGGAGAGGGATTCTGTTTCACAGTTTAGAATACTCTTATATTATTAAGATGTCAGTTTTCCCCAACTTTATTTATAGATTCAAAGCAATCCCAATGAAATCCCATCAAACTATTTTGTAGATACCAGCATACTGATTGTTTTAAGCTTTAGTTTTTTTTTTTAATTTTATTACAGAATTTGTGGATTTATAGAACTATCATGCATAAAAAACAATATTCCCATATACCACTCCACCATCAACACCTTTCACTGGTGTGGAACATTTGTTGTAATTGATGATAGCACTTTTTTTTATAGTAGGAGTTACCATTAAAACAACTGATGAAAGATTATTAAAATAGTACTATTAACTATTGTCCCTATTTTACATTAGATGTATTTTCTATATACTACCCTATTATAAATACCTTGCATTAGTGTCACACACTTGTTATAATTCATGAAAGAACATTCTTATGCTTGTTCTATTAACTATAGTCTGTCTACAATAGGATCCACTGGGTTCTACAGTCCAAAGGCAAAAGACTTAGAAGACTCAATGCAAGCCTGAAGAAGAACCAACTCAGAGGACTCACACTGCCTGATTACAAAGTTTACTTTAAATCTATACTAAGCAAGATAGCATGGTATTTGTGAAAAAATAGACATGAATCAGCGGAACAAGATACAAAGCCAAGAAGGAGGCCAACTCATCTACAAAGAGCGAAGGCAATTAATGAAGACTGGAGAGTCTTTACAACAATGGTGCTGGAATAATTGGACATCCCTTTGCAAAAAGTGAACCTACACACAGACTTTATACCTTTTGCAAGATTAACTCAAAATTGACTGCATATCTAAAAGTACAACACAAACTATAAAACTTCTAGATTAAACTGTAGTCAGAAATCTAGGTGACATAGGATTTGGAGATGAGTTATTAGATAAACACAAGAAGCACAAGTATGACAATCCAGTAAAAGTGTCATACTTTATTGAATTTCAAAAATGCTGCTCTGCAAAAGAGAATGGAAAAGCAAGTCACAGAATGGGAGAAAATACTTGCAAAACAACTATCTGATAAAGAATTTGTATCCAAAAGACAGAATGAACTCTAAAACACAGCAATAAGAAATCAAACAACACAATTAAAAAGTGGGCAAATGATCTGAACAAACACTTCACCAAGAAGATCTATAGTTGGCAAATATGCATATTAAAAATTGCACAGCATTGATTGTCATTAGGTAATTGCAAAATAAATCTATAATGATACCCTAACCTTATAACCAAAAACTGACAAAACCAATTGCTGGAGACAATGTGGAGTAAGAGGAATGCATATGCATTACTGGTGGGAATGCAAAATGGTACAGTCACTTTCAAAGAGCTTGTGGTAGTTTCTTACAAAGCTATACACAGTATTACCATCTGACACAGCAAAAACATGCCACTAGGTAAATGTCCAACTACTTTGAAAAATTATACAAACACAAAAATTTGTGTCTCAATTTTTATAACAGCTTTATTCATAATTACCAAAGACTGGAAGCAATTACAGTGTTCCTTGATATGTCAAAGGATAAACAAACTGTGAATGGTTAATTCACTAATATAAAGAAATGCTTTATCAGGTCAAAAAAGACATGGAAAATTCTGAAATGCATATTGCAAAGTAAAAGATATCAGTCTGAAAAGTCCTCATACACTGTGATTCCAACTAAGTGGCATTCTTGGAAAGATGAATCTACAGAGAAAGTAAAATGATCACGGTTTCCAGGGATTAGGAGAGGATGATAGTTGAATAGGTGAGTCACAGGGGGCCTTTTAGTGTGGTGAAATTATTCCATGTGACACTAGTGATGAACACATGACACTATGCATTTATCAAAACCCATTCAATTTACAATACAAAGAGTGAATCTTTTAGTTGGACAGTTACAAATAATCATTTAGGCAATAAGGAGATCCCAGCATGGAATATAGAGTACAAAAAAAAATCCACCTGTATTACAAATGTATGGATCAGCCTCACTGAAGGAAGTGAGGGTGGGTGTCTTCACTTACTATCTTCTAAAACAAATACCAGACAATGGGTGGGCTTAACAACAGGAATTTATTGACTTACGATTTCAGAGGCTAGAAGGCTTGCTTCCTCCTGAGGTCTCATTTTGTGGCTATTGAAAATCTTGAAATTCCTTTGCTTTTGCATCACATGGCAATACACATGGCATCTTCCCCTTTCTCTTCTGGGTTCCATTGATGTCCAGCTTCTGGCTGCTCCCCATTGCTTCTTTTTCCTGTGTCCAATTTCCCTTATTTGTCTATTTTGGATTAAGGCCCAGCCTCATTCAGTTTGGGCACACCTTACCTATTAACATCTTCAAATACCCTATTTACAAAAGAGGTCACCCATAGGACCAGGGATGGGAACCTAAGCATGCCTTTGTGTGGGACATAATTCAATCCCAACAACAGGGGAAGGTGCTGACTTAAGCAACTTTGGAAATGAGTAGAGTCCGTAAGACTAGAGGCAAAAGAAATTGAAATAAATATTGTAATCTATTTGATAAAATACTTTCTTCCCAAGGTGGTGCAGTTTAACAAATTTGTTACTATATTTATATATGCTGCAATTGAAAAAATTGAGTGGATGGTAGGTGGTGGGAGCAACTGCTATAATGGGAGTTTGCAGATGACTAAGGAGATGAGGCTAGAATGATTCACATAGTAATGGATTAGAGTTGGGAACATCAGAATGAGCTCAATTTATCTTACTATATATAGAAATGGTTATACGTAGAAATATTTACAAATCTGTGTATATGTAGGGCTTAGTATACAAACATGTGTGTCCTCGCTCTGATAGCCTAGATGCCCCAGAAGCAATGATAAACTGCAAAATCTGAGATGCTGTCCCAGCCAAGAAGAGCCTGAGGAGACATGACGACTAAATGCAGTGAGGTGTCACAGATGGGATCCTGGAACCCATCTGTGGACATTAGGAGAAACCTAAGAAATCTGAAGAAGGTATGGACTTTAGTTAGTAAGGATATATCAATATTGATTCTTTAATGTTGACGTATACCACACTAATATGAGCTCTTAATGGTAAGGGAATCTGCATGTGGGTATATAGGAATTCTCTGCACTATATTCAAAGTTTTTCTGTAAATCTAAAACTGTTCTAAATACAAATTTTTTTTTAAAAAAGATACCATAAACTTGTAGTGCCTTGCTACAGATGGGTCTCAAAATCTCTACATTTTCTCTTGGCAAACCCCAAATGAAAATCTTGTCTCTTAAAAAATTCACAGTGACAATTAAAAAAAAAAAAGATTAACGACACTTTCCCAGACCAATTAAATCAAAATTCTTACGAGTGAGATGTAAGAATTTTTTTAAAATTGAGTGCTCCTAATGAGTGGACAGGGTTAAATGTTGTAAATATTGATGACGTAGAGAATAGCTTAGAGGAAAGAACCTGTCAGTGAGAACATTGATTAGGAACGACAATAACAATCTAAAAACTTTGGGATTGAATAATAGTAGTGGGATTAGAATGAGGGGGTGTTGAATGCATGTCTAGAATAAAACAGCATGGTCTTTTAATGAATTGGATGGGCAGGACAAGGGCTCAGAATTGACATCACTGTTAAGGGTTTTCATGCATGGTTATAATGCTGACATGGAGAGGCATCTTAGATGCAAAGCAAACTTTGTGGAAATTAAAATGAGACTTCTTGGATACATGCATAGGAAGTTGTGATCCTCCACCATTCCAAGGATGTTGAGAAAAAAAATATTCGATTGAAATTTTATTTATATTGCTACAACTCATTAAGTTAATTTCCTTAGTTAATTCTAAGCTATATTTAATTATTTGATCATTTTCCTGAATATAGTCTTATTGTTTTCTACTAAGTTTTTCCAGCTCAAATATTTTAATCAGATATTTTTACAAAACCAGATCTTAACTTTCCATGTAAAATTTCTCAGGTTATGGTGACAATCACTATTAATCTATTATCATAGCCATTATTTTTATCAAATCCAACACTTCATAAACTAAATATTCTCTCTGAAATTTTGTCATGATCTTAGTTTAGTCCCCTTTCAATTTTGACTTAACTAATTTTACTATTTACAGTTTTAGGCATGATTAGTTTTAACTTGGGGATGTTTAGTTCTACCCTGATGTTCCTCATTATTAGAAATAATTGCACAATGTATATTAAGACAAAAGTATGGACAGTCAAGGAAGGGACAACAGTTCTGGGGAACTGAATGCCAGAATAAGTACACACATATATACACCACATTTTAGAAAAGAAAATAACATTGATAATATCTACCCTAAATTTATGTAGAGCACATCTATATAAATATGTGGTTTCTACATATTTCCTCCCGTCCTTAGATTGTCTTTTTATTTTCATGATAAAGTCCTTTGAAGCACAAAAGTTTTTAATATTGATGAATGGAATATGTATTACTGCACAGTAACTTAAGAGTCCATTTGTTGTGCTTTGTAAAAATCTACCTATACATATTTTTTGGTTATGAGTTAATCTTGGATCATGAGCATCAATGTGAGATTAAGTCTTTGCATCAGTAAACATGGCAGGAAAAGATCCTCTCTCATGACTTTCAAAAATATTTTGTATATTTTATAACCATTCTTTGAAATTGTGAACTCTAGTGTGATTCTTTCTTCTGCCTGTGTAATTCTGTGGAAAGTTTCTAAAGATTTAGTCCTAGGTTCCATGTAGATTGCTATGTAGTTTTTATCTCTATATACCATTTTATTTTCCAATTCATTATTTCCCTTTGACCCTCACATACCATTTTGACTATTCTTCAGTTACAACAGATGCAATGGTAATCACTAGGACTTTTCAGACAGAGGGGTGTTAGAAAAATAACAACTTATCTCTATATCCCACCACTTTTACACTCCTGAGTTAAACTATATGTATATAATATATGTATATATATTATATGTATAAAATATATATATGTATGTGTATATATGTATATATATATAAAATACCTTTCCTTATTATTGTTCATACTTATAAAATATATAAATCCTTAATTTGTTCTCAAATAATGTCTATTATATTTCAACTATTCATAATCTACGTAGAACAATGAATATAATTAACAAGTCAAGGAGATCTTCCTAAGTCATCATAAAGTCATTTCATGCCTTTTTAAGAAAACAAAAAGTCATTTAGACCCTTTAAAACACTTAAACTTTACTGGAATTCATTATTACATCATATTTTATATAACAATCAGGCTGAGGTCTTCTCTATATATATGCATTGTTTTAGAGATTCATAAGGCAGTATTGTATCAATGAATCTTGGAAATACCTGATCGACTTAACTTTCCCATTAATCTATTTAATTTTACCCCAGGCTTTTCAAAATTTATTTGACAAAAAAACTCTTTTTTGCAGATTACTTATTTACAATTCTCAAAAAAAATAATCCTCAGAAATGCTTCAGAGAGATCTACTTGGTGTTGTAATTCATGAATTAAAGATTTACCACACTTTATTCAGTTCAATTATTAGATTATAGGAATCCATGAATAAACAAGCCATGGTTCTTGCCTTTATAGTCTGTGCATAGATACACAGAAATAGGAGAGATACACATAGATCACTTTATTCACTATTCTAAAGAAGAATATAAATATATATATAAATATATATAAATATATATAAATATATATAAATATATATATATCAGATCCTAGATCCTCTGGGAACAGAAATGAGGCAACTGTGATGAGCGCATGGGAAGCCATCAAAGTCTTCCTGCAAGATGTGCTACCTTCACTAATCCTTTAAAAATGAGTAGGAATATTTCAATAAATCAGTGACGCTGACTGGAGAGGCGTGCATGAACAGAAAGTGCAGAAGCAGCACATATTCATTTGTGTGGATAGAAACTAACAAAAGTAAACTGAGAAATACGTAGAGCACGAGATGAAATTGGAGAGGTGAGCAGGGGTTACACTGGGGAGACCTCGTGTGTCCTGGGGATACGGGGCCATCTTTTAAGGTTTGAAGCAAGGGAGTCATGTGGAGAAATTTCTAATTTATTTGACATGGACATTTTTGAAAGATTGATTTAAAGGAAAATTTCTGAAGTGAAAAGACAAGGCGATGACTGGAGCTATCCAGGCAAAACAGGATGAAAGCCTGGAATTATCAAGGGTTTGCGACAGGAAGAGTGGGAGGCAGAGTTAAGATTAGTCTAATAAATAAAATCAGTAGAACCTGGCTCTTGATTGGCTTGGGGGGTGAAAAACCTAGTGATACCACGTTCTCACTGCAACAATGAGACTGAGAATCCAGGATGCAGGTGAGGAAGGAAAACACAATGAATTCAGGGTTGACCCTGCTGAGTTTGAGATGTCCTGTAGGTGATTTGATGGAAAAGTCACATCTGTAGATGCAGATTGAGGTCTCTTTAATCTGGTGAATTCTGCCTGATAACTCACCCCTCTGCCCCTCACTACAAGAATGTGTGGAAAAAGAGGGGATGGAGGAGGGACATCTAACTCCCTCTTTCTGTTAAGGAGAAGACAAGAATGGTGTTCATAAGATGCTAAAGCATAAAATTTTAATCAGTAAGGATGCTTTAACACTGTGGATAAAATATAAGAATTAAGAGAATGGCCCTAAAATTCTATTGATCTGTGGCCACTCTACTCAGACACAAATTATATGACCACGAGCAAGTTTCTAAGCTTTGTGAGCATCATTCTTTCATAAGTAAAATACGTTTGATGGCATATATCTAACATAGGTGTTGTGAAAATCAAATTACATAACGAACATACAGCGTTTAGCATATTACATAATTTAAAATGAATATGGTAACCATGATGATAAAAATAATTCCAGTGGTTTTCTATTGGATTTGATATTCATATTATCATTGATGGCTTTAAGAAGATTAGTTTCAGAAGAATGGTAGGGTCAGAAATCAAAACGAAGGAAACTGAGCCATGAATGAGAGGTGGGGATGTGGAGACAGGACATGCAAACTATGCCTTCAAGAAGAAGAAATCAATTTGGAAATTGATAATTAAGGCTCAAGAGGTGAGCTTATTTATTTTATTTGTTTTGAGCTGGGAGAGACTTGATCATAGGCTTCCTGGAAAATGCTAGGAGGAGAGGTTGATGCTGCAGCAGAGAGGCATCAGGGGAGTGGACATCTTGCTGTAAACAGTCCCAGGCACACAGCAGCCCCTGATGTATATTTACATTGATGGAATTGATGGATTTGGTAGAAACAGGATACACGTCGTGTGTTGACTTTGGGCTGGTGGCAGATGAAGGAGATGATTTTGCTCAGTGTTGTCTTTTAGAGTGAGTGTTCATTTGCTTCTTTAAAATACAAAGAGGATTGCTATTTTCTTCAAATAATGTCCAAACAGAATCACCTTTATCCATCACTAGAATGTTCAATTAGATTGCCAAAATTGAAAACATGATAAATAAGTAGGTATCAGACAAAAAATGTGCTTGTTTTTGTTCTTTATAAGAGCCATTTAATGAAGAAAATACCATATGAGAGAAAATCATGGTAAGCCTAAGTTAGAAAGCAAACCCTTCCCTTCTGCTTAGAAATTCCACATACTTACATATTTGAAGAATAATAGTCCTGACTTCCAGGGAATGTTTTTTATAAATATCAGAGGTTTCATATAAAAGAAACATTTCTTAAAACTAATTATAAAATAATTAGCATGTGGCATTTTGACTTAAAATGCTAATGTGTTACATATTGTCTAAACATTTATGAATTCATGTTGAAATATGTCTTCATTTTTGGCATTAATGCAAGATGTGCCTTGCTCCAATAAGTGTGTATCAAGAGGTAATATTTTATTTAAATACTTGCATAAATATTGTACACAATTTGGGTTCCATTTGATTTCTTCTTTGAAGTTGCTATTTTCATTTTCCCAGCTAAATCACTGTTATCTTTCCTAGTTTGGTTTCTATGAACCATACCCCGGGCTCTTTCTTAAAAGTGGATGAGTAAGATAAATGATACCATTTTCTACAATAATCAAAACTAAAAGAGGCTACATCAGAAGTAAGCTTTCCTTGTTCCCCTGCTGTCCCTGATTACCACGTCGGTACTCTCATAAATAATGGTGTCTGCAACTGTAAGCTACAGCAGTTTCACCTTAGATACATCACACTGGGAACTGATCATATTACATCCTGCAGACCCAGGGAATTTCTTTTGTCACCTCTGCAGTGGACTTTATGCTTTTTCTTTTTCCTGCAAGTTTCCAAATGAGGGGTTGGTTTATTATTCCAAAGGGCTTGTTAGGTAACTTGACATTTTAAGCATTTTCATTGGGACTGGATATGGGGAAACGGGGAGAACAATTTTATTCATGGACTTTCTGCAGGGAAGACAGCTGGCTTGCTTGTTCCTGGCCACGGCAGTGCCCATATGGAATGCACACACATACACCTGTGCACACAATACACACAGGCACACATGAACACACAGGGCACACACACATGCACAATGCACATTTACACATGCACACCACAGATGCACATGAACACATGGGACACACACATGCACACCTGGGACATGCACCGTACATACCACACACACCATAGACGTACACACAGTTCACATGCATGCACCCACACAGTACACATACATACACACACAGCACACACCACACATGTTCACACAGGTAAGTGCACACACATGCACACACATATATACCACAGAATAGGCAAATGTGTAAGAAGAAAATACCTCATTATCTTTTTTTCTATAAACTTTTTATTTTGAGATGATTTCAAACTTCCAGGGCAGTTACAAAAATAATGCAAACCCCATACAGAACTCCGGCATTCCCCTCCATCCCAGATACCCAGACTCACCAATTTTAACATTTTACAACATTTGATGTTTGTTCTATCATCTATCTCTTCGCCTATCATTCCATCTATATATCCAGCTATCTCTGTGTCTGTCTGGCTGTTTGTCCATCTATGTATATAACTATCTATTCATTTCCTATATTATCTTTCCCATGTATTTTCTTCCAGTAAGTCATTTGGGATTCATCTTGAAGACATGTTATTTGATTTGAATGAGGGTTTTTGGATTTTTGATAAAGAACTGTCTTTGTTACTTTGGTTTGGGATGTTTTGATCAGAAGTAATTGAGATGTTTGAACAATAGAGAGATGAGGGAATCAGTGAATTAGTAGAATTGAATTACTTTTGCAGAGAATTAACTAGAATAAGATGTGAAACAGTATTTATTTGGACTACTACCTAGTAGCATGTGCAAACAGCTTCTATAATTATCACCATTGCTTGGGTAAAGTGATGGCCTTGATTACCTGGGAAGGGCAACCATTTGTAGTGCTATCTGTAGGGGAGAGTGTCAATTGTTCTGAAGTCCTGGTAGAGTTTGCAGGTGATCATCACACTCTGTAGGCAAGGAAAGTCCTGCCAGAAGTAAGGAGAGAAATCCATCCCACACATCTCACTGTTTGTCTTAGTTTCCTTGGGCTTTCTTAACAAAATTCCAGAACGTGGTTGGCTTAAGACAGCAGGAATTTATTGTCTTGAGTTTCTGGAGTCTAGCAGTCTGAATTTAGGTGTGCACAAGGCCGTGCTCCCTCTGAAACCTGCAGAGAAGACTCTTCCCTGGCCTCTTCCTTGCTTCTGGTGCTTGCCAAGAACCCCTGCATCCTTGGCTTTCAGGACCTCAATCTCCGCCTCAGTCCTTGCATGGCCACCCTCCCCATTTCTTTACGTGTGTCCAAATATGTTATTTTTACAGGGACGCTAGTCATACTGGATTAGGGACCACACTCATCCAGTTTGGACTCCTCTTAACTAGCCACAATTTCAAAGACCCTATTTCCAGGTATGGTCACACTGTCAGGACTGTCCCCTTGAGGGAGAACAATTCAAACCATAACAGTCCACCCTCTGCCCTCCCCCCTCGCCAATATTCCTGTCCTCTCCACATGAAAAATGCATTCCCCCCATCCCAACATCCCAAAAGCCTTTACCATTCCAGCCTCAACTCCAATTGCAAAATCTCACCTAAATCAGTTATAGAGGAGATGTGGGGTGTGGTCCATCCTGGGGCAAAATCCCTTCCCACCTGTGGACCCATGAAACTATAAAAAAAATTATATGGAAGAAGCATGGGATGGAGATTAGCCTTCCCAAAGGGAGAGATTGACAGGTTAAAAGGGGTTACAGGTTCTATGCAGGTCTGAATCCAGCAGGGCAAATTCCACTATATCTCAAGGCCTGAGAGAGATCCTCGAGGCTCGACACTATCCTTGGAGCCTGCTGGCATGGCAGTTCCACCCCTAAGCCTAAACAGGGGTCTGTGCAGGTCCCACCATTCAGGCGTCTGCATGTGAAAGTCACATACCTCCTTTCTTTGGCAAATGATTGACCAGCCACATCCTTGGCGCTGTCTACAGAGCACATTATCACAATAGGCTGAGAAGTTCCCAAATCATCAAATAAGGTTCTGTTCTGCATAACAGCTTATTTCTCAGTATAGCTCTTTCTTCTCCCATTTTACTATTGGCAGCAAGGAGAAACCAGGCTGCATGTGCCAAACTTTATTTGGAAATCTCCTCAATTAAACATCCAAGTTCATCATTTACAAGTTCTGATTTCCACCTAAGAAAACACAATTCTGCCAGGTTCTCTGATATTTTATAGCCAGGACCACCTCTCCTCCAGTGTCCAAAACGTGTTACTCATTTTTCTCAGAGTTCTCATCTGAAACAACTTTAATGTTCATATTTCTAGCAAATTCTGTTCATGACAATCTCTATATTCTCTAATATGATAGAAGCCTTCTCTACAGTGCTCTGCACTTTTCTGTAGCCCTTGCTGCATTTGTCTTAACATCCATTTTTTTACTGAGTTTCTTCAAGGCAATCTAGTTTCTATCAAATGCTTCATAACTCTCCCAGCCTCAACCCATTACCCAATTTCAAAGCCACTTCCACCTTTTAGGTATTTGTTACAACAGCCCTCCTGGGACCCAAAACTGTCCTAGTTCCCTAGAGCTGCCATATCAAATTACCACAGACTGGTTGGCTTGGAACACAGAAATGTATTGTCTCACAGTTCAGGGGGCTAGAGATAAAAACTCAAGGTGCCCTGCTCCCTCTACAACTTCTACAGGAGCGTCCTGCCTCGCTTATTCTAGATTCTGGAGCTGGCCAGCACAGATGGGATGACTGGTGCTCCTTGGCTTGTAAATCATCTCTGCCCCCTTCTTCACATGGCCTTCTCCCCTGGGCCCCTCTGTGTTTGTATCCAAACATCCTCTTATACGGATTCTATGTAATAGGCTAGGACCCAGCCTAACCCAGTATGGCCTCGTCTTAACTAATCACTCCCTAAAGACTCTATTTCCAAATGAGGCCACATTTCCAGGACCAGGTGATAGGACCTGACCATATCTTTCTTGAGCACACAATTCAAGCCATTACACGCGGCTCCTCACCATCCCAAAAAATGAATTGTAACAATGACCCGCTTCCATGGAAGAGGGAATTTTCACATGTAAGGCACTGTGGAAATAATGAAATGACATAATCTCATAATGCAAATCAACTTTAAAATAAATTGAACTGTATTATAAAATTGAATTAAGCATATTTTTATTTTTTTAATTTAATTTAAGGTTTTGTATTACTGTGAACCATAAATATCTTTTGAAGACCTGTGCTAGTCTGCAGGCCAGCATCAGTGAAACTATGTAGTATCTGATATCTTTGCCTTTAAAATATTTTTTACACCAAAGGTGTATTTTTTATGGTTGGGGTAATTTGCCATTACAGTTATATGTACGTGTATGATATACACCCACACATATATGACTCATCTTCTAAAGTAATATAGTTAATGAAAAATTCTCTTAAGTGTTTACTTTTTTAATTGAATAATTAACATTATCTAAGTAGGACTTTTGTGAACACTTTGCCTTTAGGCCCAGAATTAAGGTTTTTCAAAGTTAATGACCTTGTTTTTGGTTCAGATTTCAATTAAGGACAGTCTTCCATACTGACTTTTCTCTAAAGTGGATTTAAGTGAATATATTTATTCTGGATATGTGTAGTTCCTTTTAGTGCAGTAACAACAGATGCTTCTTAACTAGAGTTCAAAATGAATATAAATAATGTTCTTCTTTTCACATGGATCTTATGAAACATTAGTGTAAGCTGATTAGATAGCCAGAACATCATTATATTTATTTTAATTACAATATGTTAAAACACAGATGGGATGACTAAGTGAAACTATCATTAATATAAAAATGGTTTCAGCAATTACATGTTCTTAGAAGTAAAAATACCTGTATCGCATTACAGTTCCATGATCTAATTTTCTCATTGAATCGCAATTCTTTTAAAAATGCAAATGTCTCCACCATTGACATAAACAAAATTTAATTTTTTTGGATTTTTTTTAAATGGCCCTAGAAGGCTCAAAATGGGAGAAGGTGTCAGTCCTTTGGTTCTAGGGTTGATCACCTACATTCTTGGCTCTGACCTTATCCCACCTGTGATCATGTCACTGTAAATTAAATAACTTCCTTTTATTTCTGAAAATGAAGCTAGGACAGCTGTTCACCTGGCATAAGCAGAAAGCTGGAATTTTAGTACTGAAAAACAAATCATAAAGAAAACTTCAAGTGTTACTTTTTGTCCTCTGGTGGTAAAATTCCGGGAGGAAATGAGGGATACACAACCATATTTGCAAAGGCCAATGACCAGGTGTGCTGTTTTGAATTTATTATGTCCCCCAGAAAAAGGCATATTCTTTGATGCAATCTTGTGGGCAGACATATCAGTGTTAGTTAGACTGTAATTCTTTGAATGTTTCCGTGGAGATGCACCCCACCCAACTGTGGGTGATGACTCTGACTGGATAATTCCCATGGAGGTGTTACCCCACCATTCAGGGTGGGTCTAAATTAAATCACTGGAGCGATATGAATAAGCTGACAAACAGAAGGAACTCAGTGCAGCTGAGTCTGACATTTTGAAGAGGAGCTACAGCCAAGAGGGACACTTTGAAGAAAGCACAAGAGCTGCAGATGAGAGACATTTTGAAGATGGCCATTGAAAGCAGACTCTTGCTCCAGAGACACTAAGAGAGGACAAACACCCCAAGAGCAACTAAGAGTGACCATTTTGAGGAACTGCAGGTTAGAGAGGAACATCCTTGGAGAAAACCATTTTGAACCCAGAACTTTGGAGCAGACGCCAGCCATGTGCCTTCCCAGCTAACGGAGGTTTTCTGGACACCATTGGCCATCCTCCAGTGAAGGTACCTGATTGTTGATGACTTATCTTGGACACTCCATGGCTGTAAAACTGTAACTTTGTAACCTAATAAACCCCCTTTATAAAGGCCAATCCATTTCTGGTGTTTTGCATTCCAGCAGCATTAGCAAACTAGAACACCGTGAAAGCGCTGGGTAAAGGACTCAGGTGTAACTGGGAGAGGAGCTGGTGTTTAAGTCCATGATGCTGAGCTGAATTTACTAGATGGAAGGAGTTCTTGAATCTGAGAACACGAGACTCGATGTAGGGAAGGACACCAGAAAGCACTACCTAGGAAAACCGAGAAAGCTCAGGACATTCAAAAGTGCCTTTACCTCAGCCCTAACCCTGGTCACAGATAAGATATGAGTTTTATAAGTCACTGCAAGACTCTTCAGAAGCACAAGCCTCTTCCACTGCCGTTTGCTACTCTTGGACCCAGGGAGCTCATTACGGAGCCCAAGTCCTAGCGGGGGTGTGTCCCACAGCTCCGCCGAGGACATTCATCCCAGGGGCCCACTGTCCTTAGGAGGAGTGTTCCAAAGCAAGATGGAGAGTACAGTGAGCTCAAAGTGAGCTCAGCCAGGCTGTCTCACATCTCAGACACACCTACCCGACTTCAGGAAAGAGTAGGCTCATAGCTAATGGGAAGCACTAGTCTGGATGAGGCGATCTTGGGCAAATTGTTCATCTTTCCTGCATGCAGTTTCCTAAGGTGTACAAAGAAGATGGCAACATTGCCTATATTCCAGGCTGTTATGAAGTTTGTAAAATGACTCCAGCAGGGCATGGAACGCAGTGAGCTGTACCGCAGCATTTGTGGCCCGGACCACTGTGCCTAGGAGTGCTGGCTATGGATGGTAGGAGAGAAGGTGGACTGAGACCAAAGGAAACTTGACCCAGTGAAGGCCATAGATGTGTTCCTGGACAGCAGCTGTTTCTCTTGGCCAAAGCCCCAACCTTCTATGAGGAATTCAGCTTATTATGGAGGTTTCCCCATATATGTTATCAGAGACAGGTTCTTGGTTTTGCTCGTTGGGGGGGGGGGGGAGCTAATTTTTCACTGACTATTGAACAATACACAAAGAAGAGCTTTTGGCAGTTTAATTCTGTTGTTTTAAAATAGCATTTTAGGCAAATAAAATAAAATAAAACCATATTACTCTCATTTCCCAGTGTGTCAAACTTATATGGAAAAAAAAAGCACTATAGAAATTTCTTAATTTCTTAAGGGAAGTCATATAAACCTCCAAAGAGAAACAAGGAAGTGGAGCATAAATTGGAATATTCTCTGTAAATGTTCAGTACCTCGTCTCTGCGATGTCATGAACTCAGGGTGAAAATGCGAGGCAAGGATGGAGCCATGCGGGGTTTCTATTCTCACTGGCCTCGAATGGGAGGCAGCCTCACCATCAGAACTCTTGCAACCACCTGGTTGTTTCCACCACCCTCACCATCACCATAACTTCTGCCCCAAGTAATATTTTGGACAGTGCACCACAAAGGCCAACAAGATTCTGTGATTCATGCAAAATTCGCAGGCCTGCAGCTACAAAGTGACAATTCACAGCAGATGTCCATGTACACGGATGCATGGTCACTTCTGTTGACCTGTGGTTCCCACCACCTAGCTCCATGGTCTCCATCCACTTGGGTGAGAGTGAACACCGCCATGCCCAAGGAAACAATCAGCACTTTGGCACCCAAGGTCTTTACTTTGAGTCCCTTGCCCAGAAATAATTTGTTAGAGAAAAGCCTTGCTTTACAAATCAAAATCAACATTTAGAGGTCTGCAAGTCAAAATTTTCTGTAAATCACAAACACAGAGTAGTAGGATATTATAAAAAGAAAATCCTTCTTGCATGGGGAGCCATTGGAGGGACTTTCAAGAAGAGGAAAGGAAGAAAATCAAGAGGGAGAAAGAAAAGGAGTTGAGCTTAGAGGGCCTGGCTAACCGCTCAGGAACAAGGGCCTGAATGTAGGATGGAGGTGGGTGCACTAGGAAACCCAGAGAGAGTAGGGTGGAGCTCCAAACTAAAGCATCAAGCATCACCTGGCTTGACAGTTTATAATCTGGAATATAACCTGCCAGTTGGAGAAAAGCTCATGCCAAGAATAGGCTCCTAAGGAGTAATTTTAGAAAAAGATGAGATCTCTGAGTTTCTATTGGACTTGTGCTTACAGAAGGCAGGAGCTTGAAACATGACGGTTTTCAGACCAGGTCCCAGAAATATGCCAGGCAATGATCCAAAGAATGGAACTCAGGACCAAGCACCTCTCCTCTTAACTACAGAGGCCCTGCAAGTTCCACTGCACTGGGTAATAAAGGGAGGAGGAAAGTAAGGAAGGGAAGGAGAGCCTTGGAAAGACATTACTCAGAATAGTTTGAGTTAAGTTGAAATAGACTCTCCTAAACTGAAAATAGCAGAGTTGATTTTAAGGCACAAGTTAAATTTTCCACACTTGAATAGTAGAATAGTAGGTCAGTTGCTGAAAACAAAGCTACACTCCCCTCCCTGAATATCTGAATATAAGGGGCTATTGGCAATCCGATACACAAGACCTCATCTGTTATCTCTATAGAAGGTGTTGAGGATGTCAAGAACACACTCAGACACGATTTCCCAGCCCTTGCCTATCCATTGCCTCCCCCTGCCCCCTTGCTGTTTGTATGCTGGTGTTTGTTATATTTCCACTCCTGTTTGCTTGCATGTAGGTGTTTGGTTTGCTTCTTTTTAGCAAGAGCCCACAGACAGCTGGGGGAGATATTAAATCTTAAGCAGCCCCAGCTGCTTGCCAGAGCACAAGGGTTGCTCCTTGGCAAAGCCCCCTTTCCCTGGAGTGTATAAAAGCTTGTTAGTCAGTGCAAGTGCCCCTCATCTCCAATGCAAAGAGAGGCTTGCAGACCTACTGAGCAGTTCCCCTCACCAGGGGACCAGCCACAATTGGTCTTTCATCTCTGATGCAAAGAGAGATGTGTGAAGCTGCCATTCACCAAAGCATCCACCCTCACCCAAGAAGTTGGCCACCCCAAGGAACCGCCTAAGGTGAGCTCTTTTCCCCTGCTTTTTTGGATCCTTTGTGCTGTGCAAGCAAAGTACTCATTTGCTAAAAGCCTCTGAGCCTGTGTTCCCATGATGCACCGTATAGCAACTCACTCTGCAGAAGGCATATGAAAAACATCAACCCAAGGGCCAATTAGAGAATACATGCATTTTGTTTGATCTTCAGTATGTTTAGCAGATGCCATGCTTGAAAAAATAAAGCATTCAAATTAATTGTCATCTTTAAAGTATCGTCTGACAACTTTAGTCCTTTATTGCAAGACTTATCAGGAGCTGAGTGACAATTGCCTTCTTTAAACAGGAAGCTCACACTTCAGCGCACACATCAGGCTCAGGTCTCTATTGTAATACATTCCCTGTCACCAGTAGGCACTTCAGTTTATGACCCATGCCTTGTAATCAAAAAGGTAGGACATGATGGTTAAGATCTCAGAGTAACTGCAAAGAAAATACTTTGATCTGGGAATGGGTAAGAAAAGTCATTCGCAAACAGGGGAGAAAGAGGGGTATATGCCCTTAGGTGACATTTGGAACATTTGCAGATATCTTTGGTTGTCACAATGCAGGGAGTGGTGCTACTGGCATCTAGCGGTTAGAAATCAGGGATGCTGCTAAATATACTACAGTGTGCAGAATACCTCACCCATCACCTGCCACAACAAATAATCATCAATAGTGCTGAGGCTGAGAAACCACAGTTTAGAGTGTAAAAGGTAGAAAAGATTTGCCTGGAATTGAAAGTTCTCCAGATATTAACATCATGCAGCTCCAATCAAGGATACGGGCCTCATGGATTTCTGTTATTTTGTAGATCCACAAAGGCTACTTTTATTATTCATTCAACAAACATTCATTGGTGGGTCCACATGTACTTATAATATTATTTCAACAATTGCAACAGTGATACCACACTAAGGCAATGTTAATCATAGGGGAAACTGCATGTGTGTTGTGGGGTGGGAGTGGTATATGTGAATTCTGTATTGCCTGCATGATTTTTCTGTAAAAAATAAACAAAGTTTTAAAAGAAATAAAAAATTTGTTTTATAAAATCTCTCATAACACCTTCAGGGTGTTTTTCAAGCAGAATGTATCACCAATTCTAAAATTAATAGACAGCATTTTTAACACACTTTTCCAAAACAAAACAAAAAAATCTTTCGTTATTCTAAAAGGAGACTTTCCTTCAGAACAATCTGGATATAAAATGGGTTTAATCCATCTTTTTTTCATTGGTTGCGTGTTAGAGAACCTGAGAGGCTTAGTCCTGTCATATTTAAGATGAGGAAACCAGACTAAATGAGTCATAACAACACACTCAGGGACCTACAGAAAGTTATTCAGACTTCAGAGTCTAACAAAGTTTCTCTGATTTCAAAGTTGATGACATTACTATGGTAGAACAAAGTACAAACAAAAGAATTTAATAATTATTGTTTATTATATTAAAAATCACCAAAATATTCTCATGTAATGAGGACACCTCCCCCAACTCAAAAAAAAAAAAAAAAAAAAATCCTTTTCTGGAACCAGAAAATGTTATCAATCCAATAGTTTGCATAGAACCTGGACTTGAATGTAGTATTTTGATAGTTCTAAAGCTCCAAACTTTCTTTCTTTAAAAAATCAAATTGTTTTCTCATACATGTCACCTTAAAAAGTAATGTAAGCCTTTTCCCTAATCATATGATACCTGCACTTACCGAAAGGGCTTTTCCAAGCCTCCTCCATCAGTTTCAGAGAGGCAGGGCTTAGGCTTCCTGGAGAGGGCTCAGAAAGACTTTTTCCTTCAGAGAGAGGATCCTTAAAGTTTTTGGAGATTTTTAAAATTAACATCCAGTTAACTATGGCTAAACGACTTTTTGTTTGTATCTCTACTAGAGAACATGATCACTTTAGCGAACAAAGCAGAACCAGCCTCCACTTAAGCAGTTATGAAAGGGTCCTTGTGAATTCCTGAATTACTGAGCACTGCATTTCCAACTTGATCCATTGATACTGTGCCAGCCTTTATAAATTATTGATTACTACTCCAGAAAACGTCTCCTTAGGTACCTCTTGGTCTAACTTTGTTTCTGTTCTGGCAAATGGCCTACTACCCCAGAAATAAATGCATTTGCTAATTAAAAACAATAAAGCCCTATTAAAACCAAATGTTATAACACAGCAAAGAGTTTCAGTTCTTTATAATATTTTTAAAATGCTTTTTAAAACTATAGAACTAATATGTGTTTATTTTTAAAGAGTCATGTGTAAGAGAGTTTGGTATTATATTCATGGTCAAGTGGAGCATTTAAATCTTTCTTAGATGAGTGTTTGAGATATAATTTTGTTTTTGGAATAAAAATTATTTTGCATGTTAGATTATTTGGACAAACCCATTAACATATATAAGAGATTAAAAGGAAAAAATTCAAACTCTTTACTCTCAGGATTTTCTATGAAAATCATATTCTTATTTTTAAAGTGAATTGTGATTGCATTTTTTCACATTTTAATACCATAAGATTATCTACGTAGTAAGTCATTGTAAGTGTATATTTTAAATGAGAGATGTGTTTTAATTGAAAGATGAGTTTTCTTATGGCCCACAAGCTGAGGATGGATTTTACATTTTTAATTGTTGAAAAAAATAAAAACAAGAATATTTCATGACACGTAAGTATGTGAAATTCAAATTTCATCATCTATAAATAAAATTGTATTAGAGCATACTTATGCTCATTTATTTACATATTGTTTATAGCTCCCTTTGCACTATAGCAACAGAGTTGGTTGGTTGCAACAAAGACTGTGTAATCTGAAAAGCCTATCATATTAACTAACTAGCTTACTGCAGAAATAGTTTCCTGACCCTTGGTTTAACCTGTTAGATTTTAGAAATATGTTAGGCACTATGACTCACTGTCTCATACCTAAGTGGCAGTTTGACCAGGAAGAACCCTCACATATTAGTCATTTCAGACTTTATTCTTATTTCCAATAAAGAAAGCACAAGCACTCAATTTTTCATATAAGAACAGGGACACAGAACCACCGTATTATTTGGTAATGATTAAAACTTCTACAGTTAGAAGATGAGAATTTTAGCTGATTTTCCAGGGCTGTGCAACCATTAATCTATACAACACTTCTATAGAATGGAAATGAAACCTCTGACACTAAAATCTAATGGAGGACAGGAAAAGTGGCAGACTCTAACTAGAGTTTTTTTGTTGTTGTTGTGTTTAGATTCCTCCAATGGAATCTAAAAATCCTAGAGCACATTATCTCCTTCCAGTCACTGTTTGTTATTTTTAGGGGTATAAAGAATTAAAATGATATTAGGAAGAGGGGCAATTTGAGAAGATGTAGGACTACATTCTGCTTTGTTGCATGGCAGAGATGTCCTGCTGTCTGCTGAGTAAAGCCCCTGGAGCTCTGAGCCAGAGAAGGAAGGGGATGAAGGATGAAGTATCTCCTGATACATCATTCAATCTCATGTGTATTTTTTGACAGAATAAAATCTGTGCCAAAATCGTGCAATTGTAATTCCTTATTTCACTGCCCTATATCTTTCAATTTGTAAAAACAGGCTTTCTGGAAACCTTGGTTCTTATTCTTTTATCTTTTCCCCATTAATCAGAGATATTTTGTGGGATCCTGAGAGGTCACTCGATACATTAAATGGAAGCCAACCATTGATTTCTAATATAAATTAAATGAATGAGTTAATTTAAGGCTTCCTGTAGACCTTGAAATTAGAAAAAAAAAAAAAAAAAGAAAGAAAATGATTAAAAATGGAGGAAGGGGAAAAATACAAAAGAACAAACCCAGAGTATGGCTGACTGCTTGGTTGGAAATATTGACATGGCTACCCTAGGTAAAGTTTCTTGGACACTCTGTCATAGGATATTCAAACAATGTATGGAAATTTTTAGTTAAGAGAATAATGGCAGAGTGAAGCAGTGAGAAAAGAGGAAGGTGATAATTGAATGTACTAAGAGATTGGATTGAGAAAGAAGTATTCATTAACAAAATTCTTAAAAAATATAGTATCCAATTTATATGCAAATATTATCATAATCCCAAATTATATGCAGTTCTATTTTTAAGTAGTTATTTTTAGTCTGGAATGGATTCTACTGTCAGATTCTAGCTGTCAATGCCCTTATACCAAACACCCACCAGGAACACACCTGTTATTGCACAAGTTAGGTGTATTCCTCACTGCTGGAATGGAAAGAAGGAAACCAGAGTCAGATGGAGATCTGTGCTTTTATTGTATCCTCTGTAAAATAAGACCAAATTCCGATTATAGCTTGGCTATCCCGTGTGAAGGATGAATCAAGTGGTGCAGATCTCTAGTTCCCAGCACTAAGCACACATGGAGTTTACAGTGATCATCGGATTGGTGGTAGTGGCAAAACTAGAACATACAGCCCTTGGTGCTTGTCATAGCAGAGCAGATCCTAATCAAGAAGATCCTTGAAATCCTACATATACAGTTGCAGTTACTAATTCTTGCCAAAATTTGCAAAGTTGACTGCAGCTGTGAGTGTATCATACAAATGATATAAATTCAGCAAAAATGTGGTGGATTATCTTTTCCCCCTATCAAGTCTATCATGAGAACCCAAGACTGTCCCCAGGTTCAAAGGTTTGCTAGGAGGACTCTCAGGACTGAGTGTATATTGCACTCATGGCCATGATTTATTACAGTAAAAGAATACCGAGCAAGAAAAGGCACATGGGGTGAAGTACAGAGGAAACCAAGGGCAGGCTTGCAGGGGTCTTCTCCCAGTGGGGTCCCACAGGATGGGCTAATTCCCCCAACAATGAATTCCAGCAACATGTGTAAAATATTTTCTACCAGGATGTTCTTTACCAACCCAGTGCCCAAGGTTTCTACTGGGGCCAGTCATGCAGGCACCTTGTGCCTTGCATGTTCCCAAATTAGACTCCCAGAAGGAAAGCAGTCTGGGCCAGCTACCACATCATTTGTAGAAACAATTGAGACACAGGGAGTCACTCTTACCAGTTATGGGAATAGGGGGAACCCTCCCAAAATTCATGTCCTAGACATCAGCTAGGGGCCAACCTTGCAAGCAGGATATTCCAAGGAATGTAATCTTTAGAACTCTTCTTCTACACAAGCATGTATTAGGATTATTAAAAAATAGAAATATAAGGCTAATCTCAAATCCTTCAAAATTTAGTACTTTTTATCCTCTTTATCTTACTCATGTGTCTTGAGCTATAGTTATCCATTTGATGAATGTTATCTCTGAACCATCACTAGTAGGACAACCACATATTTCACTGAGATATAGGAAAAAAGATTAAACCTTCCATTTACATTTATTTTTATCTAGGAATAAGAAAGACATTGAGGTTTTCTATTATTTAAAAAATAGATTGATGCAAGTGCCTTCACTGGTCCTTATGACCAATGGATCACTTTTCATATGTGGTATATGAGATAAACTGAGTGAAGAAGGATCTTGTGTAAAGTAGAGGTACTGGTGATGGAGACCTTCCTCCTCCTTTATTTATTTTAGCATATCCTAACGTCGTGCATTTTATGCATGCTAGATTAAGTTAATAAAATTATTTAAACTAAAATTTCATCAAATGTGGAGGAGAGTAAAAAAGTATCTTGTGAAGAAATCCTGAATTGACCATATGGATAAATTATGTACAAATAAGCAACAAAAATCTGACATGTTTCTATTCATAGTAAGGGCTTTTTTGTTTGGTTACATTATAGGAACAAAACTACCAATGATCTAATTATATCTGGCAAGATAAGAAAGCAAAATAATGGAATTATAAAAAAGGCAATCTGAAATATGAATGCATTTTATGCATAAATACTGTTGAATTAGCTAATGAATGAGTGTACACTGTGCCTTGAGTTACTCTCTACTGATGATTTGAAATCATATGTATATTGGGCATATGTTTAAAATTGCTTTATTGATGGGGTGTGTGATCAAAAACTTGGAAGTATTGACTCTATATCATTTGCAAACAGAAGGTTTTAACATCTTCACCAGTATCTGTTTGGAGAACCACATTCAGGCCATATCTCCTTCCACATATCAGTAACAATTGATTTTGTTTCCACCGATAATGGTGAAATAGTTCCCCTGGGTTTAATGATCATAAAACTTTCACAGAACTGCATACTGGCAGATGAATCCTTCCCATCAATGTCCTGCAGAAATCAGTGAAAAGTGTCCTTCAAGCACAGTAAGCCTTCAAGCAGGTCATCAAACTAACCACTGACTGGATTATGGCTCTGTTTACAGTGAGGTCCTCCGTTTTCATATTGTCAGACAAATTAACTAACTTTACTTGCTGGTGTGATGCCTTAACCTAAGATTTTTGCTATATGATTAATTTTATGTTAAATGGTATTTTTCTGGGTACCAGATATAAAATGATGAAAAGAAATGGGCCCTCTCTAGTAGTAGAGAGAGACAGACATTTTTAATAAAGCAGGATCAATTCTGTGACAAACTAACACATTCCATAAAAGCTCAAAAATAAGTAAGTTTCAATATGTCTACTTCACAGTTTTATACTGTACACAGTAAAAAAAAAAACAATTAAAAAATAACTTGGGAATATTGTTAAACAAAACATCCCATAAAATATTTGTGTTGTAACCTTTTATCACTCTGAAGATCTCTATATGATGAGTCAATTTATAAAAGACTTCAAATCACCTCTAGCTTGGCAGCCAAAAAGCATTCCAATGAGATAATTTGAATCCTAATGCTCCTGTTCCAGCATGTAAAAAAATGGTATCTTCACATGACCTTTTAGATTACCTTAGCTGCCTTTGCTAACTTCATTGTTTCCCTTTATGTTTTTTTTTAAATACCAACTTGTACCATAAATATTCAGTAGATTTTGGTAAATGCCTCCACTCAGTTAAGGGTGCTCTAGTCACAAAAATCACACCTTGGAACCACACTAACTGGGCTAAACTTAGAACTACACTAATGGGGCTAGCCTTAGCAGTGGTCTCATAAAAGGAAGATAATTAGATGTAAACATATTTGAGCAAAAAGAAAATGAATATAATGCAATTTGTCACTACAGGAAAGGTGGAAGCACGTGATTATTGGGGCAACGATTTAAGGAGTGGTTAAAACTGAAGGCTACCCATAAACCACACTGGTCTTGCATTTTTTTAAAAGAGGCAAGTATTTTTTTTTTTTTAATTTTCCAATATCCCTAATTTAAAAAACACAATGACTAGATAGCAAAAAAAAAACAAAAAAAAACAAAAAAAACAAAAATACAAATGATAGGCATCATTTGCCAACAAAATTAGGTGGCAAGTTATCCTCATGAACCTCAAAGTATAAATGAGTGGGGACACTCCACCAATAGCCTTACCATCTGCATGTTCTCAGTATGTGTGCAGAAAGAATCAAAAGAAATAAATGAGGTGGATGATAAACATGAGCACAGAACAGCCCACAAACAATCACATAAAAATGTGGCAGTCTATTTTGACATTAGCTGCTGAAACTGGGACAGATTTTGCTGATCTGAAAGTTGGTGAAAACAATGGGTCCAAAGTAAAAACACATGAAGGGTGTAAGCTCTCTGTGTCCTATTATGTAGCAAAACTGACCAGCTAGAGGTAGCTTTTTTGAGGCCCCACCCTGAAGAAAAAGTACTGAAGGGGGAAACAAAATTACATAGAAGAGGGACAGTAAAACAAAGGAAAGCAAAAGCTCAGACAAAATTGATGGGGGTAAATATATCCAGGAAACCTAAAACAACAACAACAACAAACAAACAAAAAACAAGGAAATAACAGACAAGTTAAAAAGTTAACAGAGAAGTTAAAAAGTAAACAACGGAGTATAGTTCATAGTAAAATTGTAAAAGTTTTCTTTCATGAATTATAACAAAATGTACCACATGGACGTGTTAATAATGGGGTGGTATATGGGGAAAAGATGAACCTTAATATATATCATGGACAATAGCTTTTTTACATTAAAATATTCTTTCATCAGTTGTAACAAAGGTACCACACTAATGCAAAGTGTTAATAATGGGGGAGGGGGTGTTACATGGGAATGCTGTATTTTTTATACATGATTTTTCTGTAAACCTACAACTTTTCTATTTAAAAAAATCTAAAAAAAGAGAATATTAATGATATTCTATTTATATTATATGATATAAATAAATATCCTGAATATTGCCTCATGTTAATTTTAGGTAAACAAATTTTACATTGAAAATAAGCTGCAGAAAAGTGCCAACATGTAATTCCACAAAAAGTTAATTTAAGAAGAGCAGAATAACATCCCTACTCACAATAAAAGAACATCTGCAAAATTTTCCCATAAAATGGATTGAAACTGTGATCCATTTTTTTTCAGAATGCTTTAAAAGACACTTAGAAAAGGATAGAAGACATAAAGAACAATATAACTTAGGAAATCTCAGGAGTAAGATGAAATAATTCAGAAAGCATTGGGGAAACATTTTTATAAATGAAAAAAAGTGCTAGAAGGAATATAAGAACAAGCAAACATAATGGATAAAAAATGAAGACACTTAGGAGAAAAAAGATAAAAAGAAGGATGATTTCAAAAATTAAAAAGTAGATAAAACCATTTCCAAGGCCATAATAAGACTGGCAATAGTTCATGTCCCCAGCAGGAAGAATGGTTAATGTCTCACAATGTGTGGGGAATGAGGTACAGTCCTCACAATGGCATAATCTTTGTATTGAGCCTAAATTAGCTACACTAACAAACCTTGAAAGCCAGGCCTCAAAGAGATAAACTGATTCAAAGTAGTTTAACTATTGGCCAAATCAAAATCAAACTCTACTCAAGGAAATGCAACAAAATCCAGAAACTAACAACATAAAATTCTACTAAATGACATCCAACTGAAAATTGTCAGGCATTTATAAAAGGATAAAATGAGACCCATACACAATAGGAAAACAATCAATAAAAACAGACATGAATGACAAAGCTGATGAAACTACAAGGACATTAAAAATGCGTTACAAATATACCCCATGTGCTTAAGAAGGCTGAAGAAACTCTAACCACAATAAGGTCATTTAATTAGGACAAAAGTCTAAATTTGTCAAGAAGACATGACCATCTGAAAGCAGATGCACTTACAACCCAAGTTAACATACTCTAAGCAAAACTGGAAATGTAAAGGGAAATAGAAAAATCCTACAATATAATTGGAGATTTCAATACTCTATTGTCAGTAATTTATAGAATTGTAGAGATGAAAAATACAGTGTCTGCTAATTAAAAAAGAATACCCTAGATGGCCCTTTTTATTCATTATATGAAATCTATGTTGACTTGTAGTAATATATCCATCCCTGCTTTTTATGGCTCTATGTTTGCACCTGATATTCTTTCACTTTTTACCTATGGTTCACTTTTTATTTAAATTGGATTTATTTTAGAGAGTGTATAATTAGGCCAATATTTTATCCAACACACTAGTCTTTTAATTTGGCTATTTAAACCATTTATATTTAATACATGTATCAATATGGTTGAGTTTAAATCTACCATCTCAATATTTCTTTTCATTGTATCTTATATGTACTTTGTTCCTTTTTTCTTCTATCTTTGAGTTTTATTTTAAATTATTTTAATTTATAGGAGGATTTGGGGAAGATGGTGGAGTTGGAAGCTCTAGGTATCCCTCTAACAGAACAACTATTTTAAAGGCAATAACTGTCTGAATGAACTATTTCAAAACTCTGGAATCCAGTAGAACACTGTGTGATACATACAGGAAGCAGCAGGAAGCAGAGTCTGGTAAATTGTAATAAACACCACTGAACTGCACTCTCTGCATAGTGACAATTGCCCATCTCCCAACTTCAAGGCAGTCAGCCATAAGGTAGTGGCAGAGCTTGCTGGTTCCTTGAATGGGACATAAAGATTCAGTTCCCCAAGATCCAGGATATACAGTTCTGCATTTGATTAGCTGCTTCAGATTGCTGGGTGCTTAACTCTGAGAGTGGCCATTGTAATAATACACACCAACAAAGGTGGTGAAGGAGACTTAAAGACAGTTGCTTCCAAAGAGCTGTGGAGGACAGTTGAAGGGCTACATTTATGGTGCAGGTGCCAAGACAAGAAAGTACAGCTTTAGGAAGCCATGGGAAAAGCTCCTGGCACCCTTCCTGATCCCACCTTCATCCCCTCTTAAGGGTGATTTGGAGCCCATTTTGCTCTCCCTGGCCTTGTCCCTGCTAGGAAAGACTGACCTGAAAAACTCCCTTCTAATATGTCTCCCTCCCAGAATTTGCCTTCCAGGAAAAAGAACCTGGAGACAGCAAAGCAGAGGAAGAAACAACTGAATTGCTCAGCCTGGGGCAAACGCTTATTTGCTTAAAATCCTGCAGAGGGGCACCTGGGAGAGCAAGGCCTATTTCCTGAAGAGTAGAGCGGGCATTCAAACTCCTATAAACAGGGAAACTCCTAAGGCCACTAGAAAGTATAGGGACAATACAAGACACAGACCCAGAAAAGATATGGTGGACCCTGTATTTTCTTTTTGCCTTGGGCTGATCTTCCTGATAGAAGGGCTGAATGCTGAAGGAGAGCCCCAGCCACCGCAAAGCCAATCTGCAAAGATTGTGAAAGGTATTCTTTACCTAGGTTTGCTTGGTTTTGTTGACTCTTCACTCTCAAATCTCTGTAATATCACTAGCTGGTCACACACTCAAGAAAAAGACATCTCAGGGGATAAACCTGAGTTAACATTATAAATATTAAAAGTACAGTGTGCAACAAAAGATTACAAGAACAAAAAATAAACAGGAAATGATTTCCATCCAAAGAAGAGAATAAAAATCCAGAAACCATCAAGGAAGAAGATAAGACTGTAGGCATACAGGACAAAAACTTAAAACAAAATGATCATCAGTAAGCTCAAGAAAATGAAGGAAAATATGGAGAAAGAATTAAAGAATATCATAAAATAATGAATGAACAATATGAGAATTTCAATAAAAAGATAGAAATTTTTAAGAGGAACCAAAAAGGACTACTGGAGTTGAAGACCAAAACAATTGAAATGAAAAATTCCCAGGGGGCTTTCAATAGCAGATTAGTTCTGGAAGAAGAAAGAATCATTTGAGCTCAAGACAAGACAATTGAAATGATTCAGGCTGAGGAACACAATGAAAAACATAATTATTAAAAGCTAAAATATCCTAAGAGACCTGTGGGATGCCACCAAGCATACCACTATATGCATTATGGGAGTCCCAGAAGGAGAAGGTAGAGAAAACAGACAGAAGGAATATCCAAAGAAATAATGAGAGAGAAACCACCAAACTTAGCAAAAGACATGAGTATGCATATTCAAGAAGCACCAAATGAGATAAACTTAAAGAGAAATATGCCTAAATACACACATATTCAACTATCTAATGCAAAGGGCAATGAAAGAGTAATGAAAGCTGCAACAGAAAAGCAACATGTTATATACAACGGAGTCCCAATTAGATTAAGTTCTGGTTTCTCATCAGAAACTATAGAGGCAAAGAGTGGGTTGAAATATTTAAAGTGCTCAGAGAAAACAATTGCTAAGCAAGAATTTTATGTTCACTGAGACTTTATTTCAAAAATGAGAGGGAGATTAATAAATTTATGCAGCAAAAGAGCTGAGGGAGTTCATCACCTCTAGGCTAGCCTTACAAACAATGCTAAAGGAGTTCTTCAGATTGAAAGTAAAGGACACTAGACAGAGGATCAAAGGGGCACAAAGAAATAAAGACCTGCAGTAAAGTATGGGATGGATGTAGGGAATAGGCAGTTAATGCTTAAATTGTACAGTTTCTCTTTGGGATAACAGAAAAATTTTGGTAAAGAGTGGTGGTGATGGTAGCACAACATTGTGAACATAATTAATAGCACTTAATTATATATTTGAATGTGGTTAAAAGGCAAATTTTAGATTATTTACATGTTAGTAGAATAACTTTAAAAAAATCCATGGGATTGTACAACACTAACTGTGAATCCTAGGCAAGCCATGGGCAATAGTTAATAGAACAATTATAAAGTTGTGCTTTCATCAATTGGAACAAATATACCACACTAATGGAAGATGTTAATAATAGGATGTATATAGGAACACTTAGACATATGGAAACTTACCTTTCCACACAAATTTGATGATTGACTTCTACAGTTCTGTAAAGAAGGCTGTTGGAATCTTGATTGGGATTGCATTGAACCTGTAAATTGATTTGGGTAGAATTGACCTCTTAATAATAGTTAATTTTCCAATCTATGAACATAGAATGTCTTTCCATTTATGTAGGTCTCTTTTTAAATCTTCAGCAGTGTTTTATAATTTTTCCATGTATAAGTCCTTTATAGACTTGGCTAAATTTATCCCTAAATATTTGATTTTCGTAGTTGCCATAGTAAATGAAAATTATTTTCTTGATTTCCTCTTCTTTTTTTTTTGATTTCTTCTTTGAGTCGTTTTTTGTAGTGTTTGTTATTTAATTTCCATATTTTTGTGAGTTTTCCAGTTCTCATTCCATGTCTGCTTTCTAGCTTTATTCCATTATATTCAGAGAAGATAAATTCTATGATTTCAATATTGTTAAATTTGTTTCCACTTGTTTTGTGTAAATGAAAAATGACAAATGTGCACTAGAGGAGAATGTGCATTCTGCTATTGTTTGATGCAGTGGTACATATATGTTTTTTACATCCAGTTGGTGCAAAGTATCATTACGTTCTATTATTCTACTATTTCCTTATTGATCTTTCTAGATTTTCTATCCATCAAGAACATTGTGTATTGCTGTTTCCTTTTAATGTAACTCCATCTATTTCTCTCTTTTACTCTGTCAAGTTTTGCTTCATTTATTTTGGGGCTCTGCTGTTAGGTGAACATATATTTTACACTATTGTCTTCTTGTATAATTGGCCCCCTTATCAGTATGTACTGACTTCCTTTACCTTAGTAATCCTTTTTTACTTAAGTTATCTGATATTAGTACAGCTACCCAAGCTCTGTTTTGATTACTATTTGTATAGAATATTTTTTTCCATCCTTCCACTCTCTACCTACTTGTGCCTTAAAATTTAAGGTGAGTCTCAAGTTTAATCCATTTACATTTAAACCAGCTACTTGTGATTGTTAAATTCATGTATCAATTTGGCCAGATTTGGGTGTCCAGTTGTTTGGTCAAACAAGCACTGCCTGATTGTTACTGTGAGGACATGTAGTGGACTCAAATCATCAGTAAGTTGATTGCAACTATGGCTGATAGTATGTTGGTCATCTATGGAGATTGCCTTCAACAATGTGAAAAGCCTCATCCACTCAGTTGAAAGCTTTAAAAGGAGAAGTGATGACTTCAACAGTTAGAAGACAGAATTTACAACTCTACTTCAGCCAGCCAGCTGCTCCTGGGGAATTCATCAAAAACCTTCATTGAGGTTCCCATCTATTTGGTTCCTTTTTAGATTTCTTTCTCTTTATTGAGATCCTAATATTGTTCATTCATCATTTTATGACATCCTTTAGTTCTTTCTTTGTGTTTTCTTTTATCTTTTTGGATAAGATCATTTTTTAAAATGTATTTCTCTGTTGTATCAAACATCTTTTTTTCTTCATTGATGGTTTCTAAAGTTTTATCTTGTTCCTTTGTATGGTCTGTCATGTACTGTTTCTTTGTTTCTGTTATAATCTTTTGTGAACATTCAATATTTTAGAGTGTTAACTCTGTGATTTAGTCCCTGAGCTGTATAGTCTTCAAATTTATTGTCTAGATTGTGATAAGACAGATACTTCTGCTGAAGGTAAAGGGAATATGGAATGGGATTTTTTCAAAGACTTTACAAAATAGTCCTGTTCTGTGCTTGTGGCTTTAGGGATTGTGCTGTTTATAGGAATTCAGCTGCCCCCTCCACTCTCTATGAAATTGACTTTTTCCCCTCTTTGGTGCTCTATTGTATGTCTTAAGGCAGATAATCCTTTTCCCCAGGCTGTTTTGATTTAACTGTTTATCACACTGCTTTAGTTGTCAGAAACTTGCTTCTGCCTGCAGAACAAGTTTTGGGAGGATAAGAGAGAGATGAGTGTCCTGGTTTTGTTTAATTTACCAACATATGGATTGGCACCAATATGTAACCACCCAAGTATATGTATAGGGGTTACTCTGCTCCTCCTAGAACTGGACTGGGGATAATGAAAATGCTGGACACCCTACACTGAACTTGATAGCAACTGTGAATGGTGCTAGCAAGTGTACTAAGAGCTTTTTTTCCACCAGCTTTCAGTTTTGTTTTCTTGATTCAGCACCCACCTGATTACTGCAACCCTTTAACTGTTTTCCAAAGTTTTGAGAAGGATAGCTCTACCATTTTTTCTAGTTTTCCAAAAATTCTTTAGAGGGATGGAAACTGGATCATCTTATAGCACCTCTTAGTCCCATAGTTTTAATCTGTCAACTTTTCCTTAAAAGATCTATGAATTCAATATAACCCCAATCAAAATTCCAGAAGGATTTTTTTTTTGTAAAAAAGACAAGTATTTTAATATAGTTTTATGTAAAACAAAAGACCTAGAAAAAAGTTTAAAACTATAAATTTACTGGATTTTCCATACCAGACTTAAATTCTCACAAGCTACAGTAAAAAAACTGGTATGGTCCAAGTATAATAGGGATAGCTACACATGTACATGGTTGAATTGGTTTCTTCTTATTATTATTATATGTTTAATTAAAAGTGCCAGGGCAACTCAATTGAAAACAAAATATTTCAACAGGGAATACTGGGAAAAATTGGAGACCCAAATGCAAAAGAAAAAATTATATCTTTATATCACACCATATACAAAAATTAAGTGAAAATACAGCTTAAACTTATATTAAGAGTTAAAACTATAAAACCTTTAGAAGAAATTATAGGAGAAAATCTTTAGGATATTAGAATAGGCAAGAGGTTTCTTAAATAAGAAACAAAAATCACAAAACATAAAAGCAAAAGTAAAAATAGATTGAACATCATTAAAATTAAGGACAATTCATATTTAAAAGGGAGCTTAAATTATATGTTTTACTTGGCTACATATTTTGATTTCTTTTCAAATCATATTTCTTGGGAAATACCTTTTTCTATATTCTGCTTCCAGCAGATCCTGCTTTCCCTAGTAAATACAACTCCTAACTTTCACATTTTTCAAGTTACTTATTGTTCCTCTAGATCAGGGATAGCAAATTTTTCTTTAAGGATCCACATAATAAATATATTAAGACTTGGAGGCCATCTTTTCTTTTTCACATACCCATTGTATGCTCGACTCTCTTATTGCAGCACAAAAGTGGTCATAGAAAACAGGTAAATGAACGGGTATTGTTGTGTTCAAATGAACTTTATTAACAAAAACAGTTGGTGGGTTTGATTTGATGCACAGCTCTAGTTTATCAACCCCTGACTCTAGACTGACACTGAATTGTAGAAATACAACATGAGCCAATATATGCAATTTTAGGTTTCTCAGTAGCCACAAAAAAAACACAAAATTGTAAAGCTGACACTAGTTGCAATACTTTATTTGACCAAATATGGACATTTTATCATTTTAACAAATAACCAGAATAAAATATTGTTAATAAGATATATGATATTATTGATTTTTTTCCAAAGACTTGAATCCCAGAGTGTATTTTATACTTACAGAATATTTCAATTAGGACAGGTCAGGTGATCAGCAGCCACAACCTCAGTAATCGCATGTAGTTAATGGCTACCTTATTGGACAGAACCACTTTTCATATTTGAGTTTGTCACTAAACAGAATCAGAAAGCCTTCTCAAAGGGTCTAAAGATGTTCCAAAGGACTTTCTAGTGTCCAGTTAAATTTACTATTACCTTATCTTTAGCTTACATTTTTTCCTCTGTGGTTACATTATAGCATGTCTGAAGAAAAGAACCCTTATGTTTTATTAGTATTAATTTGTTTGCTGGTTTCACTAAAGTTCTAGATTCAATGTTGTGAAAGAAGGGGGAGCACAACTCCGTCCTCAGTGTCCATGCAAAAAGAAAGTTTTATTCTACTGATTTCTACAGGTCTTTATAGCATACAAGGTAGTCTCCTACGTGACTGCTCTCAGGTACATTTTTTCTAAAACCATGAGGTGTATTTACATATCTTTAGTCTTAAGGGACAATTTCTTTGGGGGCTAGACAGGAAACAGCAGGGGCAGGGGGCAGGAGGCAGGAGACAGGAGCATGGAAGGAGTCCAGCAAGAGCTCAGAGATTATTCCCTCATCTAAATTGCAGTCCGCTTTCAGACGTGCAAGGCTTTTGGCCTTTCCCTAGCTCCAGTGTCCGCCTTCAGACATCTGTAGCTTTGGGAAGGCCCTGCTCTATAGTTTGTTAAGCCAGGGGGCTTTCCGTGTCTCCATACAATGTTGTTAATCTTTATGCTTAAAATTCTCTTCTGCCCCAGGTTTTATAGTCTGATTTTCTGCTAAATCCCACAGCTCTTTTGATCAGCGGTTAATTTATTCTTTCCCTACTATAGACTTTGAGAGGTAAATTACAAGTAGAGGGAATTACTGAATGATATTTTAGGAAAGTGCAAAGATCACAACAGTTAAACTGAAAGCAAGACAATAATGGAATGCCATCGTTAAAAATTCAAGTGAGGAGGTCATTTTTCAAAATAGCAGAGTTATATATAGTTATATGCAGAGTAGCAAAGCAGAATAAAAAAAGTACATGAGTTTAGGTCTTTTCAAATTAGGATTTGTGATGCCTTTATTATTTGCACTTTGGGACACTTCAGTTTCAGATGTATTAATGTTACAAGCAGACATTAGTAGCCTCTATGGAAAAAGGTTAATGAAACAGTTTATGTGAGGTGGAGGAGCCTGAAGGTACATTAAATTGTGTTCATGAGCATTGTATTGGGTGAGAGATCGCTCTCTATTTTCACTAAGGATAGTGCTGAAGAAAATGAGCTTTCACTGTAATAGTAGCAATTTAGCCTGGATATTACAAAGAAACTTTGTTCGGTAAGGGCTGTGAAAGAAAGTGCTGTCATGGGAGTCCTTGACATTCCATTTCCTCAAATATATGTGTTTTAAATTAAAGAGTAAACAGATAATAATTTGAGGGTATTACTGGAATATAACTTGTTCCTAAAGTACAGGGAAGTAATAGAAAAACAATACCAGTTTTTTTCATTTCCTTAATTTGCTGTACAATTAGAGACAAGCATTAGTCTCAAATGAAAGGAAAAGACAAAGAGATGCCCTAGAAGAGATCAGGACAGAGCACTGAGGTGTGGGGACAGATGCATAGGTGAAATGGGAAGGACAATGGCTGTCTCAAACTCTGAGAGTGGCCCTGCATGGAAAAATATAACAAACCTGGCCAAATCAAAGTAAGAATCAAATTAAGTAAAATAAGAAATTTATGGTCTTTTAATATTTTGCACACATGATGGAAGGACTGATAAAATCTACATTTTTACATTATTTTCAAAAGAAATCTTTGTCTACAATTTTTAATATTTTTAAAAATTTTGAAGTCCAAATTCACTTCATTAATACAATAATAAATGTCCACCAGTTGCGTTTAACATGATTAAAATAACTTCAAAGGCTATTATATTTTCTTTTAATAAAAAATCTCAAGAATTGCCCCCTAAATTTCCACTTTCCATGAATTTACTTTGAAAGAATGCATGACCACCTTTTAACTGACAAGATAATTTTATTTTTTAAATGTATGGGTTACTTTCTAATGTTTATTCAAAAATTTAAAGATCACTCATTAGCTAATAGTTTATGGTCCTCCACAAGATTTTTAATTTTCCTACAAATATTACTAGATCAACAAGTACATCTGATGTTTAATAATTTAAACGTTATTTCTCTTATGAAAGAAGTTGTATGCAATGGTCAGTGATAGGCACCCAGTTGCTTTCCATGGTGACTGAAACTGGGATTGGATGTTGGATAGTATAACTTAAATACTATGAAATGAACAGTACAACTTATGTCATATAAGGGGATAAGATAAAGAAGAAAACAAAGATGTTTGTGTTATGTGCAAATACAAACATACTCATAACAAAACAAGGAGGAAATATTCATGCCATCACAGTCCTCATTTCTGTAACTGGTCATGTGGTCATAGTTCTTATTCATCACTACCTTCTTCTACTACCTATTCCATGTTCCCATTAACCTCAGCAAGCACCTCAGCTGGCCATGGTTCTTTGCCTGGTGGGGTGACCCAAAGCTTCATTTCTGAAGTTTCTGGGCCATTGATAGTCCTGCCTCAATTGAGTTGTTGCAGTTTTCTATTGACTTGAAGCACAGGTTATGGCAGTACTAGGAGCTGCCCTAGGGGATCTCCTGTGTTCCAGGCAAACTCTTCTTAACCATTGTGTGGTTGCAGTCCTATTTCCCCTTGATAGGATCAATCACCCAAGGCAGTTCAGTAATTCCCTTCTTTGTCTGTTGATTCAGAGTTATGATGAGCCCAAAGTGGCCGAGAAGCAATCTTAACTTTCAATTCAATGGAATCTTTATTGTTTTTCCTGGTGGAAACATCTCTCCTTTTAGATCTAAGACCTGTAGACCAGAATACTTTAAGCTCATGGGGACATGAAGAAAAGTTTTGCTACTGGATCACTAAGGGTAATAGTGAATGATGCCACTCCCATTTCCACGCCTTGATTCTTGGACCCATGAATCCTTTCTGTGGGAGAAACAGCACCAGAGAGTGGGCACTGATTTTGAGCATATATAGCATCCTGGAGAACATCGCCCCAAACTTGCAAGGTATTGCTACCCATTTGGCACTGTAATTCAGTCTTTAAAAAGCCACTCCATCATTCTACTAATTCAACTGCTTCAGGATTATGGCAAACAACCAGCCATTATCACAGTGTTTAACTCCACAAAACCCATACTCCATATTAAAGTATGAAATACACTCACCCAGAGACTTGACTAACATAAACATCTGAGCAGCAGTGTCAAGGGTTATATTTTGCAAATCTTTATTGTAAATTCACACCCGGTACTATTAGTGCCATCTTGGTCATTAGAAAGATCATTAGTGGCTTTTAATCTGATCACATTAGAGAATCCCTGGAACCATCTCAGAAATCTCACCCTTAAGACTCTGTCTCTCAAGAACAACTCTTACTACCAAAATCTGTATTATAGTTCTCTAATAGGGAAAGAGAACTGACAAGATGTATAAATATTATGAGATTTATTATAGCAATTGGCTCATGCAACTGTGGGGACTGGCAATTCCAAATTCCATGGGGCAGGCTGCAAGTAGGGAACTCCAATGAAGGTTACAATGAATTCCCCAAAAGAAGCTGGCATGCTGAATAAGAGATAGAAATTCTTCTTTCTGACTTGCTGAAATCATCAGTTCTCCCTTCAAGGCCTTCAACTGATTGGATGAGACTTTCCTCATTGCTAAAGGCAATCTTCTGTATTGATTGTGGATGTAATCAGCCAGAGAGGCAATCAATTGACTAATGATTTTTGCCCACAAAATAACCTCAAAGTAACAAGCCAATGCTTGCTTGACCAAACAACTGGACACCATAATTTAGTCAAGTTGACACATGAGCTTAACCATCACACCCACCTTAGAATAATTCCTATCAACAATAGATTTGTATATTATCTCCCATTGAGAATAGTCTCCATTGCCTAGAGGAAGAGGTTTTGCATAACTAATGTCTATTAGATGTTAAGTAAGAATTGACAAATTACCCCACCCATATTATTATTATTACAATTAATTATTTTAATAATAGATACTGTGTGGCTTTTGAGATATTCAGCAAGAACCATAGTCTTTTGTGGAATAGAAATATGCATATATTCTGGTATTATTGCATGTCCTTTCTCCTCCACTATCCATACAGTCACCTAAATAATTAAAAAGATAAAAACATAAGAACCTATAGTTTAATGCAAAAACAATCATTTTAGTATCACCAGAACTAATAAATCCTAGAATTTGTCACATTTCCTTCAGAATTTCTAATCCAAGATATGTTATAAAAAATAGTTGACATATCAATTTATTCTTTTCCCATTCCTTTCCCACTTTTCCCTCCTCAAAGATAAACATTATTATGAATTTGCTTACTGGTCTTGGCTTTACCTTTTTATTTGCTTCTGCCAAGATTCTGAGGTCTTCTAGTCTCAGGCCACCTCCAATCAATTTCACCATTGGGTTTCCCTGAGCTACCAAAGAAAGGAGAACCATGTTACAAATGAACAAAAGCATGAGACTTTTGCCATGACCAGTCAGGCAAGGATTTGTTCTTGTCTTTCCTAATCCTTAATCTGCTTGGTGTCCAGGAAAACCTCCCTAGTTGGAATAGGGATAAGACAAACCTAATCTCTCATTTACTCTGAATATGTAGCCATATGGGGGAATCCTGGCATGGATGTCAACATTTCCTTAATTAGACTCTTCACTGAGGAGGCTCTCATCCTTGAGTTTTGTCCTTGGTCCCTTGAAGTTGCTGAGATTACATCCCTGGTAAGGAAATGATCTGGCCAACATCACACTAAAGTAATATCTATTTCCTCCCTCTCTTTAGGAGTTGCCTTTGTTTTTGACATGGAGAGATGCAAATATATTATATTTCACTTTATTTTCCATGACCCATAGGACTGTATAAGTAAAGAGTTGAATTCCAGAAAAAGGCACATTAATTATCTGCCTGGAAATTATCTGTTTTAGCCTAATGCAATTTGCATAGTGGCCCTATTTGTCAAGTGTATCGTATAGACCAATCCAAAAAACAACAAGAGCTGCTCATCTTTCACTGGGAAAGCTGCTTTCATTATTGAAACATATTTCATCTGGGATAACAAATGCTACTCATATAAGGGCATTTTAGTGATTTCAGTAATCTGATATATATTCACAGCATGTATATAAATTTGACTATGATTAAAGGCTGGTGCCATCAAATCAGTGAGTTTCTGGAAGTATTTTAGCCATGGTGTGGGATAAATAAGTTGTAGTGGCATTCATTTGACAGGGAAAATTATAAAAGAAGCTGAAATGACAGTAATTTCACTGTCCATATAATAATTTTCTGGCAAAGCAGTAAAATGATTAAAAGAATATATAAAAATTATTTGAGTTATTTTTGCCTTTGATTATCTTAGGTTTTCATGTATAAAATGAGACATTTAAAATTATTTGCCCCTCTTTCCCATGTTTTAGTTGCTTTCTCTTGGCTGATTTTTAAATAATAATGGAAGCAGTGATCATTCTTGCCTAGTTCCTGACTTTATTGGTATACTAAGAATATGTGATTGTTGCTTTTTGGCTTTTTGTATATATAATACATGTTAAGGAAGATGCAATAATTCTTTTTTCATTGAAGTTTTGGTTGGTTGTTTGGTGTCAAATTTTTCCAAAGGTCTTTTGTGCATCTGGGTAGATTATTATTATTTTTCTTATGATTTGTTAGTATGGATAAATATATTAATGCACTTCTGAATTCTTATCAATCTTTTGTTCCTGGAACAACTCCTTTCAATTTAAAATGTGTAAACATACATGTTAATCTTCCACTTATCTTCAATAAATGTGTTAATTAAAGAGTGCACACCTTTCAATTGCTTTTATCAAAACATCATAGGGTAGAATTTCTCAGATGTCCATCAGGTAGGATGAAAATTATTAGGGAAAACATTGTGTTTAAATCTCAAATTGAGGAGAGGGTGGGACAAAAATACAAAATTTGGGGAGGGTGAGACCTGACTGAAATGATGTATTCCTAAAAGTACTATCCAGGCAAAGTAGAGACAAGTGTGACTTCAGAAGTCAGGGCTGAATAGAGAAGGAAGATGAGACTCCCTGCCCTTTCAACCTGGAAAAATTATTGACTTCTGGTTAGCTTTATTCACTCATTTTCTTATTCCACAATCATAAGCTGAGCAGCCACCTTCAGCCTCTCATGTCTTACAAAGCAGTCTGTCGTCACCCCTGCACACCTCTATACCTCATCCTTCGTAGACCTCTCCAATCATATTCTCCTCCACAAGCTCAGCCAAAGTCATTCATTCTCCATGGAGGACAGGCTTGATCTTGCCTCTGGACCTTTGCAAGTGCTCTTCCCACTGCCCAAGAAATGTAGTTCCCAGCTGCATCTAGCTGACACCTTCTTGAATCCCAGGTTTCATCTCAATGTTCCCTTCCTGGGGGAATATCCCCATTCCCAGGACCAAATGGATGCTACACCTCTCGATCTGTCCCATCATGGCACATGCCTCTGTGCTGCATTTGCTTCTCTAATAATCTGATCCCTCCATTAAACTGGCCCACTCTTAGGGTAAAGCACATGTGTAAAAAAAAGATATGTATGAATTGTTTATAAAAGTAAAAAAGAATATATGAAAAGGAAAATTGTTCATATACTTTCTTTTCCTTTTTTTAAATGCAATATTATTGAGATATATTCACATACCAGATAATCATCCAAAGTTTATAATCAATGGTTCACAGTATCATCAACAGCTGTGCATTCATCTCCACAATCAATTTTTGAACATATCATTACTTCAAAAAGAAAGAATAACAATAAAAATAAAAAATAACATGCAAAACATCCCATACTCTTTATCCAACTCTGCTATTTATTTATTTCTTTGTCTTTGTTTTCTTACTCATCTGTCCATACACTGGAAAAGGGAGTGTCATTCACAAAGGTTTTTTAATCACACAGTCACACCTTAAGAACTATATAGTTACATAATCATCTTCAAGAATCAAGGCTACTGGATTACAGTTCATCAGTTTCAGGTATTTCTTTCTAGCTATTCCAATACACTGAAAACTACAGGGTTATCAATATAATGCAAAAGAATAACCTCCAGAATGACCTCTCAACTCTATTTGAATTCCCTCAGCCATAGAAACTATTTTGTTTTATTTCCCCATATTGGTCCAAGAAGTCTTTCTCAATCTCATGATTCCAAGGCCAGGCTCATCACCAGGAGTCATGTCCCACATTGCCAGAGAGACTTAAACCTCTGGGAGTCACATCCCATGTAGGGGAGAGGGCAGTAGGTTTATCTGCAGAGTTGGCTTAGAGAGAGGCACATCTGAGCAACAAAAGAGGTTCTCTGGGGGTGACTCTTAGGCATAATTATAAGTAGGCTTAGCTTCTCCTTTGCAGGAATATGTTTCATAAGTGCAAGCCCCAAGATCAAGGGAAGTCCCTAACACCTGTAAGAATATCAGGAATTCCCCAGGTGGGGAGATTTAATATTTCCTTATTTCTTCCCAATACCTCAAGGGGGCTGTGCAAAAATATTTTTGTTCTCTGCCTAATTTACTCTGGGATGTATCAGGACATCACACTAACTTGTACAAACCAACAAGATCTCACGCACTATTCAAGGTTCCATGTAATTATGGTGTTCAAATAAACTAATCATACAAGTTAAATTAGATATTGTGCTACAGAAAATATAAATTTTGAACTAAATAAACATGTCTTCCTTTGATCTCACACAGAAGTTGAAGTTTTAAAACACGGTCAATGTTGTCCTTTACCCTTTAGTCTGATTTGCCTCACTCCTAACCAGATCAGCTTCATTCATATCTCTAATTGAAGTCTGATCTCTTTTTAAGCTTTTTTTAACAGTTGCTGTATGGGGTAATACTGACTTTCATAGCTACATAACTCTAGCTCTGAGTCTCAAGTGTCACACAGATTCCTGAAGTTCCAGGGAACAATCAGGTTATACAAAGAGTCCACCATCTCAGAAGTTAGAAGTAACTGGAATAACTCAGGAATGTATATGACCGCTCTGAGAGCTTACAATGTAGGAACCTTTACAATAAGCCTTCTGCTGATAATCTCTGCTCTCAAGTTCAATTCTCAGAGTTTGCACATTATATTTAGTCCAAATTAGTGAGGCATTACAATAGTCATCTTTTTGTTTCTGGCTTATCTCACTCAACATACTATCCTCAAGGTTCATTCATCTAGATGCATGCCTCAGTACTTCATTCCTTCTTGCAGCTCCTGAATATTTCATTTATGCATACATTAATTTGCTCTTCCTTTCATCAGTGAATATACCCTTAGAGCACCTCCATCCAATGCAAATTGTGAATACTGCCACCATAAATACCAGTGTGCAAATCTTGAAGAGTAGGTCTGTTGTCCCTGTTTTCAGTTTCCCAAGTTTATACCGAATAATGGGGTTGCAGGATCATACAGTAACCCTATACTTGGCCTCCTGTGGAACCATCACACAGCCTTCTGGAGGGTCTGCACTTACCCACCAACCGTGAAAAGGGGCATTCATTTCTCCTGCAATTATATCTTTCTGATTATTTTTTAAACAGTTTTATTCATATACAATACAACCCATCCTAAGTAAACAATCAATGGTTCCTGGTATAATCACATATTTATGCATTGACCATCACAATCTATATGAGGTGAGTTCCTTTTCTTCCACAGAGAAAGAAGAAAATATGAAAAATAAAAAAAATATAAAAAATAAAATGAAAAGAAGAAACAACAACCATAATACTGAGAATTCCATACCCCCTTATAGCCCCTCTTATTGGCAGTTAGCTTTTGTATATTGCCTTTGTAACATTTCATGGAAGTATATTACAATATTACTGTTAACTATAGACTTTAATTTGCAGATTTAATTTTTCTATATTCATCCCATTTTTGACACCTTGCCATCTTGAAATTCATTTGTTCTCCTTCATGTAAAAACATTCTTATATTTGTACAATTAATCACCATCATTAGCCACTGTAGGTTTCACTAAGTTATATAGTCCCAATCCATGTCTTCTATCTTTTCTTCTGCTGTCAAGCATGTCCTAACCTTCCTCTTCCAACCCTACTCACACTCAGCTTTGTTCAGTGTACTTAAAATATTATGCTACCATCTACCATTTTTTCTTTTGGATTTTATATATCTTATTTTATTTTTATTCTCTCTCTCTCCCTCTCCCTCTCTCTCTCCTCTTACTGATGGTCTTCATTTCTATGCTCTTCTCCAAAACTCTCCTGTATTTTTCTATTTGCCTGTAGTGCTCCCTTTAGTATTCCTTGTAGAGTAGGTCTCTTGTTCACAAACTCTCTCAGTGTTTGTTTGTCTGAAAAACATTTTAAACTCTCCCTCAATTTTGAGGAAAGTTTGGCTTGATATAGGATTCTTGGTTGGCAGTTTTTCTCATGTAGTATTTAATATATCATACCACTGTCTTCTCAGCTCCAAGGTTTCTTCTGAGAAATCCACATATTTTCTTATCAAGTGTCGCTTGTATGTGATGGATCATTTTTCTCTTGCTGCATTCAGAATTATCTCTTTGTCTTTGAAATTTGACAACCTGATTAGTGATTTTATTGGAGTAGGTCTATTAGGATGTATTCTGCTTAGGGTATGCTGTGCTTCTTGAATCTGTAATTTTATGTCTTTCATGAGAGACAGAAGATTTTTAGTGATTATTTCCTACTTTATTCTTTCTGGCCCCTTTCCCTTCTCTTCTCCTTCTGGGACACCCACAGCATGTATGTTCCTGCACTTCCGGTTCTCATTCAATTCCCTGAGAACCTACTCAAATTTTTCCATTCTTTTTCCTATCTGTTCTTTTCTGTGTCTGATTTCAGAGGTCTTGTCCTCTAGTTCACTAATCCTTTCTTCTGCCTCTTCAAGCCTACTGTTGTAAGTCTCCATTGTGTTTTCATCTCTTCTATTGTGCCTTTCATCCCTGTAAGTTCTGCCAATTGTTTTTTGTCAAATTTCTGAGTTCTTCTTTTTGTTCACCCAATGTCTTCTTTATATCTTTTATCTCTTTTGCCATATCTTCTCTCAACTTGTTGATTTGATTTATGAATTGATTTAACATGTTTGTTTGTATATCTTTAATTAGTTTTTTTCAAGTCCTATATCTCATTTGTAGTGTCAGTTTGTTCATTTGACTGGGCCATATCTTTGTTTTTCTTAGTGTGACTCATAATTTTTTGTAGGTTTCTAGATATCTGGTTTCCTTAATTAGTTTATTCTAGAGGGCATTTTCAGTCTTATACCTAGGGTTTTCTTGTTGGTTGGCTTTGTTTTCTATCTGTTATTTCACAATCAGTTCAACTTATTCTGGATCTATAGCACAGCTTCTGTTTAACTGAACAGAATTTTTCAGCTTATTATTTTTGTTCCCGCCCTGCCTATATGGAACCTTTTTTTTTACTAAGGTGGGTCTACCCAGATATGATCAACCCCAAACATATTTTCCTGGACTAGACACACCCAAGACCCAGGAGGAGGGTGTAGTCAGTATCAAATTTCCCTGTGGATGAAACTCAAAAGTTTTTCAGACTTTCCTGTGAGGCCTCTAGATGTTTTGATTTTCCCATCCCACCCAGCAGGTGACACTTGTCAGCCCACAGCTCCCCATCAGCATTAAGAGGCGCAGTGCCTTTAATTATCAGCAGACCCTGTCCCTGCCAGGGGGAATGGTTAAGAAAATTTTAAGCTCTGTTTTTTTTTTTTTTTTTCTTTTTCCCCTCAGTCCCTGGGTTCTGAATTGTCTTTGGGAGGGCTGCCATTTAAGCTAGGCTATACCCCCCTTTTATTAGGGAAGATAAGCCCTTTAGGGAATTACCTCCTTCATTTGACTTTTTCCTTTGTGTCTGTGTCTTAACTCCACCCCTGCCTGGGTCAGTGCTGACAATTGAAAATGCCTGAGGCTTTCTCTAAGGAGCTACTTAGAATGAGGGAAAAACAAAGCAAAAAGAAAGAACTACCCTTTCCAGAGCTGGTCCCCAGTCCCCTAGTTTTACTTGTCAAGAGCTGGAGTTGGTACCTGGCTCTATGTTTTCCTTTTCTGGAGACACAGCCGTTTGCCAGTATTCTGAACTCAGTTGAGCTTTTGGAGTCATTATTATTGTGTTTTGTTTTGTTTTGTTTTGTTTTCATCAGCCTCACCTCCTCTATGCTGGAAGAGACCTCATGGTTCCTTTCCTGTTTGTTCTGGTTTTATCTGTGCTCATAGCTTGTATTCAGTACTCCAAAATTGTTAATTAAAATTGCAACTGGAGCTTTATTGAACAACCTTCCCTTGCTCCTGTAGATACTGCTTCTTTTCCCCACAGGGAAGTGTGCCAACTCAGCCTGCCATGCCAGTCAGGGCAGAGCACCAGCCTCAGAAGCTTTACTTACAGTCCTTATGCTGAAATATCAGCCATCCCACTGACTCCAAACTGGTGTACATGTGTGTCCAGTCATGGATATCCCCCAAAACAGTTTTTTCCAGACTGTTTACTGGCTGTTCTTGGCTATTTACTAGTTGCTCTAGAGGATTAAGTAAATTTGACACCTCTCTAGGCTGCCATATTTCCCCACCTCCCCCAGCTTCCCTTTTTAAAAGGAACAATATCTCATAGGCTTGAACTAAAATATTTTTTAAAAGACTAAAGCTTTTAATTATTTAATTTTGCTCCAGCAAATCTTGCTTTCTACTAATGATGGATTGGACTTTATATACTTCACATAGAAATAAACTTTTCTTCCTGGGAAAAGTTGATATCTAATCTAGAAGCAGCTAATGTATTTAAAACCCTTTAGAATGATTATGTTTTTTCCTGAGGATGTTATTAAACATTCAAAATGCACTTGGAAAATTATGACTCCAACACTCTAAATTGGCATTTATATTGTATAAATATAATAATGCAACTTCAATATCAACATTACCTAGTGAGTTGCTTCCCTAGTGTGGGATCAACAGCTCAGTTTATTCAGGTACTAACTTCAGAAACATACTGTTCCAGTTTGCTAATGCTGCCCTTTTGCAAAACACCAGAAATGGACTGGTTTTTACAAAGGGGATTTATTTGGTTACAAAGTTACAGTCCTAAGGCCATAAAGTGTCCAAGATAAGGCATCAACAAAGGGTAGTGTCACTGGAGAAAGGCCATTGGCATCAGGAAAACCTCTGTTAGCTGGGAGGGCATGTGGCTGGCATCTACTCGTTCCCACATTGTGTTCCAAAATGGCATTCTCCAAAGTGTTACTCTTAGGGCATTTTGTTCTCTCTTAGCTGCAGCTCCTCTTCAAAATGTCAGTGTCAGCTTCCAATGGCCATATTCAAAATGTGTCTCTCAGTTGCTCTCCAAAATATCACTCTTAGCTGCTCTGTTCTGGACTTGTGTGGCTCTTTTTAAAGCACTCCAGTGATCCAATAAAGACCCACCCTGAATGGGTGGTGCAACACCTCCATGGAAATTATCCAGTCAAACATTTCACTCACAGTTGATTGAGTCACATGTTTATGGAAACACTCAAAGAATTCCAATCTAATCAACACTAATACATCTGCCCCCACAAGATTGCATCAAAGAATATGGCTTTTTCTGGAAGACACAATATATACAAACCGGCACACATACTAAACAGTAATATGCCTAATATTGAACAGGTAAGTTGTATAAAAATTTAATGCTGTCACTTCAAAATAACATACTAAGCTTTATCTTCAATAAGACGTGTTGAAGAAAGAATTCTTTTTTTAATGCAAGAATTCAGGCTCTGCATCTTTTTGTCTGAATGCTTTTTGTCTGAATGATTTAGACTGAAAATCACTACTTATGAGTACAGCCCCAACAAGCACAGAACTGAGGCTCTAGATATGATCTAAGAATCATAGGTATGTGATTAAATTCAGTAGCATTCATAATCAGAAAGCCACAGAACTTATGAGATTGAAGAAGAGGACATGGACCAAAGGCAGTTATAGGTGATAACAAGGGATACACTCCTCAAACAAATGGCCACTGAGAGTAAACACTTACACAGCCTACCAAGATAGCTGAGAAAGTCAACAAAACAGTGCTAATGCTGAAAAGGATGGTGAGGAACAAAGTTAATTGGTGGAAGAATGACTGATCTTTCTCTTTTATTGGTAGATTGCTCACTGCTAAGGTTTTGACAAGGAATTCAAGATATCCTGAGGGAGCCTAAATCATGTAGTGAGTTTTCCATTGCTTGAGATGAATGAGGTTCTAACAGTGTTTTATAATTTGAATTTTGACATCTCCAAGGATAGTTCTACAGGGTGCTTTTGAGCATTTATGTCATTTCCTCCCTATGCCTTCACCCCTAAGCCCATATCATCTAGGGCAGTTTTACTCATTATTAGTTTTATATAATATTCTTTTTATAGGTTTTAATTTGAACAGGAAAAGAATGCAAGTAAATAAAATGGTTCTGCATTCAAGTATACTTCTGGTCCAATCTTCCTGGTACACACATGAAAAGAAAAATGCAATTCAGGTCCTATAGCTAGATAGTGTCCAAATTGATACTGAAACCAGATCTGAAATCTCTAGCTCTGAGCTATTTCACAATATAATTCATGTATATTTAAAACCAAATTACTCAAAACAGTGCAAGACTTCCAGTTTTAGCTACGACATGTAAACATCTTGGAAGCTATCACTCCCACACTTACAATAACAAAAAGCAAGACAGACTGAAAATCATCAACATTTTTTAGGCCCATTAGAGAACTGAGTACAGGAATCTGGAGAGTCACAGCTGATATCTGCTATGGGAGCAGAGGCCACTGGGAGGGAGATTCACATGGTAATAGTTGGAGGCTGATTGGGAAGTAGGATAGAGGTGAGAAACTCCAGGATAAGTCAGACTTCGGGGAACCCAGGCTTTTCTAGGCCTTATTTCTTGGAATCCCACCAGGTTCCCACTGTGAGGACCAAGAATTATCCCTCCTGGCTTTGGCATAGGGAAAAAAGAAAAATCATTGTGAAAAAACATCAGGAGACTTTTCCATAACAAACATCTATATCCAAGGGAAAAAGACTGCTGGAGTCCAGTTCTGACAATTTATCCCAAAGGGGGAAGGGAAGTCTTCTGCAGTTCAGCCTCCTCAAGCCTAGGGGCAGTACCTGAGGGTACAAAGTCAACAGGACTCAGTGTTTCTAAGAAACAGATTGGGGTGCTGCAGCCAGGGAAGGGAATAAGAGTGAGAGGGATGAGAGAAGCTGTATCACTAGAAAACCTGAGACACAGGCCAAATAAAAGAGTGAAATTTAATCTCAAATTTAGAGAACTCTCTGATCCTGCAAACCATACATACCATCACACCTATAGGGCTCCAGTAAATAACAGTGTGGTACAATTGAAAGAGCTGCAAGTCATGGACTCTTTCTGAAAAGGAAAACTTGGGAAGGCCAAAGTCAACAGGGATGACAAAATTAAGCACATTGGAGGGATTTGAAGACTCCAGTACCTGTATCTACAACAAATATTAAGCCAACTCCTTGATAGATTACCATAAATACACTCACTTCTGATTACCTGACATAATAATAATCACAAAGAAGCCCCAAATCAAGAAAAGTACAGTCTAAAGGGAAAAAGGAATCATGAGGACTAGACTCATATTTGATATAGAGTTGGAATTATAGATGGAAAATTGTAATAATATAGTAAGTGTGATTAATATGTTAAAGCTGCAATGGAAAAAAGCAGATGATCTGACATTTAGTTGTGGATTTCATTAGAGAGAGAGAGAGAGTGCACTTTAGGGAAACAACTAAAACTTTAAAAGAATAATTGATCTGTTAAGAGAGGAGATAAAACAAAATCACATAAAATGCTCAATTACCCCAGACTAGGAAGTAAAAAGAGGAGAAAGAAATGAAGAAAAAAATGCAACAAATAAAAAACAGTTACAAATATGATACTATCAATCAAACTATACCTATTATCACTTTAAATGTGAATGATCTAAGTACACCAATTAAAAGACAGAGCTGTTAGTGTGATTAAAATTAAAAGAAACAACTCTATGTTTGTTCTAGTTTGCTAATGCTGCCATTAAGCAAAATACCAGGTATGGATTGGCTTTTATAAAAGGGGGTTTATTTGGTTACACAGTTACAGTCTTAAGGCCATGAAGTGTCCAAGGTAAAACATCAAAATCAGGTACATTCACTGGAGGAAAACCTCTGTTAGCTGGGAAGGCATGGGGCTGGCATCTGCTCCGGAGTTCTGGTTTCAAAATGGCTTGCTCCCAGGATGTTCCTCTCTAGGCAGCAGCTCCTCTTCAAAATGTCACTCTCAGTTGCTCTTGGGGTGTTTGTCCTCTCTTAGCTTATCCAGAGCAAGAGTCTGCTTTCAACAGCTGTCTTCAAACTGTCTCTCATCTGCAGCTACTCTCTCGGCTTCTGTGCTTTCTTCAAAGTGTCCCTCTTGGCTGTAGCAAGCTCACTCCTTCTGTCTGAGCTTATATAGTGCCCTCATAAACTAATCAAAGCCCATGCCAAATGAGCAGGGCCACTCCTCCACAGAAACCATCCAATCAGAGTCATCACCCACAGTTGGGTGGGTCACATCTCCAGGGAAATACTCAAAGAATTACAATCTAATCAACACTAGTATGTCTGTCCACACAAGATTACATCAAAGATAATGTTGTTTTGGGGGCCATAATACATTCAAACTGGCACAATGTTTATTACAAGAAACCAGTTTTAAATGTAGACGCTCAGATAACTTAAAAGTAAAGAGATGGAAAAAATATACTATTCTAACACTAGTCAAAAGAAAGCTGTGCTCTTTGGTTCTATGGCTGATTCTAGGACTGAGGCTGGACATATAGAAGATGACCCTAGAGAATCTTGCAGTATCATAAAGTTAGAAAGTGTTAAAAAGATGTGTGCACACACACAAACACACATTGATGGGGGCATGTAAAAGGCACATAGGAGACAACAGAAAGACTTTCCAAGGGCCAACTCAGGAACAATTTGAGCAGTAAAATACATAAGGAAGTATTGGTATACATGTGAAACATAAAATAAACATCCATTAGTGGGTATTGAGTAAATAAATAAATAAATAAATAAATACACACCTACATACAAATATCCCATGCAGAAGAAACCCAAATAATTTATGTAGATACTATCCTCTTAAGGAGTTTGAGCACAACTGGGCATTCCTAAGTGTGGACCATGCATAGTGACTTTCTTCCAAAGAATAAGGTATGAAAAGTGGGAAAAGGTGGGAAAAGAGAGTAGCTGTACATTGGAGAAACCTGACAAAAACGACCTCAGGCAAGTGAACAAGGTCAACATCAGTAGTGATAAGTCATGCTGATAGTATATATCCTTGAGATGATGTTATTAAATTGACACTTTCCTTCTGTGGTCTTTCTTCCCAAACCCCACAACCCCAGTCTAAGCCTGATGTAAACATCAAAGAAATCCCAACTGGAGATGCCCTTCAAAATACTTGACCCATTGTCTTCATACGTCAAATCATCAAAAACAACACATGTCAAGGTCAAGAGCAGCCTAAGAAAACATTATGGCAAAACGTAAAGTAAATGAAAACTGTCTAGTACTATTTAAAGCAACATTTTTGAAACCATCTAGATTGCTGTAGAATCTTTGTGTTAAAAATTTCAAACCATTTACAAATTTCTTATCCTTTAATAAGATTCATAATAATCCAAAGAATATTTAATTCAGGAGCATTTTGTTAGAAGAGGACAGTTTATATTTTCTGGAGCCAACTTAACAAAAGGGTCAGGAAAAGAAAAAATCATATATATGATCAAAGACTGTTATGTAGAAAGAATAATTTTGTCTTTAATATATATGTATATTTTAATATAACTGAAGAAGCACAAAAATTAAAGAAACATATAGTGAATTTTGTATACATTTCTTTTAATTGTTAGAAAATAAGTTAAAAACTGCAATGGAAAAATAAAAATGGAGAGAATGATCAGCAATTTCCTTAGCTATTTCTTTCATAGGGGATGTTAGGGAAAGAACATTAAATTAGATTCTTATGCTAGAGATTCCATTAGCTAACCAGGTTTTGGGTGTTTAAAGAATGTTGGGATCAAGGGATGTTACTAAGATTCTGATAGTTACTGATATCCTTGTACGGTAGGGTGATTGAGACACAATCACTTTCAGTAAATAACTGTTGGCCTTTCTATTCAATTTTTTTGTATTATATATAATATTTTGCAATGTTTTTAGACCTATAAAGTATGAAATTGAGAAGGCCAAGGAGGGAAAAAGAGGCTTAGATATGCAAAGAAGATATGAAGACACCAAAATATTTTGCTTATTTCACATAATCCAATTAGTTTGTTTTAAATTATATCCTTGCTAGAGAGGGTGAACTTCTACCTAATAGTTTCAAAACTGTAATTAAAAAGAGTTAATGAAGCATGGTACTTGAAACTCTTTGGGGGGTACTTAAAAATCAGATACATAATCAAGAACTTAAGCCTACAATTGAATTTTTTATCTATTTATTTTTTTGCAAAATATATTTTGATAATATTTCTAATGCTATGTTACCACACTAGGTTTTCAGCTCTTAATTCTTGATGACCTTTACTTCACAATTATCAGGAAATAAAAATGAAAGTAGTAATTATTTCAGGAAATACAGTCATTTTCTGTTTCACATTTAGAATTTAAAATGTAATTAGGTAGTATATAAAGAAATATTAGCATGCAAATAGGACAGGTTACATCTGAACATAGGGATATGGGACTCATCTACATAGGAATAGTAATCAGGGTTTCTAAAGTAAAGATCATACAAAGTGGGGCAAATAAACAAATGAACACACCATATCAGTGAATAAAGAGGTGAAAGAATATTAGCCAATATGTAAATACTTGGAAGAAGATTCATGATCCTGAATAATGCGATCATGTGGCAACCATCTCTCTCCAATGCTGAGGGAAATTTCTTCTTTTCTCACTCTATTCCTTCACGTTACCATCACTTTGCCACTCATAAAATCTTTTATGTCACCCTTGTATTCCTTTTCTTTTCCCGATTAATGCATTTAATCCATCCTTGAATAAGTTAATTTGATTTATCTTTTCTTAGATGCCCCCAACATCCTGAGTCCCTCTGGGGGAATCAAGTATATAGTAGGAGAAAATGAGATGGAAAAGAAACAAGGAAAGGAAATTGAAAAGCTGAAGCTAGAATTTGGGAGAGGGAAGAGATATTGAGTTAACTGATATCCTTCAAGTCTATGGTTTCTCTGAAGAGGCCATGCCCCCAGATTTTCCAGTTACATGAACGAATGAGTTTCATTTTCTGCTTAATTAAGAATTATGTGGTGTAATATCCTTGAAACTTAAAGCATTCTTTGGGTGTCTGTATCTCAGCTTTACCATGTGGAAGCTTCTATGACCTTGAAAAAGTTGCTGCACTGCCAATAATAGTAACAACTTTATATGTGTGTGTGTGTGTGTGTGTGTGTGTGTGTGTGTGTGTATATATATATATATACACATATATATGTAACTGAGATTGTTCAGATACCATACAACTATCCAAAGATCCAAAGTGTACAATCAATTGCCCACAGCACCACCATACAGCTGTGCATCCTTCAACACAATTAATTTTTTTCAATTTTTAGAACATTTTCACTACTCCAGAAAAGAAAAAAAAAAACAAAAAAAAAGGAAATCAGATCCTCCCATACCCTTAACCATGCCCCCCTCCATTATTGATTCAGTTTTGTATAGTACATTTGTTACTGTTGATGAAAGAATGTTAAAATACTACTAACTGTAGTATATAGTTTGCAATAGGTATATATTTTTTCCTTATATGCCTCTCTATTACTACCTTCTAGTTATAGTGACATACATTTGTTCTAGCTCATGAGAGAGATTTCTATTATTTGTGTAGTTAATCATGGACATTGCCCACCATGAGATTCACTCTTTTATACATTCCCATCTTTTAACCTCCAACTTTCCTTATGGTGACATGCGTGACTCTGAGCTTACCCTTTCCACCACCTTCACACATCTTTCAGTGCTGCTAGTTACTCTCACAATATGCTACCATCACCCTTGCCCATTTCCAAACATGTAAGTTCACCCTGGTTGAACATTCTGCTCATAATAAGCAACTGCTCCCCATTCTTTAGCTTCATTTCTATATCCTGGTAACATATTTCATGTCTATGAGTTTACATATTATAATTAATTCATATTGATGAGACCCTGCAATATTTGCCTTTATGTTTCTGTCTTCTTTCACTCAATATAGTGCCCTCAAGTTTTCTTCATCAACCCATTTCTTTTCAGATGGTTTTGTTCACACACCATACATTCCATCCTAAGTAAACAATTGTTGGTTCCCCATATAGTCACGTATTTATGTATTGAGCACCATTGCCACTCTCTATACAAGGACATCTCCATTTCTTCCACAAAGACAGAGGAAGAGTCAAAGAAGGCAGAGAAGCAAAAGAAAAAGAAAAAAGAGAGAACAAAACTTGATAGCTAGAAACTAACAAAAGGAAAGAGAGCATTAACCTAAAGTAGAATAAAAGAGTCAGACATCACCAATGCCAGGAGTCCCATACCATTCCCCTATTCCCCACTCCCCCATATGCATTTAGCTTTGGTATATTGCCTTTGTTACATTAAAGGAAGCATAATACAGTGTTTCTGTTAATTATAGCCTCTAGTTTGCATTGATTGTATTTTCCGCCAATCCCACCCTATTTTTAACACCTTGCAATGTTGACATTCATTTGTTCTACCTCATGTAAAAACATATTTGTATCTTTTATTCCAATCACTGAGCGCCCTAGGTTTCCCTGAGTTATACAGTCCCAGTCTTTATCATTCATCTTTTGTTCTGGCATCCCACATCATCCCAGCCTTCCTCTTTCAACCATATTCATAGTCATCTTTGTTCTCACTTCTGTCTTTTCCTTTATGTCTGTAGTGCTTCCTTTAGTGTTTCCTGTAGACAAGGTATCTTGTTCACAAATTCTGTCATTGTCTGTTTGTCAGAGAATATTTTAATCTCTCTCTCTTATCTGAAGGATAGTTTTGCCAGATATTGGATTCTTGGTTGGCAGTTTTTATCTTTCAGTATCTCAAATATATCACACCACTTCCTTCTTGCCTCCATGGTTTCTATTGAGAAATCCACACATAGTCTTATCAAGCTTCCTTTGTATGTGATGGATCACTTTTCTCTTGCTGCTTTCAGGATTCTCTCTTTATCTTTGATGTTTGATAATCTGATTTTTAAGTGTCTTGGCATAGGACTATTCAGATCTATTCTGTTTGGGATATGCTACTCTTCTTGGATCCGTAATTTTATGTCTTTCATAAGAGATGGGAAATTTTCATTATTTCCTCTATTATTGCTTCTGCTCCTTTTCCCTTCTCTTTTCCTTCTGAGACACCAATGACATGTAAATTCTTACTTTTCATTTTGTCCTTAAGTTCCCAGAGATATTGCTTTCATTTTTCCATTCTTTTCTCTATCTGTTCTTTTGTGTGTAGGCTTTCAGGTGCCTTGTTCTCCAGTTCCTGAGTGTTTTCTTCTGTCTCTTGAGATTTGAAGTTGTATGTTTCCATTGTGTCTTTCATCTCTTATGTTGTGCCTTTCATTTCCATAGATTCTGCCAGTTGGTTTTATGAACTTTCAATTTCTACCTTCTGTACATCCAGTGTTTTTATTATACAGTTCAACTCTTTCACCATATCTTCCCTAAATTTTTTGAATTGACTCATCATTAGTTGTTTCAATTCCTATATCTCAGTTGAAGTGTAAGTTTTTTCCTTTGACTGGGCCATAACTTCATTTTTCTTTGTGTAGGTTGCAGTTTTCTGTTGTCTAGGCATGGTTTCCTTGGTTACCCCAATCAGGTCTTCCCAGATCAGAATGGGCTCAGGTGCCAGAAGGAAGAAATATTAAGTATCTGGTTTCCCTGAGGGTGTGTCAGAAAATTGGTACACCCTCTGATGCCTCTGGTCACTGTGCTTTTCTGCCCAGCAGATGTCACCTGTCAGCCTGTCACTCCAGACTGGTATAAGGAGGTGTGGCCCATGGCTGTTTTCCCCCAGGCTCTGGGGTCTTGTTCTGAATGGAAGGCAGGTAATAGAGCTGCCCCCTTTCCTCTTAGAGAAGACAGACCCCTCCTAGGGGGAGGTCATTAGCATTTCAATGGTCTCTCTATGCCTGTGCTATCTCCACCCTTGCCTGGGTCAGAGCACTGGGAATTGAAAATGGCCAAGGCTTTCTCCAATGAGCTGAAAAAGGAACAGAAAGTCCCCTTCAGGGCTAGTCCACTGCAACCCTCTGACTCTCCAAGGTCAATCGTCACCCAAAGCCTCTGTCTGCTTGTTGGGGATTCATAACTTGTAGTGAGCAATTCACACTTGCTAATTAAAACCCCCACTGGAGCTCAGCTGAGCTATATTTGCTTGGTGGGAGAGAGCTTCTCTCTGGCACCACAAGGCTTTGCAGCTCCGGCTTTGGGGGGAGGGTTCTCCCAGCTTGGATCTGCAGTTTTTACTTGCAGATTTTATGCTGTGATCTCAGGCATTCCTTCCAATTCAGGTTGGTGTATGTTCTAGTTTGCTAATGCTGCCAGAATGAAAAACACCAGAAATGGATTGGCTTTTATAAAAGGGGGTTTATTTGGTTACATAGTTACAGTCTTAAGGCCATAAAGTATCCAAGGTAATGCATCAACAATCAGGTACCTTCACTGGAGGATGGCCAGTGGTGTCCAGAAAACCTCTGCTACCTGGGAAGGCACGTGGCTGGTGTCTGCTCCAAGTTCTGGTTTCAAAATGGCTTTCTCCCAGGACAATCCTCTCTAGGCTTCAGCTCCTTAAAAATGTCACTCTTAGTTGCTCTTAGGGCATTTGTCCTCTCTTAGCTTCTCCAGAGCAAAATTCTGCTTTTTAAGGCCTTCTCCAAAATGTCTCTGTAAGCTGAAGCTCCTCTCTCAGTTCCAGTGCATTCTTCAAAGTATCCTTCTTGGCTGTAGCAGCTCTCTCCTTCTGTCTGACCTTATATAGTGCTATAGTAATTTAATTCAGACGCACCCTCAATGGGTGGGCCAACACCTCCATGGAAATTATCCAATCAGAGTCATCACCCACTTTGGGTGGGGCACATCTCCTTGGAAACACTCAAAGAATTACAGTCTAATTAACACTGATAGGTCTGCCCACTCAAGATTAAATCAAAGATAATGGTGTTTGGGGGACATAATACATTCAAACTGGCACAGTGTATAATGAGTGGACAATCATGTTTGTCCCCCTGCAGTTATTCCAGATTATTTACTAGTTGTTTCTGTTTTTTTTTTTTTTTTTTTTTTTTTTTTTCGGTTGTTCCAGGGGGACTACTTAGCTTATACTCCTTTCTATGCCACCATCTTAGATCCTCAGTAACAACTTTCTAAAGTGTTTTGAGGGCTAAATGCACAACATGGGCACTCAATAGACATTACACGTAGTTATAAAACAATATAATTCAATTCAAATAAGAGAGATTGTTCAGTATTAGGAGTGGTGGAAAAATATGTGAGAAAAAGAAGATTAAAGAAAATGACTGCTTCCATAGCCCTTTGTACCTTGCTCTACTTTTTCTTTTTCAATGGCAGCCATCACCTTATAACGTACTATGTAATTTATTCATTTGTAGTTTTTTGCTTCATTTTCTGTCTCTCCTCTGGAATGTAAAATTCCACAGAGGCAGAGAAATCTCTCTGTTTTATTTATTGATGCATCACAAGCACTTATAACAGGGCTAGGCAAGTAACAGATGGTTGATAAATGTTCATTGAATACATTAATAAAATTCAAAAGGTTTGCTATACTGTTAGGGGATTATGAGAGAACTTCCAAGATTTTCACTTGGTTCTGTAGGAAGAAAATAGAGTAATCTTCCAGTGAGAATTTGTTCTCACAGTCCAGGCTTCCCATGTGTTTATAGCCTGATTTCAAGTGGTTTCTGGAAACCTCAGCAGAATTTATTTTAAAGTAGACCCTGGGCTATACTACCATTTGGTACCAGACAGAAACAAATGGTAATATTCTCCCAAGCAATAGCCCATCAGCCCAGGGCTCAAGAATTCCCAAAGTTCAAGAAAATATGAGTTCATAGTAAACAAAACAAATAATACAATATGCCATGGGAGCCAGCAAAAACAATAGATATCAGAAGAACAGCTGCACAGATTTTGAATAATACAGATTTCAGACTAGGAAATATATTTTAAAATTCAAAGAGAGAGAAATAGAGATATGTAGAAAAATCCCCAAATAAGAAATAGAAACAGTCTCCTGCATAATCGCAATACAACAATCATGATCAGAAAATTTAACACTGATGCATCACTAAAATCTAATCTTCAAAACCTATTTGACTTTTTATATGTATGTTTATTTATTTACAAGTTACACACATGAATAATTTACATATTATGAAATGTTGACAGAAATTTTAAAAGATGGGATTAACAACAAAGAGCAGAAGTTTTAATATTGCCTTTTCCCTCTCCATTGGAAAGTCATATGGACATTCTTTGGTGCGTGCAATGCTAGGAGATAGGCTAAGCATCCCATATCTAAATATTCAGTAGAATACTATGATACAATTGATGAAATAAAAAAATTATATTAGGAGAGGGATTGCGGGAAGATGGTGGAATAGGGAGATCCAGGACTCAATCCTTCCACCAAAACAACTCTTAAACAGGCAGGAATTGTCTGAAACAACTAGTTTACAACTTAAGAGGCCAGAAGAACACTGCACAACATCCAAGGAGGAGCAGGGGAAGAGATTAATATATTATGGTTTAAAAAAAAAGGTAAATTACTCTTTCTGGCACCCATTTTCCAATCTTACAGCAAGCTACTATGAGGTCCAGCCCCTGGCTAACTGCTGGTGACAGAAAATGAGGTAAAAATCCTCTACCCAAGATCGGGGTGGACACAGCCATCACTGATCATGGCTTTTAATTAGTGAACTCAGGTCACTGGGGACCCATCCCTAACCCATGCTGCAAAGGAGCCAGTGTTGAGGATACTGAAGGATAATTCCTCAGAAATGCAAGAGATGGTTAGTTGAAGCTTGAATTTGCTGGGCAGGCCAAGAGAGCTCATCTCTGAGAAGCCATGGAGTGGGTCCTTGATGCATTTCCTAATATACTTCCTGGGCACTTTGGAGCCTGTGGGAGCCCCAGGCCCAGGGACTTCCCTAAGGGGCTTGAATCCTGTGCACACAGCAACTTCGGTGACCTAGGTCAGTTAAGCTTTAACCTACTCTCCTTGTAAAATCAGGCCTCCAGAGCTAAATATAATCTACTGTTTATCTCCTTCCTGAAACTCCTTGAGATACTATTACTTACAAGGTAACCTATAATCCTCCCCTCTTCCTAGTTGACTAAAATCAGTCCTTCCCTATGTCACAAGACCCCTGCTCCCACCCTTATCTCTCATGCCTATTGGAATGGTTTGTCTCAATCCCCATAACCAGACTGATGAGCAACCCCCCAAGTAGAGTATCTACACACTGAGCTCTGAACTCGCCACCATGCAGAGCAGCTCCTGACTTCATTCAGAGCAGTGTAACTGACTTCCATTTCCTTGTAAGTAAGCCCTGAATAAAACCTCATGTCTCAGAACATGCCTGGCATCTTCTTTGGCCTCTCAGCAGCTAAAGCCCCCTTGGGCCATGACAGAGCCTGTCCATGCTCCCTTAATGGAACCCTGGTCCTTGTTTCACTGAAAGATAGACTTGAGAATATTCTCTCTGGCAAGTCACTTCTCACAGAATTTGTCCTTCTGGCAAAAGCAGCATAGGACAATTAAAGGAGTGCAAGAAACTATAGAGGTAACAATCTGGGACAAAGGATTGCCAGCTTCAAACCCTCTGAGAGGGAGGCCCTGTCTTCTAAGAAACAGAGGGGACAACCAAACTCCTGGAAACAGGGGAATCTCAAACCAACTAACAAGCAAATTCAGGGAAAATGGGAAAACCCTGTGCACTGCATGTACCTTGGGCAGATCTTCCTGACAGGAGGGCTGCAGAATAGGAAAGACTCTGTCTTATCACTTATCACTGGCTGAAACATATCTCAGGGAAGTTATCCCAGAGTAAATGCTTAAAAATAATACAATGTAAAATGTACAACAAGAATAAAATAACAGCAAAGATAGTCAAGGATGGTCCATCCAAAGGAAGAGGAAAAATATCCTGAAAACACTATGAAAGAAGAGGAGATTGTGGGTGTGATGGTTAGGTCCATGTGTCAACTTGACCAGATGATGATGTCCAGTTTTCTGGTCAAGCAAGCACTGGCCTAACCATTACTGCAAGGACATTTGTGGCTGGTTAATAAACCAGAAGACTGGTTTATTAAATCATCAGTCAATTGGCTGGAGCTGTGACTGATTACGTCAATGAAGGGTATGTCTTCCACAATGAGAGAATTGAATCAGCTGGATTTAATCCAATCAGTTGAAGACTTTTAAGCAAGACAGATAGAGGACATTCACTTCTTCAGCTAGCCAGTGAAGTGTTTCCTGAGGAGTTCATTGAGCACCTTCATTGGATTTGGCAGTTTGCTGCCTGCCCTGTGGAATTTGGACTCATGCATCTCCACATATGTGTGAGATACTTTTATAAAATCTTATATTTATGTATTTCTTATTGATTCTGTTTCGCTAGAGAACCCTAAGTAATACAACTTGGTTCCAAGAGTGGGTTCTTGAGAAACAGAATTTTAAAATGGGCTTTTATAATTGGTTTTCTATTCTGATTAGATTCAAAGGCACTAATGGCTCCATTTTCAATAATCAAGATGGCACTGACAGCCCATGGCATGAGTTAGCAATGGCGATATGCAAAATATCACAATCTGATTCTCCTAATCATACTCTTGTATGAAGCAAGGCTCTGAATGACAGTGTTTTTGACACCTTAACAGAGTTTTGCAGAATTAAGAGATATAATGAGGTTGGCTGCTTGCACTTAGATATGCTGGATAAAGTTATAAGAGAAAAGAACAAGATAACAGCTCCAAATTTAAAACTTAAGTGCTGTACGATAGGTGTAAAGGTTTATATGTCTGCCCTGAAAGAAAATCTTATTTCCTGTGGCCACAGACTTGAGATTTCTGAAAACCAGACCCAGAGTCTCATTGTGCAAGTAGCAGATTTAGAATGTAAGCTGAAATCTCAACCACACACGGTATCTGCTATTAAAGTAAAGGCATTGATTTGAAAAGAATGGGATCCTGAAACTTGGGATGGGGACATATGAATTGAGAATAATGGCAGTGAGGACATTGGAACCCTGGATTCTGCTGAGTCTTTGTTAGATATACCTGTGGTGGTCTGCCCTGAGGAAACAGCCCCGCACCTCAAGCCTGCCCAGAGGAGACAGCTACCCAACCTCCAGCCTGCTTTGAGGAAACAGATTCCCAACCTCCATTCTGCCCTGAGGAGCCTGCCATCCAACCTTCATCTAAAGAGATTAACCCTCCAGTGCCTGCTAAACCTGTAGTCACCTCCCCTGAAGAAGAAGCACTCTTTCCTCTGGAAAGATTAATCCTGTTTCATGAGATGAAACTTGCTTGGACTTTCTGGAGGTAAATGGTTTGAGGGACACTTCTAATTCTTTTCATGATGCACCCCCAACACCAGTATTCGCTCCAAGATGTATAACTAGACTGACGTCCCAACACGCCCCAAAGGGTGAGGTACAATGTGTGACCCACGTGGAAGTACACTGTACTCCAAAAGAACTGTATGAGCTTTTAAATCTATGCAGACAGAAAAGAGGGGAATATGTGTAGGAATGGATATTAAGGGTATGGGATAATTGTGGAAGGAATATAAAGTTGGATCAGGCTGAATTTACTGATATGGGCCCACTAAGCAGAGATTCTGTATTCAGTGTTATAGCTCAAAGGGTTAGAAAGGGTGTTAACAATTTGTTTGTGTGGTTGGCTGAAATGTGGATCAAAAGGTGGCCATCATTACCTGAGGTCAAAATGCCAGAGCTGCCCTGGTATAATATAGAGGAGGGGATTCAAAGGCTTAGAGAGATTGGAATGCTAGAGTGGATTTATCATGGAAGACCTGCTCACACACCCCTTGAATGTCCAGAGAACACACCTTTTACCTGGACTGTGAGAAATAAATTTGAGACTAGCTCTGTCATCCCTGAAGAGCACTGTAGTTGGCCTTCTCTGCAGGTTAGATATTACTGTAGAAACTGCTGTCAGTGAACTGGAATCCTTAAACAAAATGGGGATATTCAGATCCCAAGTCAGCAGAAGCAATGTGGCAGCAGTTAATCATCAAAGACAAGGTGGGCATGGCTACCATAATGGAAAACAGGCTCAAAGCAGCAGTCAAAATAATCTAACTTGGAGAGACTTATGGCCTTGTCTAGTAGATCATGGAGTACCTAGCAGTAAAATAGATGGTCAGTCTACTAAATTCTTGTTTGAGTTACATAAGCAGAACAATTCTAGGTCAAGTGAACAAAAGTCTCCCTTGAATTACAAAACAGAGAGTCATGATTCCTTAATCAATTCCCAGACTTGAGACAGTTTACAGATCCAGAGCCCCTTGAATGAGGGGAAGGCTGGGTACCCTTGGTGAAGGGCCCTGTTACACTGCCAGATATTTATACTGATAATCTTACTCCTAGCCTTCTCCAGGGGGACCTATGGCCTTTTATCAGGGAAACTCTATATTGAGGAAACAAAAATGAGCAGATATTTTGGGGACTATTAGGCACTGGTTCAGAAGTGACATTGATTCCAGGATACCCAAAACATCATGCTGGTCCACTAGTCAAAGTTGTGGCTCATATAGTTCAGGTAATAGATGGAGTTTTCACTCAGTTTCTTCTCCCAGTTGTCTCCTGGGTCCCCAGACTCATTCTTTGGTTATTTCCCCAGTTCCAGAAGGCATAATTGGAGTAGACACACTCAGCAATTGGCAGATTCCTCACATTGGTTCCCAGACTTCTGGAGTGAAGGCTATTATGGTTGAAAGGCCAAGTGGAAGCTGCTAGGACTGCCCCTGACTAGCAAAATAAGCCAGAAGCAATACTGGATTCCTGGAGGGATTGCAGAGATTAATGCTCATCTTAAGGACTTGAAGGTTTCAGGGGTGGTGATTCCCACTGCATCCCCATTCAACTCTCCTATTTGGCCTGTGCAGAAAACAGATGGGTTTTGGAGAATGACAGTGGATTATTGTAAATTTAACCAGGTGGTGACTCCAATTGCAGCTGCTGCTCCAGATGTGGTATCATTGCTAGAGCAAATCAATATATCCCCTAGTACCTGGTATGCAACTATTGATCTGGCAAATGCTTTTTTCCCTATAGCTGTTAGTAAGGACCACTAAAAACAGTTTAAGTTCAGCTGGCAAGGCCAGTAGTATACATTTACTGTGCTACCTCAGGGGTATATCAACTCTCCAGACCTATGTCATAATATTGTCTGTAGGGATCTTGATCATTTCACCCTCCCACAGGACATCACACTGGTCCATTATATTTGTGATATGTTGATTGGATCTGGTGTGCAGGAAGTAGTAACTCCTCTAGATTTGTTGGTAAGGTATTTGTGTGTCAGAGAATGGGTGATAAATTCAACAAAAATACAGGGGCCTTCCACCTCAGTTAAATTTCTAGGTGCCCAGTGGTGTGGGACATGTCAAGATATCACTTCTAAGGTAAGAATAAGCTGTTTCATCTGGTCCCTTATAATACCAAAAAAGAGGCACAGTGATTAGTTTGCCTCTTTGGATTTGGAGACATTTTCCTCATTTTGGTGTGCTACTCTCACCCATTTACCAGCGGAACAGAAAACCTTCTAGTTTTGAGTGGGGACCAGAACAAGATGAGGCTCTGTGACAGGTAAAGGCTGCTGTTCAGGCTGCTCTGCCACTTGGACCATATGATCCAGCTGATCCAATGGTGCTGGAAGGGTCAGTGGCAAATAGAGATGCTGTTTGGAGTTCTGATGGGCTCCTATAGGAGAATCACAACCCAGGCCCTTAGGATTTTGGAGTAAAGCTTTACCATCCATTGCAGATAACTGCTCTCCACTTGAGAAACAGATTTTGACCTCCTATTTGGCCTTAGTAGAGACAGAACACTTTATCATGGGCCACCAAGTTACCATGAGACCTGTCATGAGCTGGGTGCTGCCCAACCACCAAGCCATAAAGCTGGGCATGCAGAGCAGCACTCCATCATAAAATGGAAATGGTATATAACAGATAGAGCTTGAGCATGTCCTGAAGGCACAAATAAGTTACATGTGGAAGTGGCCCAAATGCCCATGGCTCCCATTCCTGCCACATTATCTTCTCTTTCCCGGCCCACAGCTATGGCATCTTGGGAAGTTCCTTACAATCAGTTGATTGAGGAAGAGAAAACTTGAGCCTGGTTTACAGATGGTTCTGCACGATATGCAAGCACCATGGTAAAGTGGACATCTGCAGCATAGTGGCCCCTTTCTGGGATGTCCCTGAAGGACAGTGGTGAGGGGAATTCCTGCCAGTGGGTGGAAAATTGAGCAGTGCACCTGGTTTTTCACTTTGCTTGGAAGGAGAACTGCCAGAGGTGCATTTGTATACTTATTCTTGGGCTGTTGCTAATGGTTTGACTGGTTGGTGAGGGACTTGCAGGGAACATATTTGGAAAATTGGTGATAATGAAGTCTGGGGAAGAGGTATGTGGATAGACATCTCTGAGTGGGCAAAAAAACATGAAGATTTTTGTGTCCCATTAGAATGCTCACCAGAGGGTGTCTTCAGCAGATTTTAATAATCAAGTGTATATGATGACCTGCTTAGTGGATACCAATCAGCTTTTTTCCCCAGCCACTCCTGTCATTGCCCAATGGTCTCATAAACAAAGTGGTCATAGGTGGTAGGGATGTAGGTTATGCATGGGCTCAGCAACATGCACTTCCACTCACCAAGACCAACCTGGCCACAGCCACTGCTGAGTGCCCAATCTGCCAGGAGCAGAGACCCACACTCAGTCCGTGATACGGCACCATTCCCCATGGTGATCAGCCTGCTACCTGGTGGCAGGTTGATTACATTGGACCACTTCCATCATGGAAAGGGCAGTGATTTGTTCTTACTGGAATAGACACATACTCTGGATATGGGTTTGCCTTCCCTGCACACAATGCTTTTGCCAAACCTACCATCTGTGAACTTATTGAATGCCTTATCAACCATCCTTGTATTCCACACAGCATTGCTTCTAACCAAGGGACCCACTTCACAGCAAATGAAGTGAGGGAATGGGCACACGCTCATGGAAGTCCTGGTCTTACCATGTTCCCCATCATCCAGAGGCAACTGGGTTGATAGAATGGTAGAATGGCCTGTTGAAGACTCAATTATGGTGCCGACTAGGAAGCAATGTCTTCCAGGGCTGGGGCAGTATTCTCCAGGAGGCTGTGTATGCTCTTAATCATCATACACTCTATGGTGCTGTTTCTTCCATTGCCAGGATTCACAGGTCCAGGAATCAAGGTGTGGAAACAGGAGTGGTACCACTCTCTATCACTACTAGTGATCCAAGAGGAAAATTTTTGCTTCTTGTCCCTGCAAACTTAAGCCCTGCTGGTCTACAAGTCTTAGTTCCAAAAGGAGGAGTGCTTCCACCAGTAAACACGACAATAATTTCATTGAACTGGATCACCTGGCCACTTTGGGCTTATGCCTCTGAATCAACAGACAAAGAAGTGGGTTAATGTACTGGCTGGAGTGACTGATCCTGACTATCAAGGGGAAATAGCACTGCAAGTACACAATGGGGGTAAAGAAGAGTTTTCCTGGAATACAGGAGATCCCTTAGGGCATCTCTTAGTATTACCATGCCCTGTGATTAAAGTCAATTGAAAACTGCAACAACCCATCCAGGCAGGACTACCAATGGCCAAGAAACTTCAGGAATGAAGTTTGGGTCACCCCACCAGGCAAAGAACCATGGCCAGCTGATGTGATTGCTGAGGGTAAAGGGAACATGGAATGGTTAGTGGAAGAAGGTAGTGATAAATATGAACTATGACTGCATGACCAGTTAGAGAAATGAGGACTATGAAGGCATGCATATTTCCTCATTTTTTTCATGAGTATGTTTGTATTTGTCTGTAAAGCAAATATTTTTGTTTTCTTCTCTATCTTATCCCCTTATCATATGACATAGGCTGTATTTTTCATTTTGCAGTATTTGGGTTAAAGGAAATCAATTTTAGGAGCTATTGTCACCCAAGGACTTGCAACCTATTCTGGAGAAATTTAGTGCATTTCTGGTTGTACGCAGGACAGCAGAATAACATTTGGTGAAATATGTCTGTTATTGTTCTCTACTTAGAGATAAAGTATGGCTCAAGGTGATGTGTATAACTACCAAGTTGACAAGGGGTGGGCTGTGATGGATAGGTTTATGTGTCACCTTTGCCAGGTGATGGTGTTCAGGTGTCTGGCCAAACAAGCACTGGCCTAACCATTACTGCAATGACATTTGTGGCTGGTTAATAAACCAGAAGACTGGTTTACTAAAACATCAGTCAATTGGCTGGAGCTGTTACTGATTACAGCAATGAAGGGTGTGTCTTCCACAATGAAAAAATTCGATCAGCTGGATTTAATCCAATCAGTTGAAGACTTTTAAGCGACATAGATGGAGGACCTCCACTTCTTCTTTGGCTAGCTAGTGAACCATTTCCTGAGGAGTTCACTGAACACATTCTTCAGAGTTGCCAGTTCACTGCCTGAGGAGTTCATTGAATGCCTTCATTGGATTTGGCAGTTTGTTGCCTGCCCTATATGATTTGGAGTTGTGCATCCCCACAGTTGTGTGAGATACTCTTATAAAATTTTATATTTAGATATCTCTTGTGGATTCTGTTTCCCTTGAGAACCTTAACGAATACATCCTGAAAGATAAACAAATTGCCAACCATGAATGTTATATCTGGCTAGACTATCTTTCAAAATGAGGGAGAAATTATGCCATTCTCAGGGAAAGAAAGGCTCACCACTCGGCCTGCTCTACAAGCAATGGTGAAGAAAGTTCTTCAGACTGAAAGAAAGGACACTAGAGGGTGTTTCAAACAGCATAAATGAGGAGACCTGCAGTAAAGGTAACCATTTGGATAATTATAAATGCCAGTGTTATTGTAGTGTATTGTTTGATATGTAATCCCACTTCCTACATTTGCTAAAATGTAAATGGATAAAAAGTAATGATGAATCTATAGCTTTGGACATACAATACACAAATATATGAGGGATATCAAGAACAAAAAGGTGCTGGAACAAGGTGTACACCCCCCAAATGGTCCCAATCTACCCATTGCAACAGTTGACATAAACAATCCAGAAATTACAACAAATAGATTTTATGGTCCACAAGTCAACAACATCTCCCATGCCAAAGAAAAGAAGAAAGGAAAAGCTAATAAGAAAAGATTAAGCAAGGCAGACAATGGAAAACCAAGAAATTTCCAGCATATTGGGCATTTTGGTAGGGATACAGGTACTGGCTTTGATCTGAATAATTTGGATCCAGATTGAAGAATCTTTTTGATATGTGTGGAATCTCAGAGGCACAGCTAAATGACAGAGAAACATCAAAAGTTATACATGACTTTATTGGAAAAACAGGAGGTGTTGAAGGTGTTAAAAATGAACAAGGAAGGCAAGCATCACCACCTCCACCACCTTCAAGGGGAGGGCCTCCTCCTCCCCCACCCCCTCCACATAGTTCAGGTCCTTCTCCTCCTCCTGCCAGGGGAAGAGATGCTTCTCCTCCACCACCTTCAAGAGCTCCCACAGCTGCCCCTCCACCACCACCCCCTTCCAGGCCAGGTGTAGGAGTCTCTCCCCCACCTCCATCCCTTCCTTCCTCAGCACGTTCAGGGCATCTACCACCACCTCCACCTCCACTGGTGGCAGGGTCAGTGGAACCACCCCTGCCACCTCCACTCCCACCTCCTCCAGCGCCACCTCCTCTCCCTGGTCTCCCTTCTGAAGTTGACCACCAAAGTTCCAACTCCTGCAGGAAGCAAAGCAGCTCTTTTAGATCAAATTAGAGAGGGAGTGCAGCTAAAAAAAAAGTGGAACAGAACAGTCCATCAGTGTCCTGCTCTGGAAGGGATGCACTTTTAAACCAGATATGAGAGGGTATTCAGCTAAAATCTGTATCTGATGTCCAAGAGTCTACACCACCAACATCTGCACCTACTTCAGGAACTGTGGGTGCATTAATGGAAGTGATGCAGAAAAGGAGCAAAGCCATTAATTCTTCAGATGAAGATGAGGATGAAATTGAAGAAGATTTTGAGGATGAGGATCACTGGGAAGACTGATCAACATATACATATATATATACATTTTTAAGTTGAAATACTAAATAATAGTTTCTACAGATTCTGTAACATTATAATGCAAATGTTCTGCTGATTTGCTGTATATTTTTGTTGTCATTTTTGCTTTTTTAATTTAATCTGTGCAGTACCTCATTTAATCTATAAAGGTTTGTCATAATCCTATACAAAGCTAGTCTCTGTTATTGTGTGCATGCTTACACCAGGATGGTCATTTATTTGTGAATATTTCATTCCATCAACAAGGGAGTTTAAATATTATGTGTGAGAATGACAAAGACTTGAATGTAATTTAGTTATAATGACAGAAGGAAAACACTATTTTCATACCCTACTTTTCCTGTACCTAAATTTTCTTATTAAAATCTAATATAGCACTACATTCTTTTTTAAGCAATGCAAACCTTAGTTTATTTAGTCCCTTCATTTTGAATGCCATGCTACACGAATGTTGAAATTGATACATCGCACAGTTCTGTAGACATCACTACACCAATGCAATTTCTCAAATTTTAGCAATATGCTCTCTATAAAATCACTACAGAGATGCTCATCAAGAACATCAGTAACACACCTCTCACAGCAATATTGCCTGTTATTCTATAGTGGTATTTGGAGGATGGAATGATAAGGAGCCCTTACACACCTTCTCATGACCAAGGTTATTTATATGCTGTAGCAAATGTGGCAGATTCATTTTGGCAAATATATATGTGTGTTTATAAATATATATGTTATTTAAATAGTTGGAGTTTGAGGAGTTATGAGGGAAATTTTGTTCTACATGGGATGAGAGACTATACATTCTTGTTTCTCCAGTATTTGGTTAAATAGATTATAAAATCAGAACATTATAAAAATGGCATGGAATTAAGTATTGTTACTTTGCAGTTTGTATGGATTGAGATGTTCAGAAATACCAACCATAAATATGTAATCTAGAAAATTGGCAAATATATACACTATAAGGTTGAACTTAATAGACAATATTTTCTATTTTAATAATTTCTCAAGGCTTTTGTGAAATGCCAGGTGAAGGTTATATTTTTTTAAAAAGATTGGTGGTCTTAATGTCAAACTTCTTGGAACACTTAACTGAATGATATATTTAAATAAAATTTTACATCCTACATATACACACACACACACACACACACATATATATATATATGGAAGAGTAAGGGACCCAAAATAGCTAAAGCTTTCTTGAAAAACAAGAAGTTGGGACTCCCCATTCCTGATCTTAAAACTGATTACAAAGCTACTGTAATAAAAACAGCATGGTATGGGCACAAGGACAACACACTGACCCATGGAATTGAACTGCGAGCTCAGATATCAACCCTCACATTTATGGCCAACCAGTTTTTGATAAGGTGGCAAGGACCACTCAACTGGAAAAGAGTAGTCTCTTCAACTAATGGTCTAATGGTGCTGGGCAACTTGGACATACATTTGTAAATAAAATAAAGAGGACCACTACCTAACACTTTATATAAAAAGTAACTGAAAATGGATCAAAGACATAAATATAAGAGCCAGAATTATCAAACTCCTAGAAGGAAATGTAGGGAAGCATTTTCAGGACTTGTTTTAGGTAACTGTTTCTTAGACTTTACACCCAAAGTACAAGCAACAAAAGAAAAATAGATAAATGGGAACTTTTCAACATTAAAAACTTTTGTGCCTCGAAGGACTTTATCATGCATGCAAGACAATAACCTACACAATGGGAGAAAATATTTGGAAACCACCTATCCAATAAAGGTTTAATTCTAGAATATATAAAGAAATCATTCAATTTAACAGAAAAAGACAAACAAACCAATTTAAAAATGGGCAAAAGATGAATAGCTATCTCTCCAAAGAAAATATACAAATGACTAGAAAGCACCCAACTTGCAGGCACTGCAACTGCCAAATATATGATTTCCATTTATACACTCAGGGACAGTGGGTTAATCATAAACTGCTCTTTAGCCAGGACTCCATTTATTATCTGAGTTCCCTACACCACTGACTCTAGTCTGGGGGTCACTATGATGCTTCGGGTCTCTGAGATATCAGTGTAAACTAAGACTCTGTATCTAAAAAACTCAAAAGATATGGTTATTCCCCTTTCCCCAATATACAGCCACCCAATATAATGGCCATAGGATCCTTTGGGGAGAGATTTGGGGACTCATAATGTTACATACATTTTCTTTGGTGTTTCAAAGTCCTTATTCCTAGGGTCCTAGCTACCCCTGGGTCCTGAGCAATAGTCTGAATTTTTACTTAGGCAATAGCCCTTAGCATCCTCCATGTTTTTTTGTTTGTTTGTTTGGTAATAGATATTAAGGGACATGATGTGGGTGTCTGGTTTAACCCTAGGGTCTCCATGCTGTTATCCACTTCCCAGCTCCCTGAAGCTAAGCCCTCTGGGTAGTCATTAGGGTAATTGCATCCTTCTGGCTTCTGCTGGTCAAAGGTGTCCACCAGCCTCCTGTACCACAGGACCTTTCATCACTTGAATATGAATGAACACAGCCCTGTGCCTACTTCTCCCACATTCATCATGGCCTGAAGAAGAGAACATTCAATGGACTTCCCACCAGGGCACTGCTGATACCCTGGGTGAATGGCATGTCCTCCTGGCCCTAGCTACAGCATAGCCATGTGGTGTGGCTTCTATCCTCCCAGGATAGCTGCATTCCCCATACTTCTCCTCAGTCTCTTTATTCTTTCCTCTTCTCTCTACCAGTGTCACATGGCATGCCCCCTCCACTGAGTATTGGCCGCTCCCTCACCATGCTTCCAAGACCATCTCCAGCAATGAATTTGCCTATCCCCTGGGTCCTTATCAGACTGTTAAATCCCATGTCCCAAAATATTACCCAAGTCAATGAATTGCTGCTTAAACAGTCTTACTTTCCAATCTGCTTGGCCAAGCCCTTGAAGATCCAATCCTGGCCTCTTGCCTTTGACCTTCCTTTTCTTGTCAGAGTACCTGCATGATCTCTCATCTTTACCTAATAAATCTTCTACCAGCTTTCTCAATGCTGTGCTGTGCCCTTCAATTCTTTATTGTGGCACAGCCAAGAACCTAGATCAAAATCCAGTAACATATTTTGGCAATTCAGACACTTCTCTCTGACCATCTGGACTAGTGAGTCATGGCTATTGACTGGGAGGCTTGGCCATGTGCTTTAACTTTTCCTTTTTGCTTGGCTCATTGTTATCCTCTCCTATGTCCTCATGCAGCTCTATTTCTCTAGAAATCTAGGGGCTCTGATCCAGCTCTCCCAGGACATAAACTTTGTCCACTCTGAGCCTCTGGTTCCCTCCTCAGCAGTGGCAGCAACCCATCCCCATGCTGTGCAGATCCAAGGAGGCTCAGGGCAGTGGGTAATATTATCCTTAGGATCTGACTGGGGGCTTCTCCCCATGCTGAGCAGGAGTCCAATGGAAGCCAAATCCAGTCCTCTTGTTTCTCCCTCTCTCTCCCTCCTCGGCTCTCCAAGACTTCCCCACACTATCTCTTTTCCTTCCCTCTAGTGACCAACTCTTAAACCTCTCCTTCCTAAGAAGATTTCATTGCCACCCAGACCCTTCCTCCTGCTGAATCTGCTCCTCTTTTCACCTCTTCTACAGAGGTCCTCTCCTCTGCCTCCATGAGGGTCTCCTTCTTTATCCTGTGTTTGGCTTTCAGTGTCTTCTAAGACATTCCATCTTTTGTAACACAGGATTCTGGGCTAAAGATTCTTATACCAAACAAGATGTTGCCTTTGACATTCTAGGGAGTCACCTCTGATTTAGTTCCATGAGAACTGGGAACTTTCAAATGGAGTGTCTCCCCTTCAGGCCTTGATAATTTAGTCTCTGTTGAAACTCATTGCAGCCAAATATAAAACTTCTCTTCTACAGCATGCCTGCTCTTTAGACCTCAAGAAACAGGAAATTTAGAAGAGAGTGGTACTCCCTGAAGCATTCCCCTAGACTTCTCAGATTTGGGGCCAGCCCCCCCACCTCAGGAGCATAGGTTTAGCTATCTCCCATGGAGGAACACCTCAAGGATGCCTGGAAACTTTACTTTCCTTGTTCCAAGAGATTGGGCCAGTGGAGAGGAAGGACTCCTCAAGAGTGTTGTCCTGGGATTCTTCTAGGCAAGGCCCAGGAAACCCTGTTTCAGTTTGCTAATGCTGCCATTATGCAAAATACCAGAAATGGATTGGCTTTTATAAAGGGAATTCATTGGGTTACAAATTTACAGTTCTAAGGCCATAAAAGTGTCCAAACTAAGGCATAAACAGGAGGATAACTTCAATGAAGGAAGGTCAATGGCATCTGGAACATCTCTGTCAGCTGGAAAGTCATGTGGCTGGCATCTGCTGGTCCTTTGGTCCCAGACTTCGGTTTCAAAATGGCTTTCTCCAAAATGTCTCTGAGCTTCTGTCTCCCTTAGCATTCCTCTCTCAGCTCTTGTGCATCTTTGCTTGTTCTCCCAGGGCATTTCTCTCTATGTATCTGGCCATCCACTCTTAGCTTCTCTGGGGCAAATTCTAGGCTTTATTTCTGAGCTTAAGGATCTCCAAAGATCTTTCTGTTTACATCTCCAAGTGTCTCCAAGTGTCAGCATCTTTGTTGGCTCTTGACATCTTTTAAATACTCCAGTGAACTAATCAGGGTCCACACCTCCATGGAAATAATTTATTCAAAAGTCTTACCCACAGTTGGATGAGTCACATTTCCATGGAAACACTCAATCAAAAGGTTACACCTTAATCAAAAGACTAATAAGTTTGCCCCCACAAGATTGCATTAAAGAACATGAATTTTGTGGGGGACATAATAGATTCAAACCAGCATGCCCCTGGAAGCATAAGTCCAGACATCTCTCAGGAAAGGTGTCCTGGGGACACCCAGCAACTGTACTCCCTGTGTTCCCAAGATTGGGCCAGAAGAGATGGAAACACCCAACTCTGATGTGCTGTGGGATGCCACATAGTCATACTTGCACTTGTGAGGCTCCTCTATTTTCTTTTCCAGAGAAAATGGGAAACACCAACAGTCAATATAAGCTTAAAAAAAAAAAAAAAATTGGAAGCATAGTTCTCCAATGGGACTCTCAATTGGAATACCATCCTCCAGTCTGTAAAAGACAGGGAAAGTAGTCAGAAATTCCCTACACCCAGATGTTTATAGCTCTCTATCAAGACAGACCTGAGAAGGACTTGTCACTTGTATAGTTATGCCCATGTCTCAATTTACATTAGAGGAAAAATCTTCCTTAATGATCCCCTTTTAAAACTTGTTAAAAGGAATGAGAAAATATGCCACCCTGTCAGTTAATTGTAATAAGTTAAGGAAGATCACTCAGAAGAAAGATGACAATCTGGCTGTATTCCAGGGGATGTCCGTAAAAGCCCTAAAACATATACCGATGTCAGACTGCACTCCTGGGAGGGTCAGATTTTGATGGGTGGACAGTCTGCCCCTAATATTTGGTGAAAGCTGCAAAAACTCTCTATGTGTCCACAAACTCCCACTAATTACCTATTAGGAACTGTCTTTACTGTTTTTAATAATCAGTACAAGGTTGAGGAGGAAAAGAAAAAAGAGGTAAGTTTATTGCAGTCACTGTTAAAAACATCCTGCCCCCTCAAGGTCACCTGAATCTTGGCTCCAAGCCTCAAGGGCCTTCTTTCAACTCTGTCAGAGGGTTACTGGCAGAAAAAGTGCCAGAAACCTCAAGACAACCCTTGACCTCAGGACACACCATGGCCTTGCCCCAGGTACCATCAACATGAGCACTGGGCCCAGGGACTGCCCATATCCCAAAGGGGGGGGGCAGTTGGCCCCTCAAGCCCTGCTCATGACAAGTGAAGGCTGAGTGTGCCAAAGGCTGCTCATGGCTCTGCTGACTTCTCATCTGACCATCAACCTAGAGGAGCCTCGCGTGGCACTCAACGTGGCAAGTAAGATTATCAGTTTCTTAAACAGCACTGAATCTACTCTGTCCTAAACAGCTCTTTGGGACTACCTTCACTCAGACCCACCTATTTATGGAAGTTGATGATAAAGCCAAAACTGAGACCTTCACTACCTCTCTTCTCTCTAGGCTTGAGGACATTCCAGTGTTTTCTTATCGTCCCTGAATACTGCACCCACTTCTAGAGAGGCATCTTCACTCCATGGGGGCCATCTTAAGACTAGGAAACCCAGCTATTATTAACCCCTTGTTTGCCCCAAGGCCCCAACTAAATTGAGGCCTCTTGGCATCCCAAAGGAAATCCTTAAGCAGGTAAACTTGTTTGTATGGGATGAAGGCCTCTTGGGGCTAGCCCACTGAATAGCCCGGATAGTCTCTCAGCATTCATTCGGAGTCCTAGATCTTAAAAATGCATTTTTTTGTTTCCCTCTTCACTCTGACTCTCAATACCTATTGGCTTTTTTTTTTTAGGATAAAAAGGTTTAATACCTTTTCATTGACTTTTCCATTACTCCTGTGCCAGGTTATATATTTATGTCCCCCAGAAAAGGCCACATTCTTTAATGCGTTCTTGTGGGGGTAGATGCATTAGTGTGGATTGGGTTGGAACCTATTGGTTCAGTGTCCATGGAGATGTGACCCACCCAACTGTAGGTGATAACTCTGATTGGATAATTTCCATGGAGGTGGCCCCATCCATTCAGCATGGGCCTTGTTTAGTTTATTGGAGCGCTATATAAGCTCAGAAAGAAGGAGCTCATAGCTAGCTGAATCTGAGACAGACATTTTGAAGATGGTCATTGGAAGCTGATGCAGATATTTTGGAGAATGCCATTTTGAAACACAACCTAGGAGCAAGTAGACACCAGCCACGTGCCTTCCCAGCTAACAGAGGTTTTCTGGATGCCAATGGCCTTTCTCCAGGGAAGGTACCCTTTGTTGATGGACATTTTATGGCCTTAAGACTGTAACTGTGTAACCAAATAACCCCCCTTTTATAAAAGCCAGTCCATTTCTGGTGTTTTGCATTCTGGCAGAATTAGTAAATTACAAAACTCCCATTATTGTGCATTATTTATTATGAAGATGCTTTAACTCTCACTAACTTGTATTTAAGAAGGGAAAGTGGGTATTTATCTCAATTTTAATAAAAATAATGAGCTTTAAAATTACCAAGCCTATCCAATGCTAAGAGTTTTTAAAGCTCATAGAAAAGACCCATAATAGACGTCAATCCCATCACAGCAGGATAGGATCTTTAAAAAATGTAACAACATAAATGAAACCTGAATGCCTTCTTCTTTGTTTGTTTTGCCTTCACTATGATTGGATTATAGGGTTTTTTAAATTCAATTTTATTGAGAATATTCACATACCACACAATCATCCACAGTGTACAAACAATTGTCCATGGTACCATTATATAGTTGTGCATTCATCACCACAATTTTTTTTTTCAATTTTGGTACATGTTTCTTACTCCAGAAGAGAAATAAAAATAAAAAAGAAAACTCAAATCTTCCCATACCACCCCCACCCCAATTATTGACTCATGGTATTGGTATAGTACATTTATTACTGTTGATGAAAGAATATTAAAATATTTCTAACTGTAGTACATAGTTTGCAATAGCTACATTTTCCCCCATATGCCCCTCTATTATTAACTTCTAGTAATAGTGTCATACATTTGTTCTAGTTCATGAAAGAAATTTCTAGTATTTTTACAGTTAATAATGGACATTGTCCACCATAAGATTTATCGTGTCCTACATTCCCATGTTGTAATCTCCAACTTTCCTTCTGGTAACATACATGACACTAAAATTCCCCTTTCTACCACATGTACACACCATTCAGCACTGTTAGTTATTTTCATGATAATGTGCTACCATCACCTCTGTCCATTTCCAAATGCTTCAGTTCAACCTACTTAAACATTTTGCACATACTATGCCACCATTCCCCATTCTTTAGCCTCATTCTAATCCTGGTAACCTATATTTCATGTCTATGAGTTTGCATATTATAATTAGTTCATATCAGTGAGATCACACAATATTTGTCCTTTTATTTCTGACTTATTTCACTCAACTTAATGTCCTCAAGGTTCATCCATCAACCCATTTTTAAGATGGTTTTAGTCATGCACCATAAATTCCATCTTAAGTAAACCATCAATGGTTCCCTGTATAATAATGCAGTTATGCATTCATCACCACCAACACTATCTATGTAAGGACATTTCCATTTCTACCACAAAGAAATAGGAAGAATAAAAAAAAAAAAGTAGAAATACAAAAGAAAAAGGGAAAGAAAGAAGACAGCTAAAAAACAACAAAAGAAAATATAAAATTAAAATAAAGTACAATAAAAAAACAGACAACATCACCAATGCTAAGAAGCCCATACTGCTTCCTTATATACCCCTCTTATAGGCACTAAGCTTTGGCATATTGCCTTTGTTACATTAAAGTATGCATAATAAAATGTTTCTGTTAACTATAGACCCTAGTTTGCATTGATTGTATTTTTTCCCCAATATGAGCCCATTTTTAACACATTGCCAGGTTGGCATTCATTTGTTCTCCCTCATGTAAACACATATTTGTATGTTTTATCACAATTGTTGACTGCCCCAGGTTTCAATAAGTTATATAGTCCCAGACTTTATTTTCCCTCTTTCCTTCTGGCATCCCACATGCCCCTAAACTTCCTCCTTCAACCATACTCACAGTCATCTTTGTTCAGTGTGATTGCATTATTGTGCTACCATCACCCAAAATTGTGCTCCAAACCTCTCACTCCTGTCGTTTCCTATCTGTCTGTAATGCTCCCTGGAGTATTTCCTGTAGAGCAGGTATCTTGTTCACAAACTCTCTCATTGTCTGTTTGTCAGAGAATATTTTAAACTCTCCCTAATATTTGAAGGACAGTTTTGCTTGATATAAAATTCTTGGTTGGCAGTTTTCTCTTTTAGTATCTTAAATACATCACACCACTGCCTTCTTGCCTCCATGGTTTCTACTGAGAAATTGGAACATAGTCTTATCAAGTGCCCCTTGTATGTGATGGATCACTTTTCTCTTGCTGCTTTCAGGATTCTCTCTTTGCCATTGATGTTCAATAATCTGAATATTAATTGTCTTGGCATAAGTCTATTTTGATCTATTCTGCTTGTGGTATGCTACACTTCTTGGATCTATAACTTTATGTTTTTCATAATACATGGGAAATTTTCAGTGATTATTTCCTCCATTATTGTTTCTGCCCCCTTTTGCTTCTCTTCTCCTTCTGGGACATTCACAATATGTACATTATGTGCTTCATGTTGTCATTCAATTCCTTGAGACATTGCTCATATTTTTCCACTGTTTTCCCTATCTCTGCTTTTGTGTGTAGGTTCAGGGGTCTTGTTCTCCAGTTCCTGAATGTCTTCTTCTGCCTCTTTAAATCTGCTGTTGTATGTCTCCATCTTGTTTTTCATCTCTTATGTTGTACCTTTCATTTCAAGGTCCTGACAGTTTTTTTTTCAAACTTTTGAGTTCTTCCTTATGTTTGCCCAATGTTTTCTTTATATTCTTCACCTCTTTTGCCTTATCTTATATCAACTCATTGATTTGATTTCTGGATTGATTTTTGAATTGATTTAGGAGATTTGTTTGATTAATAATTACTTGTTTCAATTCCTGTATCTCAGTTAAAGTGTAAGTTTGTTTCTTTGACTAGGCCATATCTTCATTTTTCCTAGTGTGATTTGTAGTTTTCTGTTATCTAGGCATCTGGTTTCTTTGATAACCCCAATAAGATTTTCCCAGACTAGAATGGTCTCAGGTCTCAGGAGGGGGCTATATTCAGTATCAGGTTTCCTTGAGGGTTGTCCTAGAGGCCTCTAGATGCTGTGCTTTTCCTAACTAGCCCAGCAGGTAGAGCCTGTCAGCTTTTGGCTCCCCACTGGTGTAAAGAGGTGTGGCTCTTTATTCCGTCCTGTCCTGGCCAGAGACCAAGGCTGTCAGAAGCAAAGCTTAAGTTGTTTCTGGTTTGCTTGTTTGTTTCCCCCCACATCCTGGTGTCTGAGTTCTAAAGGGAGGGCCACCACTTGAGCTGGGCCCTGCCTGCTTCCTCTTAGGGAAGATACACCACTAAGGAGTTATCTTCTGTACTTGAATTACTCCTTTGTCTCACTGACTCTGTTAACTCCACCCCTGCCTGAGTCAGCATGTGGAGAACTGAAAATGCCTGAGGCTTTCCCTACTGAGCCACTTAGATTGTGACAGAAAAAGAGGAGAAAGAGAGAAAGCCCCTTTTCAGAGCCAGTCCCCAGTGCCTCAGTTTTGCCTCTTGGCCAGAGATAGTACCCAATCCTTTGTGCTCCTTTTCTTGGGATTTAAGGATGTGCCATAAAACTCAGTAGTATAGGTAAATAATATTTTAATACAATATTTTAAAATTAAAGTTTATGCAAAAAAATCCATGTTGGAGAAAATATCAAAAACTTAAAGGAAGAAAAGAATAGCTATCACCTTAGTAAAAAATGACCAATGTCATCTCTTTCATAGATTATTACAATGATCTATTAACAGGTCTCACTGCCTGCCTTAGATTGCCGGGGGTGCTGTCACAAAGTACTACAGACTAGATTCAGAAATTTATTGTCTTATAGCTCTTGAGGTTAGAAGTGCAAATAAATGTGTTCCAGGGCCATGCCTCCTCTTAAAGCGGAGAATCCAGTTCAGCCCTCTCTCCTGGCCTCTGGGCATCACCAGCAACCCTTGGAGTTCCTTGGCTTGTGGCATAACTCAATCTCTGCTCTGACATGTGGCTGTCTCTCTGTCTCTGTCCTGTCTGTGTCCAACTTTTCCTCTGCTTACAAGGACTCCCATCATATCAGATTAGGGCCTGCCTTAACAGTGTGGTCTCATCTGAACTAATAACATCTTCAAGATCCTATTTACAAATAAGTTCACAGTCACAGGAACGGGGGACAGGAATTAGATGTGAATTTTGGGGGGGGAGGGGCACACTTCAATCCATCACACTGCCTCTCTCCTCTCTGCAGTTATTCTGGAGAAGACTATTTCATGCAGGTTGAATATGAGCACCCCGGACCTAAGCTGTCTGGTTTTGGTCCTGGGCTCTGCCATTTAGCTGGTCTCTCCTCCCAATCAGCTGACCTAATGCAATGCTAAAAATGTTGCTAATAACCAAATTTAGCATCTCTTGATTTTTCCTTTAAGGTCTCAATGTTATTTTTTTTTCTGTAATATATAAAAACAAGTTTTTTTGTTTTGGTTGTGAACAAATGTGACTAGTACCATTTTCCTCACAAAATGTTATGATAACATCATTCTCTCAGCTTAAATCACCATAAGGGAATTTCATGTTAGCTGGAAGAATTGATTTCATTCAAAATTGTTAAAATATTTATACTGCTAACACAAGAACTTTTGTCACTGGGACTTATGTGGATTTTAAAGATAAATAAATTTAATACAAACAATTATCAGTATGATATACTTACAAATAGTTTATTTTTATAATCCCCCAAATTAGCAAACAATATGATATACTATGAGTAGTTTATTTTTATAATCCCCCAAACGAGCATTGTTCATTTATGATTTTTGTTCTACAAGGAATTTAATTCTCAATATACATTCTCTTTTAATAAAGCATATTTTTGCAATATACTTATTTGCCTTTTCAAAATAAATGTGAGACTACTAAAAAGCTGGGTGAAAACCACCCATTAGAAAGAAAGCCAATGCAGTTTTTAACAGGGCATGCTAACTCTATTTGAACCTCCCTTAGACCTTTTGTAATGGTTAATAAGATGTGTTGTTTACTACAGTTTCCTCATGGGCTTTGTGTGTAAGTAATTTAATTGAGATCTATGGAGACGCTATGTTGTTTGCAAGATGCAGTTAATGAGGTGAGCAAAACACATCAAAGTATGATAAAGATGAGTATATAATATCTATTATTTATATTTGGCTCTATGGTAGCACCACTTATGCCTATTGCTACGTTACAGAAAACGGTTTTTCTTTTTAATTCCTTACTATTAACGGACAGCATAGGGAGTAAGCTAATTTAGTTTTCAGCCCACAAACCATCCTATGTCCACATTTGAATCTCACATTCAAAGAAATTATTTTTGAATGGTAAAGATAATTGGATAGTCCCATAACTATATTCAGATATTTACCACTATTTAGCTTCAAATTAGAGAATTTTTGTTCAATTTGGTTTAAAGTATACTTAAAACTTAACTTTTTTCAGTTAACTTTTATCTAGTCTTAATTTAGTTATGATAATCTAAGTTATGAAAATCCTTCTGAATAGACTCAAAATCATGGTCTTTCCTTTTTCAATATGCTGTTTTAAATGGGACCTGAATAAAATATTACCTTGCCACAGTTATAAGCACTGCATGAGTCTTATTATTAATGAATATAAGCAAGTCAAAGCTAATTAATTTGACAGAGACAACTGTACAATAGGAATCATTGGTGGTGTCACATTAATAATGAATTGATGAATAATGAATAAATGTTTATTGGGCCTTAATAGGTCTTTAAAAACCTTCTGTAAAAATATTTCTTCTTGTCTCTCCTTTAAGCAACATGACAATTTAGGTGTTACAATTCACAATTGAATATTAGAGTAAAAGAATATTTGAAATCACAAGCCTATGATTGCATTTGAATCTTGCCATTGTCCTTGGTTTACTTTTTGTTCCAGCTTCTCTGATCTCATTGATAAACAGTGATATCCTTGTTTTAATAGAGACTTAAAAATAACCTACAGCAAATACTGTTTGATATTTGTAATGGCTTTTTTCAAAGAAAGTAAGGCAGGTGCTACTAGGTTTGCATGATGGGATTTATGTCTATTCCTCTGTAATTCTGAATAAAGAGGCATACACATACACATTCTGTTGAAATACCCTCTCTCAATTTCAAGTTAAGAAAAATCTCAGTCAATCCAGTATTTTCAAACTTTTCCAAAAATTGCCTACTCTGGCTACCCTTGGGTTTTGACCATGGTTTCATCTGCAGTACATTACAGCTAGTAAAAGTTCTTTCCAGACAAGAGGGAAAACGGTAAATTACAGTTTTCACATTATAAAAGATTCTCAAAACCATATAAAACTACTATGGCCCCTGGATATTAGGAGTTTTGCTCTCAAGTTGTCACTTATAGTAAAACAAAATATAAATCAACACAATCCCAGGAAACACTTTCTTTGCTCTTTAGAAGCAGCTTTTGAGATCCTATTTGACCATAAATATATATATGCTCTCAGTTTTAAATTGGAAACAGACACATTTAAGGTTCAGTGAAATTAAGCCGCTTGCCTGCCTCATGTTATTTTGAATATAAAATTGTATGCCTGTCATGAAATCAACTTATATGTTTATTTTTTCACCAATGAAAGAGAAAACTCCAAGAGATTAAAGACTTCAGTTTTCTTTACTTCCAGGACAATAACAATTTGGGAATTAGCGAATGTGTGTATTCATTTAGTGTCAGTAAGGATCTGATTATCAGAATCAAGGGTTTTCCATTCAACTTTCCACTGACTCTTCCAAAGACGGCAATGAAGAGAAACTTTTCATGTAACACCAAAGCAGAGTGTGGACTCAGCTCTCAGCTCTGGGCTGACAGACTTGGTGGACCACTTTGTTCCTGTGTTTCTTTCCTTTTCTGCAAAAATGAGGACAATACTTATTGGCCCTGCACTACAGAGTTGCTTTAAGGAATTCAGTGAAAATTTTTTACTCATTTCAATTTAGTCTTATACGGAATTTCCCAATGCTAATGGCAACATATATGTGAAAGTTTCTTAGAAAGAGTTATATCTTGTCTTTGTTTGCCTGGCTACTATGATAAACACCACACAATGTACTGTCTTAAAGAACTAGAATTTTTTGGAAGCCAGAGGTTCAAATTCAAGATTTTGGCAAGGCCCAGAGCTGGAAGAGATCTTGTGATGGTGGTCCTCTGTCAAATGGTGATTTCCTTTTTTCCTCTCTGTCTTCTTCTGCTTTCTGGCTTCTACTGAATGACTGTGTCCAAGTTTACTCTGCCTTACAAGGACCCCAATCATTCAGATTCAAGTCCATCATGTTTCATTATGTCCACACCTTAACTAATAATCATACCTTCCAAAGTCCTATTTACAAATGGGCTCACAGAGGGATATGGATTATGATTTGAACAGGTCCTTTGTGTGATACAGAATTCAATCCCCAACCTAATGGAAATTAATGGATGATTTTATCATTTAGTTTCTGCAATGGTATTTCATTAATGGAACCAAATTTTGCAATTTCATTGAGGAACTGGGCACATTTTTATGTAGGCAAGGCAAAACCAACTTGGAAATACTTTGGTTCTGTAGGTGAGAGGAGAGCCCAATGGAAATGTAACTAGATTACAAAAAGTAATTAGATAAAAGGAAATTAGCACTCTGACAGGGATGGTAGAAGGTTGTAGAACATTTATAATAGCTATCTTATGAGAGAAACATTGATTATACTACCTTAGAAGAATCCTTAGGATGGTAGGGAAAGTAACAAAGCTTTTGCTTTGATTAATCACACTTAACATTATTTTCTTCATTTGTGTTCTTGTTAGAACTAGTAACTCAACTCATCATTTGTATATTTGTCATGAGTGCTAGCAAGTTTATGAGTTATTCTGCTAAATATGTGTGTTTTACTAAGAGTTCTGCTCATTTTTTAATTATTGTGAAGCAAACTGAATTCTGAAAAGCATTCAGTCTGCTCACTGTGCACTCATGTTTAACAATATGAGGCATTTTTTTTTTCTTAATTGGCCTGCTGTTTTGGTTTCCTGGGCTGCTCAAACAAATACCATGGAATGAATTGTCTTTAAACAATGGGAATTTATTCACTCATGATTTGAGATGGGAAAGTTCAAATCCAGGCATCATCAAGACGATGCTTTCTCCCCAAAGATGGTGGCATTCTGGGGCTGGCTGCTGATGACCCTTAGTACTTTGTCACATGGCAAGGCACACGGCAGTGTCTGTTCTCTTCTGGGTTCAGTTGCGTATCAGCTTCTGGCTGCTCCCTGTGGCTTTTTTCTCTCTGTGTCTGAATTTCATTCAACTTTAAAAGGACTCTTGTAATAGGATTAAGCCCTATCTTGACTGATGTGGGCCACACCTTAACTGAAGTAACCTCATCAAAAAGTCTTACTTATAATTGGTTCACTTCCACAGGAATGGATTGACTTTAAGAACATGTTTTTCTGGGGTGCATACAGCTTCAAACCACCCACCAAGGGGTATCTTTCTTTTAACAGTGCAGAATAACCCAGCAGTTAACACACATACTTTAGAATGTTTTCTCTACCACTTACTAGTCTTCCCACTTCGAAAAGATATTCCTTATCTGTAAAATAAGAGTAAAATTAATAAATATATAATTAGGTGGTTATGAGGATTGATTCAGTTTTTATTTCTAAAGTGCTTAGAACAATTTCTGTTGAAGAGTTAGTGATACATAAGATGTTATTAAATAAAATAAATGAATAACCAGACTGAATATAGGGTAATTTAGAGTGCTGGTTAAAAGCTCAGTCTTTGTATTTGGATAGACATTGGCATGACATTTCTGAATATACTAGCCATGTGAGTTTAGGTTAGTATTTCTGTTATCTATGGCTATGTGACTACCCACCTCAAAAAGTGTCTCAAAACAACAACAATTTATTTTTCTTATAATTTTGGAGATCAGGATTTGGGCAGAACTAACCAAAGCTCTTCTATCCATGAGTCATTGGATGTGGTATTTGTGTGTCTGCTTTTAGCCGGTGATTATGGTTGTGCCGACCTCAAAATTCCAAAATGCTGTCACTGGCGTACCAGCTGCCTGAGTGTGCTTCTGTAGTTTCTCTCTTTCTCTCCCACCCTCCCTTCCCCCTCCACCCCTTTTCTCTCCTTTTCTCTCTCTAATCCTCTCCATCTCTCTCTATCCCCCCTCCATTCCCATGTATTTTCTCAACATTCCTTAGCCTAAGCTTATATAGCATATGGTGGTTGGCTTGCTCAGAAAACACAAAATTACAAAATAATAGCATTCTTGAAGATTTGAGCTGACATAGCATCGTTTCTGCTGAATTCTATTGGTCAAACTAAGTCTCAAACCAGTGCATCTTCAAAGGATGAGACTCTCCACTTGAAGAATCTGCAAACAGGGTAGGGGGATTGACGGTGTCCACCTTTGGAGGTAATCAACCACAATAATGCTAAACATTGCTAAGCACTGGATCTGTAAATGGAGATGATAAGCTCACAGGACTGTTAGAGGACTCAGTGAGATGAATTGTGTAAATTACATAGCACAAGACTTTCCACTTTGTAAGAACTCATATGTGTTAGCTATTATTATGCTTATGATGATCAATATCACAATTACTATTACTCAGATTGTGTTTCTTAAATCCAGATGAAGGGCTAGTTAGTACGTATCAAAACCTCATTTTAAAATTGTAGCAAAAGAATAACAATGTTTTAATTCTTTATCCACAAAAGGAAACTGAAGGAGGAGGAATTCAGAAAACTAAATTCTGGTAGATGGAAATCAGAGACAAAAATATGTATTTTCTGTTGAAGGATGGAGGAGAGAGTGCTATAGCAAGGTGGACAGTCTGCTTTCCTGGGTGGAATCTTCCATAGGTGCTGGATGTGGAGGCCATGGTATGATGAAAGTCAGGAATGAGAATCAGGGTGGACAACTGGAATTTATGAACACTCTGTACTTAGAATACCCACTTCCCCAAGATGACACTCCCTACACACATATTCAGACTGTTAGCAAACAGGTGCTTAGGATCCAGGCAAAAAAAAATAAAAAAAGACTTGGAAACATCACTAAAAACAACTGTTTGACTAATCTGGCTAAAACTAGAACAATTAGCAAGGAAATTAGCATCTAGAGAAAACTGTGGCATTTTGAGTAACTTTGGTATAAGTGGCAGTTCTTCACTCACTTAAAGTAAAGCTTAGTCTCTGACAAGTCCTGCCCACATCCATAGAATAAACACTTCTACTATGTCATCCACAATGTCAATGAATAACCAAGGATCACCAGGTATTTAAAAAAATGTTTTAACTGGAGAGCTCAAGACAAGAAAGGAAACCAAGATAAGAATAGAAAATTCTCAGAGAATAGAAGAGGGACAATGAATTGTTGGTATCTTCCATATATGTTCAATAGTATATCATATTAAAAATAATAAATATTTGAAAAAGGAACAATCATAAATTATCAAGGGTGCTCTTGAAAACAAAAGGTGAAAATGCTGAAGTTTCAAAAAAAAAGTCAAAGGAAGAGTTAGGAAATAAACCTGAAATTTTCTAAAATGGACAACAAAAGCAAAGGAGAATTTAAATATGCTAGATAATACAAACACAATACAAAAAATAAACCAGTGAGAATAATTTGTGATTAACAAGCTTTCCAGAAACATGAAGTAGAGAAAAGGGAGGTTCCCTAAAGCAACATGCTGAGTATTGATATCTTAATATGATATCCCCATATGTTCACTGATGGTCAGCTGCCCCTACCAGCATAAATTGGGAGTGGTTGAGGGACATTCATCCAAAGGAAAAGAAGGAAGAAATTAGAAATAGGGAATGCATGCTTAGCAGTTTGCTACAGATGGCCACGTAACAAACAGATGAAAATATATTCATGTCCTCCAAATATGTGATTTTAAAGTTTTAAAGTGAATTTGTGGATAGTGTATGTTTACCTTAAAGTAGTGAAATTTTCATATTGTTTATAAGCAATATTGCAGCTCATCAAAGCTATTCTATTTTCTTGGCTATCTAAGGAATGGGCAGAAACAGTGAGTGTGCTGGAGAAATGGGTTGTAATTCTAACTCACCAACTGGACATTGACTTCATGTCATTTGAGTCAGATTATGTAACCACACAAACTATTTTTTTTTGGTGTATCTGATTTAGTAATTGCCTGCAGTGGTATGTTCACAAGGATTAAAAGAACTAATATATATATGAAAATTCTAAGTAATGAAAAGGTCCTTAATAAATATTAGCTGAATCTGAATCTTCTTCCATTCTAATCATATGTTCAGTGAAATGTTTTGAATCTCTGTTGAAGGTTAAAATGCATTTTTGGAAGCTTTAGCTTGTATCCAATAATTTAATTTGTAAAAAATGTTATGCATTAAAAAGCTATTTCTAGAAACAAAACAAAAATAAAGATATGTTTATATATGCAACAGCATAACTAAACCAATTACAAAGAAAATCCTGCTTTGAGTTCCTGAATTTTTAATAATATCCATTTATTTTCCAAAAATCAATGCTGCCACAAATGTTTGCACAAAGCATACACAGGTCTACCATCATGCCTGCTATAAATATAGGCATGACCTTATTTCATTGTGTTAAGTATTTAGAACCATCAAATATTCTTTAGTAAAATTCAAAACAAGGACATTTTGTAGATTTGAAGGCTAAAAAGGCCCTTTTACCATACTTTGATTGGGACTTAAACTGTCAACATAAAATTCTACCAATGAGATCCAATTTTTTGTCATGTGGATGTGGATAACCACAAAAGAAATATGTTACAAATCAAAATTTAAAAAAATACATTTAGTCTTATGTCCTTAAATTTTACGTTAACTTGTTATTAAAATTTTTTATTGGAAGTTAAATCAATACAACTTTTACTAAAAAGGTCTGACAGTGAACTTTTTTTTAACAAGGAAAGGTATAGAGATGGCTTGAAAGTTAAGTGATGTTGCAAAGTAATATCTTTCTGCTCACCCCAAAGGACTATTTTAGATCTTCCAAATATTCTTGCGTAGAGCTAAAACTGAACAAATAAATGGTATTATAAGTTTCAAAGTAATTTAAAATGATCAACATCTTTTAAAAATGATCAAAAAGCCCTGCAGTTATTGGAACTTGTTAATATTCTGATATTTATTCATTCCATTTATTTCAAGTTTGTACACTGTCCTTAACCTACCAACACAAATATGACTTAAACATAATTTTGCATCAAGGGAATCAGGTTTATATACATATATATATATATATATATGAATAGACAGATAAGGTCAGAGTTATAATAATGTAGAAAGTACATTAGATATATTTTAAATGCCTTTTAGTTATACTGTTAAAAATATTGCCTGAAATGAATAGATATGTATCATCAGCTATAAAGATACAGAAACTAAATATGCAAAACTAATTATATAAAAGTGTTCCTATTTTTAAGCTGTGCCTTAAACATCATTAGATTTGTGTGAATAGTCTCATCCATAAATAGTCTCTTCCATTCTATATGCAAATCTCCTTTCAAATGAGATAAAACAGAAAATTAAAAACAAATTCGCAATCTTTGGCTTCTCAAATCTGTACATTATCTATTGAGGAGCTCTCTATTTTACTATTTGTAAAGACATGCCACATGACTTGTCAACTTATGACTCTGATTTCCCTAAATTGCTTGCTATTTCAGAAATAAAATATTTCCTCATACTCCTTGAGATTGTATATTATGAATAGATTAAGTACTTATGGTACACCTAATTCTAGATATATTTTATTGATAAAGCAAAAAATTTGGTCCTTGGGAAACTCCTATTTTTCTCTTTTGGAGGTCCAGAAAAAAAGCTCTATTAAAATTCTACCCTTGTCTAATTAAGCAATGCAAGAAAAAGGTCCATTTTCTATAGTAATGCCTTCTACCTCAAAACAAAAGATTAAAAATATTAGTTTTTTAAGAAAATTGTGTTCAAAAACATTCTACCTTAGAAGTTGAAATCTAGAGGAGAGGAAAGTGAAAAAATGCGTAGATTCTGGTTTTAAAATGTAATTATTTCCTCTTACAGAATTTTGATGGCAAACACTTCCGCAATACCAATTTTACAGGTTAATTACTAGTACATTTGCCAGGCCTCTAAACATGAGTAACCATCTTTCTTCCACCAAGAACCAAAAGCAATATTCTACTGATGGTAAATGAACTCAACCCATGAAACTGTTATTAACTTGCCATAACTAAGTAAAAACGCTAGTAGTGGATAATGAAATTTAACAATATTTTCCAAACTGGAATCCTTAATTGTGCAAAGTAACATTGTTCAACATAATTACGGATAAATTTCATAGACAGCTGGATATCAAATGTCTTGTGATGTATTCATTATAACAATAAAGTATTGAATGACCAAAATATTTTATTTCTTGTTTGCTAGGTTCTTGTTAAATCTCAATATCTTAATCTTTGAATACTTAGTCAGGGTGATGATCCCTGGAAATCTAGCAGTTTTCATTTAGACCAGATTATGCTTGAGACATGCATTTAGGCAACAAGTTATTCCTTAACCTGTTGCAATCTGATACATAAACTCCATCCCCTCAGAGGTTGTTCCAGAAAAAGGTTTTATTCAAATTTTTCATTGTCTTTCAGAGGAATTATTTTTTATCTCTTAGCTCGATTCTCCTCAAACAGAAATGTAGAACTTTGGGGCTTATGGACAGATGAGTAGAAAAATGGGGACAAAAATTAAATGAATAAAAGGGGGGAGGTGGAGTGTGGGATGTTTTGGTTGTTCTTTTTACTTTTATTTTAATTTTTATTCTCATTTTTATTTTTATCTTTTGGAGTAATGAAAATTTTCAAAAATTGATTGTGGTGATAATGTACAACTATATGACAACATTGTGAACAATTGATTGTACACTTTGGATGATTGTATGGTATGTGAATATGTCTCGATAAAATTGCATAAAATGCATCAGAGATAAGTTCAACTTTATCTCATAGATGAGAAAATAAAACTAATGTGAGATAGTCAAATATTACTGAGCTGAGACTGTTACTGAACCCCTAGATGTTCATTTTGTCTCTATGATGCTAATATCCCAAATCTTGGTAGTCTACAAAATACTCCTGCAGATCCTCAGGATGCAGATACTTATCCCTTTGCACACCCACAATCAATCCTTAAGTGTCTCCTCCTCCCCCTCAAGACCGAGGTGCACCATAGTTGTATGGGTAAATAATGTGAGGCAACAAAAGAAAGTTGATTTTCAGGTAGATGCCCTGAAACCCTTATCCAAAGGGTACTGAGGTGAGAGCAACCAAGTTCTAGAAGATAATTTAAAACCCATTAACCAAAGAACCCTTTAAGGAAGTGTTGTAATGTACAATTACATTTTTTAGACTCTAAGGCACATCCAGCGATTGAATGCAGCACTGAATTTTTAAACAATTTTATTGAGACATAATTTGTATATCACAAAATTCACCCATTTAAAGTATATAATTCAATGGCTTTTAGTATATTCACAGACATGAGCAACCATCACCACAGTCAATTTTGAAACATTTTCAACACCGCTAAAAGAACTCCTTGCCCATTAGAAACCACTACTTTACTTTCTGTGGCTTTAGGATTCCATGTTCTGGACATTTCATATGACTGGAATAATATAACATGAGAGCATCTGTGTAGGGCTACCTTCATTTAGCACATTTCCTATTTTCATCCATATTGTAGCATGTATCACTTCTTCAGTTATTCTTATGGCAAATCATATTCCATTGTTGGATGTGCCACGATTTGTTTATCCATTCACCAGTTGATGGATATTTTGGTTGTTTCTACCTTTTGAGTGATTATAAATAATGCTGCTATAAACATTCATGTGCAAGTTTTTGTGTGGATGCATGTTTTCACTTCCCTTAGGTATATACCTAGGAGTGGAACTGCTGGGTCGCATGGTAACTACATTTAATCATTTGAGGAACAACCAGACTGTTTGACAAACAGGCTGATCCATTTTACATTCCCAAAGGAGTGTATGAGTTCTGACTTCTCCACATCCTCCTAAACATTTGTTATTATCAGACTTTTTATTCCAATGTGAAGTGATAACTCCTTGTGGTTATGATTTGCAATTCCCTGCTGACTAATGTTTTCAAACATCTTTTCATGTGCTTATTGACCATTTCTCAATGTCCTTGGAGAAACATATATTAACGTTCCTTGCCTGTTTTCAATTGAGTTATAGTCTTTTTTATTTTAGAATTGTAAGAATTCGTTATATATTCAGGAAATATGTCCCTTATCAGATATATGATTTGCAAACATTTTATCCCATTCTGTGGGTTGTTTTCTATTATATTGATGGTGTCCCTTGAAGTACAAAAGACTTGACGATGTCCAATTTTTCTATTTCTTCTTTCATTGCTTGTGCTTTTGATATAATATATCTGCATTCTTTGACAAATCCAAAGCCATGGAGATTTACTCCTAGGTTTCCTTGTAAAAGTTTTATGGTTTTAGCTCTTAAATCTAGGTTTTTGATTCATTTTGAGTTAATTTTGTTAGTATTTCATATATGACATGGAGATACATGTCCAGCTTCATTCTTTAGCATGTTGTCCCAGTACCATTTGTTGAAAACACTGTACTTTTCCCATTGGATAGTCTTGGCACCTTTATTGAAAATCAGTTTACCATAGATGTGTGGCTTTATTTCTGGACTCTCAACTTCCATTTATGTATATGTCTATACTTGTGCCAGAACCACACTGTCTTGATTACCATTGCTCTGTAGTAAGTTTTTAAATCAGGAAATGTGAATCTCCTGCCTTGTTCTCCTTTTTCAAGATTGCTTTGGCTATTCTAGGTCCCTTGCATTTCCATGAGTTTTAGAATCAGTTTGTCCCTTTATGCAAAAAAAGCATAGATTCTGAGGGGGATTATGCTTAATCTGTAAATCTTTTCAGTGAGTATTGCCATTTTAATGATGTTAAGTCTTCTGATCCATGAACATACGATGTTTTTGTAACTATTTAGATCTTCTTTAGCCTCTTTCAACAATTTTTTGTAGATTTCTGAGTATGAGTTTTGCACTTCATCTTTTAAATTTAAACTAGGTATTTTGTTCTTTCTGATGATTTTTTTAAATGTAATCATATTCTTAATTTCATTTTGATATAGTTTATTGCAATTGTACAGAAATACAATTGATTTTTGTATATTGATCTTCTATTCTGCAAATTTGCTGAACTTATTTATTAGTAAAAATTCCTTTTAGTTTATTCTTTTGGTTTTCTGTGTACAAAAACATGTAATCTGGGAGTAAAGATTTGCTTCTTCGGTTCCAATCTGGATGTGTTTTACTTCTTTTTCTTACCCAATTGTCCTGGCCAGAACAATTGTTACAATGTTGAGTAGAAGGGGTAAGATCAGATACCTTTGCTTGTTCCTGATATTAAGGTGAAAACATCGAGTCTTTCAACATTAAGTATAATGTTACCTGTGTGTTTTTCATAGATGCCCTTTATCATTTTAAGTTCCTTCTATTCTTAGTTTATTATGTGTTTTTATTATGAAAGTGTGTTGAAGAGTGTTAGATGCTTTTTCTGCATCTGTTGAGATATCCTGTAATTTTGTTTTATTATTCCATTGATATATGTATTATATTATTTAGTTTTCTGATGTTGAACCAATCTTGCATTTCTGGGATAAATTCCATTTGAATATGGTGTATAATTCTTTTTATATGTTGCAAGATTTGGTTTGCTAGAATATTGTTGAGATTTTTTGTGCCACATTCATAACATGCAATGGTCAGTAGTTTTCTTGTGATGTATTTGCCTGATTTTGGTATCCAGGTAATAATAGTCTCATAGAATTAATTGTGAAGTGTTATTTCCTATTCTGGTGTTGGAAAAGCTTGTGAATGTTTGATATTAATTCTTTAAATATTTGGTAAAACTCAGTGGTAAAACTGTTTGATCCTGGGCTTTTTCTTTGTGGGTAATTTTTTTTATTGCTACTTCAATCTCTTTACTGTTTTAGGTCTGTTTAGAGTGTCTATTTCTTTTTGAGTCACTTTCAGAGTTTCTCTATTTCTATAAATTACTCCATTACACCTAAATTATATAATTTGTTAAGATAAAATTGTTCATACCATTCTTTTTAAATCTTTTTTTATTTCTGTTTAATTGATAGTTACATCCCCTATTTAATATCTGAATCTAGTAATTTGTGTCTTCTCCATTTTTTGAAGCCAGTCTACTTAAATGTTTGCCAATTTTGTTGATCTTTTCAAAGAACCAGCTTTTGGTTCATTGAATTTTTATTGTTTTTCTATTCCCTACTTCCTTAATAGCTAGTTTAACTTGTACTATGTCCTTCCCTCTATTTGCTGTAGGTTTAATTTCCTGTTCTTTTTTCCAATGTCTTAATGTGGAAGTTTAGGTTATTGAGACGCAGTATTTCTTCTCTCTTCTTATACATATTCACAGCTATAAATTTCCCTTTAAACACTAACTTCGCAACATTCCACACTTTCGGCATGTTTTCTTTTCCTTTTCATTCATCTTTAAAGTATTTTCTCATTTCCATTTTTATTTCTTCTTTGACCCATTGTTTATTTAGGAAAGTTTTATTTACTTTCTGCATATTTGTGAGTTTCCCTGATTTTTCTTGATATGAATTTCTAATTTCAATCAATTGTGGCAGGGATTACACTTTGTATCTTTTCTTTCCTTTTTAATTCATTGGCATTTTTATGATGTATCATATGGTATATCCTGAGAATATTCCATGGGCACTTGAGAATAATTTATATTATATTTTTTACTGTGTAGAATATTGCATATATGTCTCTCAGGCCTAGTTGGTTTATAGTGGTTTTCGAGTCTTCTATTTCCTTATTGAACTTCTTTCTAATTGTGCTATAAATTATTGAAAGTGGGGTAATGAGTTCTCCAACAATTTTTGCTATATTGTTTATTTCTTCCTCTGTTTTAGACAGTTTTTGCTTCATGTATTTTGGTGTTCTGTTATTAGGCACATATATGCATATAAAAGTTATATATATGGCCTTTTATCATTGTAAAATGTCTTTCTAATCTCTAATAAATGTTTTTGTTTTAAAATCCATTTTTTTCTGATATCAGTGCAACCACTCTTGCTTTCTTGCGGTTGCTATTTACATGGTATATATTTTCCATTTTACTTTCAATCTATTTATGTCTTTGACTAAAGAGTGTCTCCTACAGAGAGCATATAGTTGCATCTTGTTTATTTGCTTTTTAAATCATGTCTGACAATTTCTGATTTATGAGTGGATTAGTAAATCCATTCACATTTATAGTTGTTATTGACAGGTTGGATTTATGGCTGCCATTTTTTTTGGTTTGTTTTGTTTTGTTTTCTATATAACATGTCTTTTTTGTTCAGATGTTCCTTAATTACTGATTTCTTTTGCATTGAATGAGTATTTTCTTATGTAATAATTTAATTTACTTTAACAAATTTTCATTGTATTTTCTTTTTAATTCAGTTTTATTGAGATATATTCACATACCATACAATCATCCATGGTGTACAATCAACTGCTCACAGTACCATCTTATAGTAGCTCATTCATCACCCCAATCTATTTTTGAACATTTTGCTTACACCAGAAAGAATCAGAATCAGAATAAAAGATAAAAATAAAAATAAGAACACCCAAATCACCTTCCCCAGCCCACCCTATTTTTCATTTAGGATTTGTCCCCATTTTTCTACTCATCCATCCATATGCCAGATAAAGGGAGTGCGATCCACAGGGTTTTCACAATCACATTTCCTGTCACCCATTGTGATCTGCATTGTTATACAATCATCTTTAAGAGTCAGGATTACTGGGTTGGAGTTTGGTAGTTTCAGGTATTTACTTCTAGCTTTTCCAATATATTAAAACCGAAAAAGTGTTATCTATGTAGTGCATAAAATGTCCACCAGAGTGACCTCTCAACTCCATTTGAAATCTCTCAGCAACTGAAGCTTTACTTCGTTTCATTTCGCATCCCCATTTTGGTCAAGAAGATGTTCTCAACCCCATGATTCTGGGTCCAGATTCATCCCTGGGAGTCATATTCTGTGTTGCCAAGGAGCTTTACACCCCTGGGACTCAGGTCCCATGTAGAGGGGAGGGCAGCGAGATCACCTGCCAATGTGGCTTAGTTGGAGAGAGAGGGCCACATCTGAGCGGCAGAGGCACTCAGGGGGAGACTCAGGCACAATTATAAGCAGGTTTAGCCTCTCCTTGCAGCAACAAGACCCATAGGGGCCAGCCCCAAGACAGAGGGCTCAGCACATCAAGCCGTCAGTCCCCGATGTTCGTGAGAACATCAGCAACAATCCAGGTGAGGAAGTCCAACACCTCTGCGATCTCCCCCAACTCTTCCAGGGGGCCCTGAATATATATTTTTATTCTCCACCCAAACTACTTTAGGATGTGTTGCTATTTCATTCTAATCTATACAGACCTACCATAGCTCACTTCCTATTCCAAGTACCATGTAATTGTAGTATTTGAACAAACTGACTGTAGAAGTTATATTGTTTAGAAAATATAGATCCTACGCCAAATAAACATCTCTTCCCTTGGTCTCACATGGAAGCTAAAGTTTGAACACAGTCAATTTCAACTTTTACCCTTTGGCCCAACTTGCTCTAGTCTTAACCAGATCTGCTTGTTTCATATCTCCAATTGTAGTCTGGGCTCTATTTCAGCTTTTTATTTTATTTTTTTAACAGTTACAGTATGCGTTAATACTGATATTCATATCTGCTGAGCTCTAGCTCTGAGTTTCAGGTGTCACACAGATAACCAATGTTCCAGGTTATACATTAAGGGATCAACATCTCAGAGTTTGGAGATAGCCATTACAATTCAGGAATAGAGTTGACTGCTGTAAGAGCTTACAATCTAGGGACCATTACAATAATCATTTCCCTGTTAGGCTGTGCTCTAAGATTTAATTCTGAGTTTATACATTGTAATTAGTCCATATTGGTGAGGCATTATAGTGTTTGCCTTGGTTTCTGGTATACATCACTCAACATGCTGTCTACAGGATCCATTCACCTTGTTGCATGTCTCACAACTTCACTATTTCTCATAGTTGCTCAATATTCCATTGTATGCATACACTACAGTTTGCCATTCTGTTCCTCTGACAGTGTACCCTTAGGCCACCTCCACCCACTGCAAATCATGAATACTGCCTCCATAAACACCAGTGTGCAAGTGTCCACTCATGTCTCTGCTCTTATGTCTTCCAAATACATACCCCATAATGAGGTTGTAGGACCTTATGGCCCCACATACTTACCTTTTTGTGGAGCTACCACAGTGACCTCCATAAAGGTTACACTATTCTGCCTCCTCATCAATAGTAAATAGGTACATCCCTCTCTTCATGTTTTCTCCAGCACTTTTACCTCTATTTATACTTCTTCTTACAATCTTATGGAGATATATTCATATAACATACAGCTACCCACATGTACAATTAGTTGTTCATGGCATCATCACATAGTTGTACATTTATCACCACAGTCAGCACTTGAGTATATTGATTATTATAAATAAAATATGAATATGTTATTTATTATCTTATCTATTATTTATTATCTTAAGATAACAAAAATAAAAGATAAAAAAGTAATATAATAGAAAAGATAATAAAAATAAAAATAAAAATGTCATATAATACAATATAATAGTAAGGACAAAAAGCAATACCACCACCAAGAATCCCACATCCCTCCCCCATATCCCCCTCTCATAAACATTTAACTTTGGCATATTGTCTTTGTTACAGTTAATGGAAATGTATTGGAATGTTACTGTTGACCATGGACTCCAGATTACTTTATGTTTTTTCCCAAATATGATTGCTTTTTCAACACTCTGCATGGTTGACATTCATTTGTTCTCCCACATGTGAGAACATTTTTATATTTGTACATTTAGCAACAGTCTTTGGCCACTCCAGTTTTTGCCAATTTATACAGTCCCAGTCTTCATCATCTATCTTTACCTCTGGTGTCATACATTCCCCTATCCTACCTCTTTCAGCTTTACTCACAGACATCTTTGTTCCATGTTCTTACAACACTGTGCTACCATCATACACTATTATGCTGCCTATTTTTGGATCTATACAATCAATCCTACTGAGCATTTCTGTAGTCCTTCAGCATGAAATGCCTGATCTCCATCCTCTTTCTATCTCCTGGTAGCCTGTGATATCAGCTTTTAACTCTCAAAGTTTGCTAATTAGTATTACCTCATATTAGTGAGACCATACAGTATTTGTCCTTTTGTTTCTGGCTAACTTCACTCAACATGATGTCCTCAAAGTTCATCCATGTTATTATATATTCCAAATCTTTGTTCTGCCTTACAGCTGCATACTATTCCATCATGTGTGTGTACCACAGTTTGTTTGTCCACTCGTCCATTGACAGACATTTGGGCTGCTTCTGTCTCTTGGCAATCATGACTAATGCTGCAATAAACATCAGCTTACAAATATCCATTTGTGTCTTAGCTTTCAGTTCCTTTGAGTATATACCTAGCAATGGAATAGCTGGGTCATATGGCAACTCTATACTTAGCTTCCTGAGGAACCTCCACATTGTCTTCTAGAGTGGTTGCACCATTCTACAGTCCCACCAGCAATGAATAAGTGTGCCTCTTTCTCCACATCCTCTTCAGCACTTATAATCTTCTGTTTTTTGGATAATGTCTATTCTGGTAGGTGTGAGATGGCATTTCATTGTGGTTTTGATTTGCATTTCCCTAATAGTCAGTGAAGTTGAGCATTTTTTCATGTGTTTTTGAGCCATTTATATTTCCTCTTCAGAAAAGTATCTGTCTATATCTTTTGCCCATTTTTTAATTGGGTTGTTTGTCTTTTTGTTGTTGAGAGTGGGATCACTTTATATATTCAGGATATTAAACCCTCATCTGATATGTGGTTTCCAAATATTATCTCCCATTGTATAGGCTGCCTTTTTTAATTTTCTAACAAAGTTCTTTGATGAGCAAAAGTGTTTGATTTTGAGGAGATCCCATTTGTCTATTTGTTCTTTGGTTGCTTGCACTTTGGGTGTAAGATCTAGGAAACCACCTCCTATCACAAGATCTTTAAGATAGTGCCCTACATTTTCTTCTAAGAGCCTTAATGGTCTTAGGGCTTGTGTTTAGGTCTTTGATCCAATTAGAGTTAATTTTTTGTATAAGGCGTGAGGTAGGAGTCCTCTTTCATTCTTTTGAAAATGGATATCCAGTTCTCCAAACACCATTTATTAGACAGGCTGCTCTGTCCCAGTTGATTTGGCTTGACTGCCTTATCAAAGACCAATTGCCCATAGATGTGAGCATCTATATCTGAACACTCACTTCCATTCCATTGGTTGGTATCTCTGTTCTTACGCCAGTACCATGCTGTTTTGAGGACTGTAGGTTTGTAATATGCTTCAGAGTAAGGTAGTGTGAGACCTCCCACTTCATTCCTCTTTCTCAAGATATTTTTGGCTATTCAGGGCAACTTGTCCTTCCAAATAAATTTGGTTATTGGTTTTTCTATTTCTGCAAAGTAAGTTGTTGGGATTTTAATTGGTATTGCATTGAATCTATAAATCAGTTTAGGTAGAGTTGACTTCTTGATTATATTTAGTCTTTCAGTCAATGAACACAGTATGTTTGTCCAATTTTTTAGGTCCTGTTCAATTTCTTTTAGCAGTTTCTTGTAATTTTCTTTGTATAGTTCTTTTGGGGCCTTAGTTAAGTTTGTTCCTAAATACTTGGCTCTTTTGGTTGCTATTGTAAATGGATTTTTTTTTTATTTCTTCCTCTTGTTGCACATTACTTTTCTATAAGAACACTACAGATTTTTGCATGTTGCTCTTGTACCCTGCCACTTTGCTGTATTCATTGATTAGCTCTAATAGCTTTGCCATAGATTTTTCTCGATTTTCTATGTATAGAATCATATCATCTGCAAACAGTGAAAGTTTTACTTCTTTCTCTCCAATTTGGATGCCTTTTATTTCTCTTTCTTGCCTGATTGCTCTGGCTAGAACTTCCAGCACATGTTGAATAACAATGGTGACAGTGGGCATCCCTGTCTTGTTCCAGATCTTACAGGGAAATCTTTCAGTCTCTCACCATTGAGTACGATGTTAGCTGTGGGTTTTTCAAATATTGCCTTTATCATATTGAGAACATTCCCTTCCATTCCTTTCCTTTGAGGTGTTTTCATCAAGAAAGGATGTTGAATTTTGTCAAATGCCTTTTTTCTGCATCAGTCGAGATGATCTTGTGTTTCTTTTGCTTTCATTTATTGATGTGGTGTATTACATTAATTGATTTTCTTATGTTGCACCAGACTTGCATACCTGGAATAAACTCCACTGAGTCATGGTGTATAATTCTTTTGATGTGCTGCTGGATTCAATTTGCAAGTATTTTGTTGAGGATTTTTGCCTCTATATTCATTGAAGAGATTGGTCTGTAATTTTCTTTTTTTGTAGTATTTTTGTCTGATTTTGGTATTAGGGTGATGTTGGTGTCATAGAATGAGTTGGGTAGTTTTCCCTCCTCTTCAATATTTTTTGAAGAGTTTGAGCACGATTGTTATTAATTCTTTCTTGAATGCTTGGTAGAATTCACATGTGAATCCATCTGGTCCTGGACTTTTCTTTTCTGGGAGATTTTTGATGACTGACTCAATCTTTTTGCTTGTGATTGGTTTGTTTGGGTCCTCTATTTCTTCTTGGGTCAATATTGGTTGTTTATGCTTTTCTAGGAAGTTGTGCATTTCATGTAAGTTGTCCAGTTGATTAGCATACAGTTGCTCATAGCATCTTCTCATTAGCTCCTTTATTTCTGCAGTGTCAGTAATTATTTTTCCTTTCCTGTTTCTGATTGCATTTATTTGCATCTGCTTTTTTGTTGTTGTTGTTAGCCTAGCTAGGTGTCCATCAATTCTGTTGATTTTCTTGAAGAATCAGCTTCTGGTTTTGTTGATTCTCTCTATTGTTTTCCTGTTCTCAGTCTCATTTATTCCTGCTCTGATTTTTGTTATTTCTTTCCTTCTGTTTGCTTTGGGGTTTTTTGCTGTTGTTTCTCTAGTTCTTCCAGGTGGACAGTTAATTCCTCAATTTTTGCTCTCTCTTCTCTTTTAATATAGGCATTTAAGGCAATAAATTTCCCTCTGAGCACCACCTTTGCTGCATTCCATAAGTTTTGATATGTTGCATTTTCACTTTCATTTGCCTCAAAGTATTTACTAATTTCTCTTGTAATTTCTTCCTTTACCCACTGGTTTTCTAAGAGTGTGTTCTTTAGTCTCAAAATATTTTTAAATTTTTCAATCTTCTGCCTGTTATTTATTTCCAACTTCATTCTGTTATGATCTGAGATAGTGTTTTTCTATAATATTAGTATTTTTAAATTTGTTGAGGCTTGCTTTGTGACTCAGCATGTGGTCTATCCTAGAAAATGTTCCATGAGCACTTGAGAAGAATGTGTATCTTGCTGTTGTGGGGTGTAGTGTTCTATAAATGTCTGTCAAGTCTAGGTCATTTATCACAGAATTCAACATCTCCATTTCCTTGTTTATCCTCTGTCTAGATATTTTATCCATTGATAAGAGTGGTGTATTGAAGTCTCCAACTATTACTGTGGAGTTATCTACTTCTTCTTTCAGTGTTCTCAGTGTCTGCTTCAAGAATTTTGGGGCAATCTGCCTTGGTGCATAAATGTTTATGATTGTTATGTTTTCTTGATGAATTGTCTCTTTTATTAATATCTAGTGTCCTTCTTTGTCGCCTTTAATTGTTTTACTTTTGAAGTCTACTTTGTCTGATATTAATATAGTATTCCCACTTTTTTCTGGTTGCTGTTTGCATGAAATATCTTTTTCCAACCTTTCATTTTCAGCCTGTTTTCATCCTTGAGTCTAAGGTGAGTTTCTTGTATACAGCATATAGATGGGTCCTGTTCTTTAATCCATTCTGCCACTCCATGTCTTTTTATTGGGGAGTTTAATCCATTGACATTTAGTGTTATTACTCTAAGGGCAGTACTTTCTTCTATCATTTTGCCTTTTGGATTTTATGTGTCATGTCTTATTTTTTCCTCTCTCTCTTTTTACCCTTCATGATAATCTTTATTTCTACACTCTTCTCCAAACCTCATTCTCCTGTCTTTTCCTATGAGCCTTTAGCACTCCCTTTAATATGTCCTGCAGCACCAATCTCATATTCACAGACTCTCTCAATGTGTGTTTGTCTGAAAATATTTTGTTCTCTCTCTCATTTTTGAAGGGCAGTTTTGCTGGATATAGAATTCTTGGTTGGCAGTTCTTCTCCTTCAGTATGTTAAATATATCGTACCACTGTCTTCGCATTTCCATTTTTTCTGCAGAGAAATCTGTGCATGGTCTTATTGAGCTTCCCTTCTATGTGATGGATTGCTTTTCTCCTGCTGATTTCAGAATTCTCTCTTTGTCTTTGACATTGGACTATCTGATCAGTAGGTGTCTTGGAGTATGTCTATTGGGGTCTATTCTGTTTGGGGTGCACTGTACTTCTTGAATCTCTAATTTTCTGTCTTTCATAAGAGTTGGGAAATTTTCAGTGATTATTTCTTCTTTTATTCTCTCTGCCCCTTTCCCCCTCTCGTCTCCCTCTGGGACACCCACAAACATGTATGTTTGTGCATTTCATGTTGTCACTCAGCTCTCTAAGACCCTGCTCATATTTTTCCATTCTTTTTACCATCTGTTCTTTCATGTGTGTGATTTCAGATCCTTTCTTCTGCCTGTTCAAATCTACTGTTGTAGCCCTCCATTGTCTTTTTCATCTCCTCCATTATGCCTTCATTCCCATAAGTTCTGTCATTTGTTTTTTCAAGTTTATTAATTCTTCCTTATGTTCACCCAATGTCCTTCTTATATCCTTCATCCCTTTTGCTATGTCTTCTCTCAGTTCGTGGACTTGATTTTTGAATTGATTTAGGTTTTTTTGAACATCTCCAATTAGTTCTTCCTTTAGCTCATTGAATTGATTTAGCAATAATTGCTTCAACTCCTGTATTTCAGTTGAACTATTAGTTTGTTCCTTTGGCTGATCCATATTTTCATGTTTCCTAGTATGGCTCATTATCTTAAGCTCTCTAGGCATCTGACTTTCTGATTAGTTTATTCTGGAACTTATTTTCATTCTTTTACCTAGGATTTTCTTGTTGGTTGGCTTGGTTCTATAACCTTTGGTGTTTAGTTCCACTTATCCTAGACCTTTAACTTAGATTCTGTTTAGTTGATCAGAGTTTTTCACCTCTTGTTTTTCTGTTTCTTGCCGTGCCTCTATGTAGCCTTTTTGTGTGGTGGTCTCCTCAGATATTGTCAGCCCCAGTCAGGTTTTCCTAGTCCAGAGAGGCCCAGGTGTCAGGAGGAGGGTATGGAGTTTCCTTGAAAATGAGACCTTCCTGTGAGGTCTTTAGACTCTGTGCTTCTCCTATGCTGTCCAGCAGGTGGCATTTGCCAGCCTGCAGTTCCCCCACCAGTGTAAGGAAGCAGGGAGCCTTTAGTTCTCCAGGTGACTCTAATCCAGTGCAGGAAATGGCTGACTGAAGCTAGTTAATGAATTCCAAACCCTGGGATCTGAGCTCCCAAAAGGGCTCAGAAGTTATGGTGTGTAGGTGAACTTTCTCCACCACCAGACTTATTGCTTTGTCTCTCAGAGCTATCTTAGCTCTGCTCTTGACTCTGCCCAAATTGCAAGTCTTTGAGGCTTTTTGTAGTGGGCTTTTTAGAGTAATTGTTTTAGAAAAAGAGAAAAAAAATAAAAAAAAAAAAATGTGCCCAGTATGGGCTATTTACAGTCTTTGCAGATCTAATGAGCTACTTAAATGCTAAAAGGCCAGGAGTTGAGGGCATTTAAGGACCAGTTAAGAAAGCAGAGAAGCTGGCTTTTCAGACAAGGGCCCTCCCTCCCTAGATTTGCATATATGTCTGATTCTGTTTGAGCTCTGCCCTTCTCCATATTATGTTCACCTGACTCCAAAAAGTCTCTGATTTTATTTTGTTTTCTAATTTTTTTTTTTTTTTTTGCTGTTTTGATAGCCCTATCTCCTCTCCACTGGGCTGACTGCTCCCAGATTTTCCAGTGTCTGCTCTCAGTTTATCTGTGGTTGCAACTTTTGTTCTCCCTCCTGGTTCCCAGTGCAGACAGCCCCTCCCTCCTCGGGATTGTGCCTGGGAGGGAGGGGCATGGGCCCCCTGGCTTCTAGAACTTACAGATTTCGCTGACCTCAGCTGTTCCATGTGTTCCTGAGTGTTGTATGGAGTTTGTCCAATCTCAGATTCCTCTGTGGTGTACAGCACATGTGGTTCTTGGTTTTCTACCAACTGCCCCGGAGGAGTAACTACAACCTAGACCTCACTACTCTGCCATCTTGCCCTGCCTCTTTCACTGTATTTTGAGTTATGTACTATGAGCTTTATAGTATAGAGAAATTGAGTTTTTACTGAGTAATTTCTTAGTGATTATTCTAGAATTTACCATATAAATCTAAATTTATCCTAATTGGCTTCTGATATATATTAGCCAAAATTCAGTGATACATAGAAATGCTATTACTATATAGTTATTTTTCCTTTCTCTCCCTTTTCAGTATTACTGTTATTCATATCACATCTTTTAATGTTATAAAACCAACAATACATTGTGATAATTATTACTTTACCATCTGTAGTCATTTCCTTAGCTCAATACAATTTTAACACCTACCTCCTCTGTGCTGTTATTGGCAAAAAATATATGTATATATTAAATTTTCTACAAGTAATAGGCTTAACAAGCACATTATGTGCATATTTTGTATTTTTTGAATATGTGGAGAGAAGAAATGAGAAAAATTACAGATTTTTGCAGTCTTTTATAATTAGAAAGTTACCTTTACAGGAGATCTTTATTTTTCCATGTGGATTCACTTTACCATCTGAGGTAACTTGCTTTCAACCTGAAGGACTTCTTTTGGTATTTCTTATAATGTGAACCTTCCAGTAAAAGAAAAAAAAAATCTCAGTTTTTCTTTATCTGGAAAAGTCTTTATCTTTCATTTTTTAGCAATCCTACTGAGATATATTCACACAGCATACCATCCATCCAAAGTGTACAATTAATGGCTTTCAGTATAATCAAAGAGTTGTGCATTCATCACCACAATCAATTGCAGAACATTTTCATTACTCTGAAAAGAAAACTTTATACCCCTTAGCAGTCTCCTTTCAATCCCTCTATCCTTCCCCAGACCTACAAACCCCAATCTAATTTTGTTTCTATACATTTATTTATATTTAAATTTTAAATGAATGGAATCATACAAATATGTAGTATTTTGTGTCTGATTTCTTTCAGTTAATATAATGTTTTTATAAAATCATTATTATATTTTTTAATTAGAGAATTTGTAGGTTTACAGAAAAGTCAAGTAAAAAATACATTCCCATTTACTTCCCATTGTTGACACTGCATTAGTGTGGACTTTTGCAACAATTGATGAAAGAATATTAAAGTATTACTGTTAAATATATTCCATAGTTTACATTAGGTGTATTTTCCACATATACCAACATATTATTAACACATTGCAGTAGCTATGTAAATTTGTTATAATTCGTGAAAGAACATTCTTTTATCTATACTATTAATAGCTGTCATTGTCCACATTAGGGTTCACTGCGTTATACAGCCCCATGTTTTATCTTCTATCCTTCCTTCTAGTAATATACAGGACACAAAATTTCCCCTTTCAACCATATTCCCCAAAATAATCCAGTGCTGTTAATTAAACTTGCAATAATGTGCTACCATCACCACTATCCATTCCCAAACATTTACAACCAACCTAATTAGAAATTCTGCACAAATTAAGCAACAGCTCCCCTTTCTCTACCCCTATTCTGTCTGCTGCTATCCTATATTATAGAATCTAACACAGTGAGTTTGCTTATTTTAATTAGTTCATATCAGAGATATCATACAATATTTGTCCTTTTGTGTCTGGCTTATTCCACCCAACATAAGGTTCTCAAGGTTCATCCATGTTGTCACATGCATCAGGACTTCACTCCTTATTACAGCTGAATAATAGTCTATCAAATGTATATAACACATTTTGTGTGTCCACTCATTGATTGATGGACACTTGGGTTGCTTCCATCTTTTGGCAACTGTGAATAATGCTGTTATGAACATTGGTGTGAACATGTCTGTTTGAGTCTCTGTTTTCAGTTCTGGGTTTATATCCAGTAGGGGGGTTGCTAGATCACATGGCAATTCTATGCTTGGCTTCCTGAGGAAATAGCTGAACTATCTTCCACAGTAGCTGTACCATTCTATATTCCCACAAGCAGAGAATAAGTGTTCATATTTCTCCACATCCTCTCCAACACTGGCTGTTTTCTTTTTTTTTTTTTTAATAGTGGCCATTCTAGTAGGCATGGAATGATATCTCATTGTGGTTTTGATTTGCATTTCCCTAATAGCTAGAGAAAATAAGCATCATTTCATGGACTTTTCAGCTATTTGTATTTCCTTTTTGGAAATTGCCTATTCAAATCTCTTTGGCCATTTTGAAATTGGGTTCTTTGTCTTTCATTGTTGAGTTCTAGGATTTCCAAATATTTTCCCCCATTGAGGGGGTTGCCTTTTCACATTCTTGACAAAGTCCTTTGAAACACAAAGTTTTTGTTTTTGAGGATGTCCCATTTATCTGTTTCTTTTGTTGCTTGTGATTTGGGTTTAAAGTTGAAGAAAACATTACTACTACAAAATCTTGAAGATGCTTACCTACATTTTCTTTTAGGAGTTTTATGGCACTTGGTTCTTTTATATAGGTCTTTGATCCAATTTGAGTTAATTTTTGTATGAGATGTGAAATAGGGGTCCTTTTTCATACTTCTGCATATGGATTTGCAGTTCTTCCAGAACCAGTTGTTGGTGAGACTAGTCTCTCTGAATTGAGTGGACAAAGAATCCTTATTGAATATCAATTTCCCATAGATGTGAGGTTGTATTTTCTGAAATTTCAAATCTATTCCATTGGTTGATATATTAATCTTTCTGCCAATGCCATGCTGTTTTAACCACTATTGCTTTTTACTAAGCTTTTGTGTGTGGGTTGTGTGTGTTTAATGCAATTTTTTAAATTTTATGAAGATTGTTCACATACCATACAATTATCCAAAGATACAAAGTGCACAATCAATTGCCCACAGTACCATCATACAGCTATGCATCCATCACCATAGTTTGTTTTTTTTTAAATTTAGAGCATTTTCATTACTCCAGAAAAGAAAAACAAAAAGGAAAACTCAGTTCCTCTCCTACCCCTAATCACCCCTTCCATTATTGACTCATAGTATTGGTATAATACATTTGTTACTGTTGATGAAAGAATGTTAAGATACTGTTAACTGTGGTACATAGATTGCAATAGGTGCATTTTCTTTTCCCTATATACCCCTCTATTATTAACTTCTAGTTACAGTGTCATACATTTGTGATGTATGAAAGAGATTTCTAGTATTTGTGTAGTTAATCACAGACATTGTCCACCACAAGATTCACTGTTTTATACATTCCCATCTTTTATTTAAACTCCAACTTTCCTTCAGGTGACAAACATAACTCTAAGCTTCCTCTTTCCACCACATTCACACACCATTCAGCACTGTTAGTTATTCTCACAATAATATGCTACCATCACCTTTGTCCACTTCCAGACACTTAGGTTCAACCTAGTTGAACACTCCGCTCATAATAAACAAATGCTCCCCATTCTCTAGCCTCATTCTATATCCTGTTAATTATATTTCATTTCTATGTGTTTATATATTATAATTAGTTCATATCAGTGAGACAATGCAATATTTGTCCTTATGTCTCTGACTTACTCCACTCAATGTAGTGTCCTCAAGGTTTCTTCATCAACCTGTTTTTTTTAAAGATGGTTTTATCACCCAACATACTTTCCATCCTAAGTAAACAATCAGTGGTTCCCTGTATAGTTACATATTTATGTATTCACCACCATCACTATCTATATAAGGACATCTCCATTTCTTCCACAAAGAAATAGGAAGAGTCAAAGAAGGTAGAGAGGCAAAAGAAAAGAAAAAGAAAAAGAAAGAAGGAAAAAAATACCATGACAGCTAACAAGCAATGAAAAGAAAGACAGAATTAAACTAAAGTAGAATAAAAGAGTCAGACAACATCACCAATGCCAAGAGTCCCATATGCCTCCCTTATGACCCCCTCTTGTAGTCTTTTAGCTTTGGTATATTGCCTTTGTTATATTAAAGGAAGTGTCATACAAAGTTTCTGTTAATAAACAGAATACCACACTATTTTAAACAGCTTGCAAGGTTGACATTCATTTGTTCTCCCTCATGTAAAAACATATTTTTACATTTTATCTCAATTGCTGAGCACTCTAGGCTTCACTGAGTTATACAGTCCAAGTCTTTATCTTTCTTTTTCCTTCTGGTACCCCACATGCTCCTAGCCTTCCTCTTTCAACCATACTCACAGTCATCTTTGTTCAGTGTACTTACATTGCTGTGCTACCATCACCCAAAATTGTGTTCCAAATCTCTCACTCCTATCTTTTCCTTTCCATCTGCAGTGCTTCCTTTAGTGTTTCCTGTAGAGGAGGCATCTTGCTCACAAATTCTCTCATTATCTGTTTGTCAGAGAATATTTTAAACTCTCCCTCATATTTGAAGGATAGGATTCTTGGTTGGCAGTTTTTCTTTCAGTATCTTAAATATATCACTCCACTTCCTTCTTGCCTCCAGAGTTTGTACTTAGAAATCTGCACATAGTCTTATCAAGCTTCCTTTGTATGTGATGGATTGCTTTAATCTTGCTGATTTCAGGATTCTCTCTTTGACTTTGACATTTGCTAATCTGATTATTAAGTGTCTTGGCATAGAAATATTCAGATCTATTCTGTTTGGGGTATGCTGTGCTTCTTGGATCTGTAATTTTATGACTTTCATAAGAGATGGGAAATTGTCATTGATTATTTCCTCTATTATTGCTTCTGCCCCTTTTCCTTCTCTTCTCCTTCTGGGACACCAATGACATGCATATTGGTGTGTTTCATGTTATCATTCAATTCCCTGAGGCATTGCTCATGTTTTTCCTTTCTTTCCCCTATCTGTTCTTTTGCATGTAGAATTTCAGGTGTCTTGTTCTCCAGTTCCTGAGTGTTTTCTTCTGCCTTGAGATCTGCTGTTGTATGTCTCCATTATGTTTTTCATCTCTTGTTTTGTTCCTTTCCTTTTCATAGATTCTGCCAGTTGTTTTTTCAAACTTCTGATTTCTAACTTATGTTTGCCCAATGTTTTCTTTCTAGTCTTTGTCTCTTTTGTTATATCTTCCTTGAACTCACTGATTTGGTTTTTTATTTGATTTAGCATATCTCATTGAAAATCTTTAATAGATTGTTTCATTAAAGTGAAACCATAGCTCAACTGTTTCTTTATTGAGATTAAAGTTTTTCCTTTGGGCCATAACTTCATTTTTCCTAGTATAGATTGTAGTTTTCTGTTGTCTAGGCATCTGAGATTTTCCCAGACAAGAATGAGTTCCAGTTTCAGAATGGAGTTATATTCAGTGTGTATTTCAGAGGAATGACAGACTTCCCTCTGAGGTTTCCAGTTGCTGTGCTTTTCCTAACCTGACCGGCAGGTGGCGCCTGCCAGCCAATCACTCCTGACTTGTGTAAGGAGATGAGTTTTGGCTTCAGTTTCTATTTTGGCTGCTTCTCCCCAGGCTCTGGGGTTTAGTTCTGAAGGGAAAGCTGAACCCCACCTCCTTACTCTTAGGGAAAATACACTACCTAAAGACTTATCATTTGCATTTGAATCGTCTCTCTGTCTCTGTTATCAGAGTGCTGCAAACTAAAAATGGCTGTGGCTCTCTCTTCTGAGCCCCTGAGGTAATGAGAGAGAAAAAAAGGATGGAAAGCCCCTTTTTGGTGCTAGTACGCAGTCCCCCTGTTTCACTCATCGGCCAGTGGTAACATCTGGTCTTCTGGGCTCCCGCTCCCAGTACAGATGAGTCTTCTGGGTTTTTTAAGGTCAGTTGTCACTAAAAGCCTCTGTCTGCTTGTTGGGGTTTTGTAGCTTGTATTCAGCAGTCTACATTTGTTAATTAAAACCTCAGTTGAAGCTCAGCTGAGCTATATTCACTCACTCAGAGAGTGCTGCTAGTTTCTACCACAGTGAGGTTTTGCAGCAAAGCCTGCCATTGGGGAGGAGCTCTCAGCATGGTTCCACAGCTTTTACTTACAGATTCTGTGCTGCAGTCTCATGCATTCCTCCCAATCCATGTTGGTGTATGAAGCGTGGATAGTCACGGCTGTCACCCAGCAGTTTTTCCAGGTTATTTACTAGTTTTCCCTGATTATTTATTAGTTGTTCCAGTGGACTGACTAAATTCCACACCTCTCTTTGCTGCCATCTTGACCCACTGTCTGTAATAAGCTCTTAAGTTGGGAATCTGAGTTCTCTAACTTCCTTCTTCTTCTCAATATATTTTTGGCTGTTTGGCACCACTTACTCTTCCACATAATTGCTAATTGTCTTTTCCATTTCTGCAAAGTAAGCTGTTGAAATTTTGATTGGGAGTGCATTGAATCTGTAAATACATTTGGATAGAATTGACGTCCTAATGATTTTTAGTCTTCCAGCCCATGAGCACAGAATATCCTTCTATTTATATAGGTTTTATTTGATTTCTTTTAGCAATGTTTTATAGTTTTTATATACAAGTCCTCTACATCCATTCTTCCTAGGATGCTGTACAGTTTTCCTCTGGCTCCTAGAACCCCAGAACTCTAGTTTCAGACAGTTTCTGCCTATCTACCAGATGTTTTCCGTGGAGTATCAAATACTGCAGCTCTCTACTCCACAGCCTTCCCAGAAGTTCCCTTATTTTCACTTTTGAAGTACAGTTTTGCTAGATATAGGTTTTGTGGTTGATAGATTTTTCTTTGATCACTTTAAACATGCAATCCCACTGCATTCTTGCCTCCATTGCTTCTGCTGAAAAGTCACCTATTGATCTAATTGGGGTTTGCTTATAAGTAAAAAGTCATTTTTCTCTTATTGCTTGGAAAATTTTATCCTTGAGTTTGAGTTTCAGCATTTTTCTGATGTATCTTTTTGTGGATCTCTTTGTGTTTATCCTATTTGGAAGTTCTTGACCTTCCTTGTAGTTAGGATATTTGTTTTCAGTATATTTGGGAAATTTTTAAACGTTTTGTTTTTAATATTTTGTCTGCTCCTTTCTCTCCTCTCTTTCTGGTACTTCCATTATGTTTAATGGTGTCTCCTATATCTCTGATGCTTTATTCAGTTTTCTTCATTCTCTTCCCTCTCTGTCCCTTGTTTTTACATTATATATATATATATATATATATATATATATATATATATATATATATATATGTGATGGTTAGATTCATGTGTCAACTTGGCCAGGTAATGGTGCCCAGTTGTCTGGTCAAGTAAGCACTGGATTGATTGCTACTGTGAGAACATTTTGTGTAAATCATCAGTAAGCTGATTGCATCTGTGGCTGATTACATCTACAATCAAATAAGCAGAGTGTCTTCAGTAATAAGAGACATTTAATCCAATCAGTTGAAGTCTTCAAAAAGAGAAATGATGACTTCAACAGACAGAAGAGACAATTTTCATCTCTACTTCACACAGCCAGCCTCTCTTTGGGAATTCACTGAAAATCTTCATCAGAGTTCCCAGCTCACAGCCTGCCCTATAGAATTCAGACTTGGGCATTCCCACAATTGTGTGAGACACTTTAATTAAATCTCATATTTACATATACCTCCTGTTGGTACTTTTCCCCTAGAAAACACTAACAGACCATCTACAATCAAGTTTGTTTATTCTTTCTTCTGTCAGTTCAAATCTATCATTGAGTCCTTATAGTGAAACTTTTAAATGGTTCTTTATTCACAAGCATGATGCATGTTTATGAAATTTACTGTACACTGCCATGTAAATCTGCAATGGAAAATACAATTTCAGAAAAGAGCATGCCAAATGTGCAAATGTCAATCTGCTAGCCATAAAGATATTAAATAACTTAATAATGTATTCAAGATTAGGTTTAAGGGATTTTAATGCTTTAGAGTACTGCCTTGTCACTTTCTATCTGAACCGGGTATCAGAACTTTACATAAATGTAACCAAGTGAACAAAATTCTAAAAAATGATTTACTGTCCCTTTAACCAAAATAGACCTAAAAGAATAAATAGACACAATAATGCAGAAGTTCCAAGTCTCTCTGATGTGGTTTACAATGTTTAAAACTGAATCTTAAAGCAAATGCATAGGAAACACTTCCGAAATTTGTAACTGGTTTGTGCAGAAAAATGTGTTTCTGGATTTCTTTTTAAATGTGCATATTATCTAGAATTTACTTTTAAATCAAGCTTGAGTGTATAAAAATCTATTACCAAACAAACAGGACTGATTCAGGTAAGGCAATAAAATAGAGAGCACATTGATTTCTATCAGGTTTTATAAAAGAATTAACATATGTAGATTCCCTGTTAGTCTTTCAATGTAAAAGCCATCATTTTGACAATGTCAATACATTTTATGAGTCCCCAAATTAGAAATCTTTTTTACTTAACTGTGCAGCTTTTGATCAAGGAGTCTGTCTTTGTGCCCATCACTTTATAAGTTTATTAGTTTACAAATGATTGTAATATCCCATTAATAAAATGGAAATTTAAAAGGACTTAGTGTTTGAAATAACTTCAATCTCTATACTGCACCTCTTCTTTATAAAAATATTGAACCAAGAAGAAGCAGATTGAGCCCAGTAAGACTCTGAGGCCCCAGTGGAATTTCCTGCTTGTAAGCCTTAAGTGTGGCACAGCCTTGCTTTGCTTTACCTCAAAAGTACAACACAAACCAATTAAGAGTACATTTTTGGGAAACCATTCATATCTTCACATAGCAAGAAAAAAGCTTAATTTAAGGAGTAGGTTTCCAGTCATTATCTTGGCAATATCATAAAATGGTTTTTGATTCAGAACTGAAAAAGCTATTGTAATTTAGAAGACTTCAAATTTTATAAACCAATGTTATTAAACAATGATTAAACTTTTATTGGCTCTAAATGAAGCAATACATTGCAAGTCCTCATAGTCCATGGGCTCAATATACAAAAGTTACCGAAATGGATCACAACTTTATTTACTTGATGCCAGCTTGGCTGCTTAGAAGTTTTCACTTCTCAAGAAGATATTGCAAGGGGTGGTCAGTGTGCATAGTTATAAGGAAAAATACAGACAAGTCCCCACTGCTAGTACAAGATACCTAAGGTGAGCAAAATGAAAAGGCTGTAACTTATACTGGATGCCAGTTGACAGATTATGCACTAAAATATATATTACCTAATGTCTTAGGCAACTGCTGTTATAGGGGCACTCAAAGCTTGTGGAAATATTTTCTTTAAAGCAGCATTGGTTCAAACACATGGCAGTCAACATATTTAGCAATCTTCCTTTGGAGAGATTTAGCAGACATTTTTCCAGTGTATCTGTACAATGAAATTATAGGATTACTGTGTTCTTGATAGGCTGTCCCTCGTTTGTATATTGGCAGCAGATAACTTGTTCTGAGTTTCACAGGTCCACAACCAGAGGAGAATGTTAGAATTGTATTTATCTACATATTTATCTATATTTCGATAGAATCAATGTATTTTTGCATTTGGAAAGCACATATCTTTTTGGGTCCAAGGGGTGCAGTATGCTGGTTTGAATATATTATGCCCCCCCAAAAAGCCATATTCTTTAATGAAATCTTGTAGGGGCAGACTGATTAATCTGGGTGGAACCTCTGATTAAGTTATTCCTGTGGAAATGTGGGACCCAACCTGTATTTCACTAGAGTATTTAAGAGAGAAGCTAAGACCTGACACAGACCCAGAAGCTTGCTGATGCTTAGAGATACTTGGAGATGCAGACAGAAGGATATTTGGAGATGCTAAGCTAAGAGATGAAGCCCAGAGTTTGACCCAGAGAAGCTAAGAGAAGACTTCCAGAAGCTTACAGAGAAACACCCCAGGAGAACCAAGCAGAGAGCAGAGAGAAGCTAAGCGAGACAGAAGGCCAGGGCCATTTTGGAGAAAGCCATTTTGAAAATGCAATCTAGGAGCAAAAGGACCAGCAGATGCCAGCCATGTGCCTTCCCAGCTGACAGTTGTTCTGGACACCATTGGTCTTACTTCAGTGAAGGTATCCTCTTGTTGATGCCTTAGTTTGGATACTTGTAGGGCCTAGAACTATAAACTTGTATCCCAATATATCCCCTATATAAGCCAATCCATTTTTGGTACTTCTGGTATTTTGGCAGCTCTAATAAACTGGAACAGGAGGCTAAGCCTTCCTATAATTATGCCTTAGAAGCACCTCCAGAGCAGCAAGCATAAAGAGTTGTTGTGCCTTTAATTCTCAGCACACTGTGCCTGTGCCAGGGGCATGGTTGAGACAGAGCCTGAAGCAGAGTGAGGGCTTAAATTGTTTTTGTTTTCCAGACCCTGCATTCTGAGTTCTCTGAAGGAGAGCCACCACTTGAGCTGGGCCCCACCCTGTCTTTTTGGGGGGGAAGATATGCCCTCAACTTTCTGCAGTTTAACATGCCAGTCATATAAACTGTCATTTATGCATTCCACTGAATAAATCCCTTTTTTATAACCCTGTGATCTCTGTATGTCTCTGTACTCTTTCAGAAGTCTGTCTGAAGCTTGCTTTGACCCAGACACTGCACAATTTAGGTGGCCTTGCCTTTGTGTCTTCCTAATATTCTCTAGTATTGCCAAATATTCTTTCTCAATTCCTTCCTCTTCTGACTTTTTTTCCACTAATAAGCCCTTCTTCCTTCATCTCACAGTGGTCAAGTTTTCTATATCTTCAGCCATCTCTTCCTCATCCTTGTCTTCAGAGGTCACTTTTGTTGTCTCATTCTCACCCAAGGATAGTGGTTAATCTAATATCTCAATATCCAGGTGCTCAAGAAATTTATATAGTCTAGATTTCTCATATCAAGCACTTCAATTCCTGACAAAGTGAATTGGTGTTTTTAGTATCTTTTAGACATTTCAGCAATGATGTCAGATTTGGGTCATCAGAATCCAGAAAACATATTGGTGAAAATTATGGTTAAGATTCAATGTTGTTGTGGTGGAGGGTGAGTGGTGGTAGTAGTAACTCCAGGAAGTGGCAATGCAGCTGGTCCAGCTTCCAGATGATGTTGTAAAATCACTTGTGTTTCTTGTCAGAACATCAGCTAGGCCTTTAGCCCTGACATGGTCATCTTCCCTTCATCTGCAGGGGAATAAGTGCAGAAGGGGAACTGGACCTGGAGCCCCCATCATAGCCACAATAACCTGCATTGGATTTGGGCTGGAAAATGATAATGGGGGCAGGGAGTGCCCTCTAGTGAAATTTAATTTCAGTTATTGTACTTTTCTATTTCACATTTTTGTTTTGTTCTTTTATAATAATTTTTATGTCTGTATTGATATTCTGTATTTGACACCACGTAATACCTTCATTTACTACTTTATTCATTGTTTCTATTAGTTTTGTAAGCATGTTTGTAATGGCTATTTTAACTCTTGTTTGGATAAATCCAACATCTGTGGTCTGACACAGAAGTTTCTGTTGTCTTTTATTTTTTTTCCAATGTATATCTCATATTCTACTACTTTTTTTTTACATGCCTTATATATATATATATATATTTGGAAACTGTACATTTCAGATAACATAACATATTGTAGTAACTATGGTACCATTATCTTCAGTGACTTTTTGTTATTTGCTTGTTTATTTGTTTAGTGACATAATGAGTTATTTCAGTGACGTCTAACACACACACACACACACACACACAGAGTTCAGTTTTTTGATGATGTTCCTTAGGAAGACTGTTTTGGGTAAGCCCACAATCACCCTGGGACAGCCTTCATTTTGGTAGGAATCTCTTAGTCTCTTTCCCTGACCACATCCAGCTGTTGAACTCTACTCATGTCTCGCTGATTACTCTATTGTTTTCAAATGCCCCACAGCATACATTGCTCTACAATCAAGTTCTAACCTCTTTGTGAATGTTTTCCTTCTTGTTCTGACCCCATGAGGGTTTTCCCCAGCTGTCTTATTCCCAGTTTTCTCTTGCAAAATAGCTGGCTTACAGTTTAGCCTGTTTCTTGAATCTCTTCTCAATTCCCTTTCACCATAACCTCCACTGTCTTGAGAGCGTCTTTAGGAATGAACTCCTTCAATTGATAGAGGTTAGGAACTACCTATCATTTCCTGTTTCTCTCCCAGTGCAAAATCTTGGAGCCAGTGCTCTGCTCTAGAGTTCTGGGTAGGGACAATAGGAAGCTTCTCTCTGAGGGATATCCCAAGTCTGGGAACTTAGTGCTTGGTGAGGGTGGGATGGCAGCCTAGGGCACTCTCACCTTTCCTTTTCTGGTACAGAACCAACTCCTCATGAGTTGGACCAGTGATGATCAGGGACAAGTATTTGCACTGTGTGATACTGAAGGTAGAGTCTCCATCCATAAGTGAGGACTGCATGGAAGATGGGAGGCCACACCTCTCTACCACACTTGTTGGGACAGGTAGCTGGAAGCAGGATAAGAAACACTGTTATCCTGCTCCTCACAGAAAGAAATCCTCCTTCTTGATGCTGGGGGAAGGGATCCTTGTGTGATTGGGTGCAGCAGTCTGAAGTGGAGTCGCCACATCACTGAGCTGGGAGGGAGGATGAGAGGAAGCAGCCTTGGCTTAAATACCACAGATGCTCACCTTTCTCACCAAATTTTGGTAGATGGTTTTGAATAGATGTTTCTTCATTTGCTGTTAGACCTGATTATAATTCCCAGGGCTTTATATGGCTGTTTATACAGTTTTCACTAATAATGAGGGAATGAGTCTGCAGAGCTGCTCATACTGGAAGTCAATCCAGCATTGAATTTATCTTCTTATAGTAAAACCACATGTGGGGACCCAAGGCCTGGGCTCTCCCTCCCTAATGGGGAATGAAGCCCTGTAGCATGTAGCAGCCTGCTTGGACCAGGGCAGAAGTTGAAAGACATCAGACCTCCTCAAGGAAGAAAGTATGTACAGATGGTATTGTAAACTAAGCATTGAAACTTCCCTCCCCTGAAAGCTGCTCAAAACAACCTCCCAGACCCCTGTGTCTCAAGACTCTGCTGAAACTCTCTTCTCATACAGTATGGAATGTCTTAGTCCTAAACTCTTAAAACCTGCCTTTTGCACTCTCTACCCTTTGTGGAGTGCTAATTCCATTTTTCCTCAGCTGGCCACCACCAGGAAGAGTCTTCTCCTCTTTTGAGTCCTGATGAACCCTTGTCTCACTCTGTGCCTGGAATGTTCTTTGGTCTTAGGGCTATGCCAACCCAAGTCCTTCAAGAGCTGGGTTAGAATACCATATCTGTTGCTAAAATCCCATGGCTGATAGAAAGGTTTGAGGGAAATAGTCATTGCAATTTAGACACACTTTTTGGAACACACATTCTTATTATTCATAAATATTTATTTTTCTACATTTAACAAGACTTTTTCATTTACACACACATAGCCACACAAACACATACAGACACAAAGGTGTATGCAGGCAATTTTAGCTCATAAATAAATAGTAGTACAAGAAAAGTGGACCTAAGTCAACATTTGTTTGGAAAGTTGTACAAGTCATTAAAGTTATAAAAATCCTACTGCTCCATAAATGTCTTATATTTTAACTTTTTCCAGCATTTCAAGGTGAAATTAATGATTTATATGTTTCACAATTGTAATAACACTCAATGCATTATAGTATATAAGTTTGACCTTAGGTTAATCATAATTGCAAAGGATGTTTTCTCTGTATGTAATTATGTAGAGTCAATCCTTATTCTAATCAATATCTGTTATGTGAAAGTTGTGACAATTTGTGAAATAATCTCCATATTTAGATTGAGTATATCCTTAGTGTAATATAGCTAAAATATATTTATTCTGCTATTGCACTATCTCTTTGGTGTTACAACATACATATTATGTCCTATACATTTCCATTTCAAAATGCTTTCAAAAACAAATTTTGGATGTTTGAGAGCTTTTGCTTTGCATTATATCCATAAAACATACACTTATACATATAACTCTGACTTCATCAAATATAATACTTATTTTCCAAAAGGCATTCAGAAGAAAAAGTTCTTGAAAATATTTCATCTTCACATGGTTGAAGTTACTCACAGACTACCATTTAATATTAAAATTTAATTTTCTCCATAGCATAAATGATCATATCTAGCCAATATAATCAAGCTCAAAGTTTCAAATGTACCTAAATTATTTTGTTTTCAATGTATATTATAACCCATTATTAACACACATTCATTTAAATGTTTCTATTATCAACCAATTTACTCTTTAAACTTTTACAAAGATTTAAAATTTACCATGAAAATCAATGTTAGATTACTTATTTAAAATTTCAACATATGTAAATATAAATTTAAATGACCACAGGTGACATTTAATGATATAAGTGGAGTTGCATAATTTTGAATGATTTAGTAATATATTGATGATACAACTTGTTATAAATATTAGGATTACTAAATATATTAAGTTTTGTAAATATATAATTCTAAACTCATTTACTCAATAAGTACTGACTATGATGCTGCAATTTGTTCCACTTTATGTTTTTATTTTGTGTATAACAATCTATATATACACAGTAAATATTCTTTAATAAACAAAAGAAGGCATAATATATTTTAACAAAAACACATTTCTTTTGGCTCCTCAGTTTAGAGAGATCAAATTACAGATTCTAATAAAGATTAGTACCTAAATTGAGTAGCATTTCTTATGCCCTAAAATGTTAGATTGAGACCTTGTTTTTCTTTTTTTTCTATACTGAACTCTTGTTGTCTACACTTTAACCTCAGGAAATAAAGAATTCTGTCATGAATTAAATACAATTTTACCTTATAATGTCACAAAGAAAATGTACTGCTCACTGAACTTTTGTTTAAAGAAGCAATGGAGGACCGTTTATTGACAAAGAAAATAAACCTAAAAACGTAAAATTATTGGCTATTAACCCACCATCTAGTTGTAGCAAATTGAATCACAAATGTAGCACATGACAACAGCATGCTTTTTAGTTCCAACAGATTTGCATGAAATTACCTAGTTGAGGCATCATCCTAGCTTCCAGAGGGAAAGCACTGACTTCCCACTCCACTGACAAACACCAACTGCCAGGAAGAAGTGGCAATCAAAGCAGGGCAGGAAAAACCATGGAGAAGTAGGAGGGCTTTCAGAAATTTTGTCATGACTGTCAAGAGTGCATATCAAATACAAACTATTTAATCTTTCTTCAGAATCACAGATTTTTTTCTTATATTCCGTATCATATAAAAAACAAAGGGCATGTATAAGTACTACTAACACCATGAATAATAATAATAATAAAAGAGACTTGGCAAAACTTTAGATGGTACTGAAATGATATATAAAATGTATTTATTTTAAAAGGTGGTTTAATAACAAGAATGTTCCCAAAATAAAGTCTCAGAGATCATTCTTTAATATTCATGCGCTGTGCTTCTAAAATCTGTGAGATATTGTGTTAAGAATTGGGAATATTTGACATATTAAGTAGATATAATTCCTTCCCTAATAGAACCAACAATGGAGTGGTATGAGAAGTGGAACACAAAATAAATCCTTATATATGCCAACTCTATAAAAATATAAGCATTTTGGTTATATCATGATTCTTATATTTAACATGTTTATAGTAAATTATTTTATAGGTCAGATTTTACTTTATGGTTCAAGATTCCTTATGCTCCATTTAGCTTTTTCAAAGTATCCCTGAAAAGGGAATTATTAAAACAATTTTAAACAGCAAACTGTAAAAACAGATATTTCTGTCATAGACAATAATGAGTTCCTAATAGATAACTTCACTAAATACTACATGGTCATATATCATTTCACATTTCAAAATCTTGTAATTCCTTACAGAGTGATAAACATCAGAGTATTACATTCTAAAAGTTACATTGAAATAATAAAACCCAATACTAACATAGAGGGAATGTTATGATTTAGTTAAATGTAATAAAACATTTTACAGATATCATTTTTTAAAATTCAGTTTTATTGAGATATATTCACATAACATACAATCATCCATGGTGTACAAGCAGTCAATGTTTTGGGTGTTCCCTTCTACTTTTTATTTTTATTTTTATTATTTTTGGAGTAAGGGAGATGTTCAAAAATTGATTGGAGTGATGAATGCACAACTACATGATGGTACTGTGAGCAGATATCACTTTTTATGCTACAATGAATTTCATGCTCCAACTGGAGACTTTTCTACAGGGTCAGATATATATATATAACAGTCCTATGTAAAATTAGACTTAAGTTCAGCTATGAGGAGGAAACAAATTAACAATGGCTTAAATGAAGTGGAAGTTTATTTTCTCTTATGTAAATGGGTTCTAGAGATGAGAGTTCAGCACCAGTTTGGAAGATTCTCAGGGACCTTAGCTCCTTTATCCTGTTGCTTCATCATTCTCAATTCATAGCTTCAATTTCATATCAATAATGGTGCTTAAACTCTTACCCTCAAGAATCATTTCCAGCCAGAAAGGAAGGAGGACAAATAATTGTTATTCCTAACTTCACTTTCCAGAATCTTACAAAAAGTGTGGTCAAATGAGGGGATATAGTTTGATTCCAAGTGGAATTGTCTCAAACTTGGCAGTTGTATTGCCAGGAAATGGGGAGAAAAGGTTATCGGGGGACAATTGTAGTCACTTCCGTGACACCTTCTAGCCACGATACTTCCTATCCCCAATATAAGCATGCAGGTATGTATGCACAAATACATGCATCTGACTGGGATCTGTGTTGGATGCAAGAGGGACTCACTCAAAAGATTTTGGGTGTTAACCTTAAAAGAAAGGTACTGACTCTTAAAACAAGTGACAAAAATTAAATATAATAAGATTAACATACTCATCTGTAAGGGACAATCACCCAGGTTAATGCTGTTATGCACAAATTTTCAACTAGAAACTGCTAATCCTAATCCTTCCATCATTCACATTACTTTTATCTACTCTATGTGAGTCCTTTTTAAGGACTCACAATTGAACTATTAAGAAAATAATATGATCATAACCATGTGAAAAATGTAATCTCTATAGCCTAATAAAATAGATTTTAAGTTATTGTTTAATATTTATATATAAATATTTAAAATATACATTTTTGAATTTTATCAGGTCCTGATATTTTAAATGTAAGTCATGTTAAACCTAGTTATGTATAATTTATATTCATGAAAATCTCAGAGTTTAGTTTTTTTTTTTAATTAAGTATTCCCAAAATACCAAAAAGTTCAAAGAGTAATCTTAAAATAGATATGTCTCCATGGACAAGATGTAATAAATTTTACATTTTGCCATATTTTAACATATTTAACATATTTGCTTCAGATATTTAAATAAATGTATCATTATAATTATAATTGAGATCATCTTTGTAACCCTCTCCAACCCCATTCCCACTGCAGATATAACTATTCTCCTAATGTTGGAGTGCATCCTTTCAATTAAAATACATTGTCTTTGTTTCCTAGCTGTTTTAAAATAATTACCATGCAATGGGTTGGCTTAACAGGAATTTATTGGTCTACGGTTTCAGAGGCCAGAAGACTTGTTTTCTCTGGAGGCCAGTCTCCTGGCTGCCTTGCAATCATTGGGGTTCTGTGGCTTTTCCGTCACATGACAACACATATGACGGTGACTTCTCCTTTCTCTTCAGCCTTACATTGACTTCCAGCTTCTGGCACTCCCCCTTAGCTTTTCATTCTGTGTCCAATTTCCTTTGCTTATAATGACTTCAGTCCTATTGGATTAAGGCCCACCTTCATTCAGTTTGGGAACACCTCAACTAACATCTTTGATGGTCTTATTTATATGTGGATTCACATCCACAGGACCACGGGTTGGAACCTGAATCTGTATTTTGTAGGGGACATGTTTCAACCCTACACACACACACACACACACACACACACACACACACACACGTAATATGGTACATTTTTTAAAAAATTTTAACTTTACTAAATGGAACATACCTATTTTTTCCACTCAATACTATCAGAAGTATTTCTCTTGATAAATGCACATCCATTTATGCATTAAAACTGTTGTATAATCTTGCATTGCATGAAAGAATTTAATTTATGGATGCATTTTCCTATTGAAAGACATACATTGTTTTCTTCATTCATTTTGTTTTTTGCTTTGTTTTGTTTTGTTTTTGTTGCTGTTGTTTAAAAAAGTATCCATGAGCATACCTCTCTCTTTCAGGTGAAGTATTTCTTGAGGTGACCGTTCTCTGGCCTCTGACGTGTCTCTGCAGGGTGAGAGTCAAGACAGACCTCTCTGTTCTGGTGGGTGCCAGGCTGCTGGTTTCCACAGCTGCGGCTGCAAGGCTGCTGGCTTTCAAAACTACAACAAATGGGGTAGTGAGAGATCCGTACAAAGCAAAGTAAAATGCCACAAAGCTCACTGTTTACCAAGATTCAACATTTTTTCTTGAATCAACACTCTTTAGCCTGTTATAAGCCTTTGGTTAAATTCCAGGGATCTGAAAATGTCAATTTTGGCAAGTTTTGACAGTTTCTGTTCCTTTTATGGAGGAGCAGATTTTTTGCTGGACTCTATGCAACATTCCAGAAGATCTGCCTGTCAAACTAGTTTTTAGGCATGATTTCCTTTCTAAGTTTATTTGCCATCTAGTAAAATAAACAGTAGCATGTGTATATATAATCACTCTTACAAAATCATCATAACACAGAATATAGCTTTAAAAACCATTATAAATTCTTTAACATTATTGAGATATAATTCATATGCCATAAAATCAAACAAATTGATTTGCAGAATTCAATAGTTTTAATATATTAACGCAGTTGTAAAACCATTGCCAGGTACAATTTTAGACCATTTTGTCTCTCCAAAAAAAAGAACCTCTATATATTATTGGTTATTCCCTCATTTCATTCAAACCATAAAGCCATAGAAAACCACTAATCTATTTTCTGTTTTTATTGATTTTCCTATTCTGAACAGTTCATATATAAATGGATTTATACAATAGGATTTTTTTCTCACTTCATAGAATGCTGTCACATTTATTCATGTTACAGCATGCATCAGTACTTCATTCCTTTTTATGTCTGAATAATTTTTTGTTTTATGGATGAACCACATTTTATTTATCTGTTCATCTTGTTGGGCATTTGGCTTGTTTTCACTCTCTTGGCTATTATGAACATTTCTGCTGTGGACATGCATGTGCAAGTTTCATTGTAGACTTACATTTCAAATTCTCTTCAGTGCATAACTAGGAATGGAATTGCGGGGTCACACATTCCTCTATAATATTTTGAGGAATTTTCATACTGTTTTCCAAAGTGACTAGACCATTTTACATACAAGCCATCAGTTAATGAGAGTTCCAATTTTTCCATGTCCCCAACAACATTTGTTACTGTTTATCTCATTATTTTTTGATATGCATTTTCATAATGACTATAGATGTTGAGTATATTTTCTTAATGGATTCTCAAGAGATTACAATATGCATTTTAATTTATTAGAATCAACTTCGTATTTGTACTAAAGTATTTACAGTAAGATATAACAGTTAACCCTACATGTTACCTCTACCACTTTTTCATGCTATTGTTGCTATATGTATGTTACAATCTTAATATTTTGTCATAATTATGACTTTGTATAATTTCATGTCTTTAGAGAACTTGAAAGAATAAAGGAAAGTAAGCGTATATTTACAGGGTTTGGTATATAAAATATCTTCTTTGCCATTTCTGATTTGGTTCAAATTTTCCTGTGTTCTGAGTTGCCCTATTGTACCATTTCATAAATATAACATTTCTCCAACCTACCTTCTTTGTACCATTATTGACAAATATATTAAATTTCTACCTAGGCTTAATGATAAAATTATGAACATATTGCTTTATGTAATTGCTTTTTAAATGAGTTAAGAGAAGAAAGGAGAAGACATATGCAACTGTACTCATAATTATCTTAAAGGGTCATCTGTGCTATACTATGTATCAGAACTTCATTCAATTTTATTGCCATATAACATCATATTGTATATACCACATTTTATTTATCCATGCATCACTCAATAAAAATTTTGATGATTTCCAGTTTGGACTACTATAAATAATCAGTTATGAAGCTTTTTGTACAACTGTTTGCATGAACCCATGTTTTCATTTACCTTTAGTTTATATCAAGGGGATATAATGGGGTGTTTCTGGATTCTTGATTCTATTCCATTCATCTATATATCTATCCTAATTCTACTGTCTGTATTACAGTAGATTTATGGTAAGTTTTGAATTAGGGACAAATGAGTCCTCCAAATTTTGTTGTTCATTATCCAGGTTTCATTGCTTAATCTGGGTCACTTGAACTTCCATTTAAACTTTAGGCTCCACTTTTTCATTTCCTCAAAAAAGAAAGCTGGTATATAAAGTTATTATATTGAATATGCAGATTGATCTGAAAGATATTGCCATCCGAAAAATATTAAGCCATTTGATCCATGAACATGGGATCTTTTCCATCTATATATAACCTTTAAAATTTCTTTTAATAATGTTTTATAGTTTTCAGAAAAAAATATAGTAATCCTTTTGCTAAATTTTCCTAAGTATTTTGTTTTCTTGGTGCTATTGTTAATGGAATTCTTTTATTTCTTTTTTGAATTGTTCATTTTCAGTGAAGAGAAATACAATGGATTTTTGTATTGATCTTGTATCCTGTAACTTTGCTAATTTTTGTAGTGCTTTCCTAAAGATTTTTCTATATACAATATCATTATCAACTGCAAATAGAGATAGTTGCACTCCTTCCTTTTCAATCTGTCTTTTTCTTACCTAATTGACCTGGTTAGAACATCCATTGCAATGTTAATAGACGTGGTGAGAGCAAATGTACTTGTCTTATATCTGATCTAAGAAAGCATTAAATATGAGGTCAGCTGTTGGTTTTTCATGGATTCCCATATCATATTGAGGACATTTCCTTCTATACCTAGTTTTATAAATGTTATTATTTTTATATATATTATATATATATATTATATATATCCATTATATATTATGGATCATATGTTTTTCATCCTTTATTCTATGAATATGGTTTATGACCTTAATTATTTTTAGATATTTTGAAAACCTTACATAACCAGCATAAATACTACTTTGTCATGGCATATGATCACTTTTATAAGTTGCTGGTTTTGTTTTAATTCTGTTGATGATTATTACTTCTATATTAATAAGAGATATTGATCTCTAGTTTTCTTGTTTTGTGATGTCTGTCTCTGGTTTTACCTTTAGGATAATAGTTGCTTAATAGAATGAGTTGGTGTATGTCTTTTGGAAGAGTCTGGGAAATATTGTTATTGATGAATTTTTCTTTAAATGATAGAATTCACTAATGAAGTTGTCAGGCTCTGGGCTTTTCTTTTAGGGAAGACATTTAATAACCGTTCAATTTCTTTCATTGTTATTGGTATATCAAGATTTTCTATTACTATTTGAGTCTGTTTGTTTAGATTGTTTCTTAGCCTTCATACATTTTGCCTAAGTTAACTAATTTTTTGATACATAGTTACATTTCATACCTGATTTTAGTAATTTTAATGTTTACTTTTACTTTATCAATCTAACAAAAAGTTTGTCAATTTATTAATATTTTTAAAGAAGTGGCTTTTAAAAAATTTTTCTATTCTCAATTTATTTGTAATCATCTCTAATATTTATTGTTTCCTTCCTTCTACTTACCATGGACTTAGTTTACTCTTTATTTTCCTATTTTTTAAAGATGTATACTCAGGTTATTGATTTGTGATTTTTCAATAAAAAGTGTTTACAGCTATAAATTTTCTGCAAACACTGTTGAAGTTGAATCACAAAAGTTTTGGTATTTGTTCATGTGTGTGCGCATCTTTATGTACATCTCATAGTATTTTTAAGACCTCTTTTACTTTTTTCTTTGACCCATTGTTTATATAGAAATCTGATTTTTAATTAACATGCTTGTGAATTTCCTAAATTTACTTCTGTTATTGATGTCTAATTACATTCCATTTACCAAAGCTTCCTTTATGGCCTAGAATATGGTCTATCTGTAGAATGTTCTATGTGTGCTTCAAAAGAATGCCTATTCTGCTATGGTTTATTGGAATGTTCTATAGATGTTTATTAGGTCTAGATGGATATAGTATTATTAAAGTCTTATATTTCCTTGTGAATATTTTGCCTATTTGTTTTATCCATCATTGAAAGTGGGGTATTGGAAATTTCAATGCTTATTGTTGAATTTTCTATTTCTCCCTTCAGTTCTGTCAGTTTTGTTGGGCTCTGTTGATAGGTTCAAATATACTTATAATTGTCATTTCTTCCAGATTGTTTGATGCTTTAACATTATGAAATATCCCTCATATCACTTTTTTGCTTTAAAATCTATGTTATTTGATATCTGTATAGCCACTTCAGCTTTCTTATGCTTGTTGTTTTAATGGTATATCTTTTCCATTCCTTTACTTTCAACCCACTTGTATCTTTAAAACTAAAGTGTGTCACCTGAAAACAGAATCTTTTTTAAATAATCTGACAATCTCTTCCTTTGTATTAGATTGTTTTTCCATTCACATGTAATGTTATTATTGGTATTTTTGTATATACATCTGTCATTGTGTTTTTTCTATATGTATCATCTCTTTCTTCTGATTTTCCATCTTTACTGCCTTTTTCTTATTACATAGGCATTTTATAATGCATATATATATACACACACATGTATATTATAATTTATCCTAGATTTGTACTAACATAATTCCAGTGAGATACAGATTTTACTCCCATATAAATCCATTTATCTTTTGCTATTATTGTTTTAAATATGGCATATATATGTTAACATCCAAAGAATATAGTTATAATTATTTCCTTATATAATCTGAATTTATTTAAAAGAACATGAGAGAGAGAGGGGTAAGATGGCGGCATAGAGAGGAGTAGAAGCTAAGTAGTCCCCCTGGAACAACTACAAAAAACCAGAAACAACTAGTAAATAATCCAGAATAACTGTGGGGGGCAAACAAGACCATCCACACATCATACACCACCCTGAATTGGGTGGAATGCCCAAGATCACAGCATAAAATCTGTAAGTAAAACCTGCGGATCCAAGTCGCAAGACCCCCTCCCCCATAGCCTGAGTTGCAAAGCCTCGTGGTGCCAGAGAAAAGCTTCTCCAAGCAAGCGAATACGGCTCAGCTGAGCTCCAACTGGGGTCTTAAGTAGCGAGTGTGAACTGCTCACTACAGGTACAAATCCCCAAAAAACAGAGGCTTTGGGTGATGACTGACCTTGGAGAGCCGGAGGCTTGCCTTGGACTAGGTCTGAAGGGGACTACCTGTTTCTTTTTTGGCTCAGTGGAGAAAGCCCCAGTAATTTTCAGTTTCCAGGACTGTGACTCAGAGAAGGGTGGAGACAGCACAAGCAGAGAGAGAGACCATTGAAATGCTAATGACCTCCCCATAGGAGGTCTATCTTCTCTAAGAGGAAAGGGGTGGGGCCCTTTCCATTCAGAACCAGACCCCAGAGCCTGGGGGAACATGGCCACACCTCTTCACAGCAGTCAAGAATTATAAGCTAACAGGCATCACCTGCTGGGCAGAAAAGCACAGTGACCTGAGGCATCACAGGGTGGTTTCCTCAGGGAAACCAGATACTGAATATTTCTTCCTTCTGGGACCTGAGCCTGTTCTGGTCTGGGAAAACCTGATTTGGATAACCAAGGAAACCATGCCTAGACAACAGAAAATTACAACCTACACTAAGAAAAACAAAATTATGGCCCAGTCAAAGGAACAAACATACACTTCAACTGAGATACAGGAATTTAAACAACTAATGCTAAATCAATTCAAAAAGTTTAGAGGAGATATTGCAAAAGAGATAGAGGCTGTAAAGAAAACACTGGGCATATATAAGGCAGAAATCGGAAGTTCAAAAAAACAACTAGTAGAATCTATGGAAATGAAAGGCACAACACAAGAAATGAAAACACACTGGAAACAAACAGCAGCAGATCTCAAGAGGCAGAAGAAAACACTCAGGAACTGGAGAATGAAATACCTGAAAGCCTACATGCAAAGAAGCAGATGGAGAAAAGAATGAAAAAATATGAGCAACATCTCTAGGAACTCAAGGATGAAACAAAGTACAACAATGTATGTATCATTGGTGTCCCAGAAGGAGAAGAGAAGGGAAAAGGGACAGAAGCAATAATAGAGGAAATAATTAATGAAAATTTCCCATCTCTTATGAAAGACATAAATTACAGAGCCAAGAAGCAAAGTGTACTCCAAACAGAATAGATATGAATAGGCCTACGCCAAGACACTTAATAATCAGATTATCAAATGTCAAAGACAAAGAGAGAATCCTGAAAGCAGCAAGAGAAAAGCAATCCATTACATACAAAGGAAGCTTAATAAGGCTATGTGCGGATTTCTCAGCAGAAACCATGGAGGCAAGAAGGAAGTGGTATGATATATTTGAGATACTGAAAGAGAAAAACCGCCAACCAAGAATCCTATATCCAGCAAAGCTGTCCTTCAAATATGAGGGAGAGCTCAAAATATTTTCTGACAAACAGACAATGAGAGACTTTGTGAACAAGACACCCACCCTACAGGAAATACTAAAGGGAGCACTACAGAGTGATAGAAGACAGAAGTGCATGGTTTGGAACACAATTTTGGGAGATGGTAGCACAACAATGTAAGTACACTGAACAAAGATAACTATGAATACGGTTGAGAGAGGAAGGTGGGGAGCATGTGAGACACCAGATGAAAGGAGGAAAGATAAAGAATGGGACTGTGTAACTTGGTGAAATCTAGAGTATTCAACAATTGTGATAAATTGTACAAATATGTTCTTTTATGAGGGAGAAGAAGCAAATTTCAACCTTGCAAGGTGTTAAAAATGGGAAAGCATGGGTGGAGGGATGCAATCAACATAAACTAGCGACTGTAACTAATAGAATCATTGTATTATGCTTCCTTTAATGTAACAAAGGTGATATACCAAGGTGAAGGCAGATAAGAGGGGGGGATAGGGGAGGCATGTTAGACACTTGACATTGGTGGTATTGTCTGATTCTTTACATTGATTTAAGGTTATTTTTCCTTTTGCTGCTTCCTAGCTGTCGTTTTTTTTCCCTCTTTCTTTTGCCTCTCCACCTTCTTTGACTCTCCCTCCTGCCTTGTGGAAGAAATATAGATGCCCTTATACAGATAGTGGTGAAGGTCGTGAACACATAAATATATGACCATACAGAGAACCATCGATTATTTACTTGGGATGGAATGTATGGTGAGTGAACAAAACCATATTAAAAAAAAAATGGGTTGATGACAAAACCTCGAGGGCAATACACTGAGTGAAATAAGCCAGACACATAAAGACAGTTATGGCAGGGTCTCACTGATAGGAACTAATTACAATATGTAAACTCATAGACATGAAATATAAGGTACCAAGATATAGGACGAGGCTTAAGAATGGGGAGTGGTTGCTTAGTATGAGCAGAATGTTCAACTAGGATGAACTTAAATGTTTGGAAATGAACAGAGGTGTTGGTAGCAAGATGTGAGAATAACTAACAGTGCCGAATGGTGTGTGAATGAGGTGGAAAGGGGAAGCTCAGAGTCATATGTGTCACCAGAAGGAAAGCTGGAGATCAAAAGATGGGAATGTATAAAACTGAATCCTATGGTGGGCAATGTCCATGATCAACTGTACAAATACTAGAAATCACTTCCATGAACCAGAACAAATGTATGACAATACAATTAGAAGTTAATAATAGAGGGGCATATAGGGAAGAAATATATACCTATTGCAAACTATATACTACAGTTAGTAGTATTTCAACATTTTTTCATAAACAGTAACAAACGTACTATACCAACACTATGAGTCAATAATTGAGGGGGTTTGGTTAGGGATAGGGGAGGATTCGAGTTTCCTTTTCTTTTTTTCTTTTTTCATCTTTTGCTTTATTTCTTGTCTGGAGTAACGAAAAGTTCCTAAAAATTGAACAAAAATTAAGTGTGGTAATGGATGCACAGCTGTATGAGGGTACCAGGAGCAACTGATTGTACACTTTGGATCTTTGGATAATTGTATGGTATCTGAACAATCCCAATAAAAATGAAAAAAATAAATAAATAAAAAAAGAACATGAGAGAAAGAAGAAGAGTAAATATGTGTGTTATGTTTCTGTATTAATGTTTCCTCTCACCATTTCTTGTTCTCTTCATTTCTTCCTGTAGATTAAAATTATCCTTTGCTGTTTTTTAATCAAATACAGTATTGTTCCCAAACTTGTCCTTTGTGCTCCTTTGCCAAATATATTACAGTTTTATATATTATAATCCCAACAATGCAAAGAGATATGCACTGCATTATGCTATTGCTTTTATATCAATTAAGGGAATAGAGGAGAAGAAATATGTAACTGCTGCATTTTGTCATGACCCACATAATTACATTTACTGGTGTAATTTTTCAGTGTGTGTGGAATCAAAATATGGCCTGGTGTTACTTGCTCTGAGCCTAAAGAACTTTCTCCAACATTTCTTGTAAGGCAGATCTGCTTGCAACAGATTCTCTGTTTTTGTTTATCTGAGAATGTTTTTATTACATGTTCATTCTTTTAAACAATAGCTTTGCTTGATAAAAAATTCTTGGTGGGCAGTTTTTGCACTTCTTTCAAACACTCTGACTATGCCAACCCATTGACTTCTGGTCTCCATTATTTCTGTTAAGAAATCAGCTCTTAATCTTGTTGGGATTCCCTTGTATGTGATGATGCTTTCAAAACTTTTCTTCAGCTTGTAACATTATGACTGAAATTTGTCTTGGATGGGATCTCCTTGCATTTATCTCATTGAGCTTCTTGTATATGTACTAATGTTTTTCTTTAAATTTGGAACATTTTCAGACATTTTATCTTCAAATATATTTTCTGCTTCTATTTCTTCTTTCTTTCAAGTATCCCTACATATATTTTTGGTACCACCAATAGGATCAATATTTCTCTGAGTTTTGTTTTTCATTTTTTTCTCTTTTTTGCTCTATGTTTATCAAATTGAGTAAGCTCTAGCAATCCATCTTAGAGTTCACTGATTCTTTCTTCTATTGTTGAGCCCTCTTGTGAATTTTTCATTTGGTTATTGTACGTTTTAAATTCAGGATTTCCATTGGTTCCATTTTTATACTTTCTATCTCATTATTCATATTCTTTTTTGGTTGAAATGTTATCATCCCTTCTTGTAATACTTTAAACATGATATTTTTAGGTATTTGAACATATTTTTAACGGCTGCTTTGAAATCTTGGTTAAGTCCAGTATTTGGGTCCTCTCAAAGGAACTTTCTATTGCCTTCTATTTTCCTAGTTATGGGCTACACTTCCCAGTTTCTTGGTATGTGTCTCTTCCTACGGTCTGCTTCTTCCCCTGGGCAAAAACACTGTGCCACTACTTCAGAGCTAAGGGTGTAGATAATGGCTAGATTTTCTCTGAGTGATACATTTGTTTTATTAGTAGTTTTGGTAGTCTCTGGTCTTCTCAGCTTACCTGGTCTGGAGTGATACTATCTCCCCATGAGTGAGCTGGGGCTTGGGCAACAAGGTTTCAATATTCCCTAAATACCATGACTTATGTAGGAATTCTGCTAGAAAGTGCTGGTGTAGCAATGGACTAGACCTCTCAGTTAGTCCTGTCTGGAATAGAGCTTCTGAATCATGAAGATGGAAATGCTGAGTGCCAGCCTCTCACAGAGAGAAATGTTAGCCCACAACTGGGTTCTGAGTGGAGACAGTATATTTTCACTGTATCTGCCATGAGTAGAGCCTCCATCACACTGAGCTAGGGGTGTAAATCGTGGCCTAAATGCCACATACTCACACTGCTCTTACTAAGATGTCATAGTTTTTATTTTGTTTTGTTGTTTTTTTAAAATTTTGTTTGAATAATATTTCTTCATTTTTGAATATCCTTAGGACAATTGCCAGCAATTTGAAATGGTTGTTTTAAAAACAGTTTACTTATTTATGGTTTTTGCTTTTTAAATTAGTTACAAGAAGAAAGGGAAAGAAATATGCAATTATACTGTCTTTTATAATTATCTAAAAGGTTCATCCAGGTTGCATTTTAAATTTTTATTTAATTCAAAATATTTTCAAATTCCTCTTGTGATTTTTTTCTTTGATCCATGCTTAAGATAGAAGTATACTGTTAAATTTCCAAATATGTTAATGCTTTTTAATATAAATATTTTGTGTTAATAAAATGTACTCAGTAAAATTTCAATTATTTTATGTTTACCTAAATAAATATATGTTTTAATCTTGGTGAATGTTCCATGAGCAGAAGAATGATGATATTGCTGCTATTTGATAGAGTGTTCCATAATATATCAGTTAAGGCAAACTGGTTGACAATATTGCTAATATCTTCTATATATGAGAGATTTTACTGTGTGCTTGTTGTGTAAGTTAATAAGGAATGAATGTTAAAAGCTCCAACTATATGTGTGAATGTGTCTAATTTATTCCTTCAGATCTTTTAGTTTTGCTCCATGTATTTTAAAGCTCAATTATTGAGTAAAACATACTTAGATTTTCATAGCCCCCTGATTATAGCCCTTTGTGATGTTTTCTCCCCCTCTCTGGCTATTTTTGGGATTTTTCTCTCTATACTTATTTTTTTACTTAGCAGTTTGGCATATATAGCGTGCCTTTCTGTGGTTTATTTATCATTATACAAGTTTATTGATATTCATATCTCTGTGAATCTACGATTTTCACAGATTTGGAATATTTTCAATCACTTTTACTCATTTCTTCTGAATAAACCCATTTCCAACTCTGTGACCCTTCCTGAAAATCCAATTACACCTATGCCAGAACTCACTATACATTTCCACAGCTTATTGAGGCCTTTTCTTTTTTTTCCAGTTTTTCTTTCTCTGTGATTCAGTTTAGATTGTTTCTATGGTTATCTTCAGTCACCAGACTTTTCTTTTGCTGTGCCTATTATGTTGTTAAGGCCTACCAGTGATTTTCAACACAGATTCTATGTTTACTCTCTAGTACTATTATTCGTTTCTTCTTCAAACCATCCATTTCTCTCTTCGGTATGTTCTTGTTTTTCTCCGAATCTTTGAGTATTAAGCATATTCACAATAGATGTTTGTTAATTTTGTTTTCTTTATTGGAGAAATTGTGGGTTTACAGAAAAATCATGCATAAAATTATAAAAATGTGCTATCAGCCATTGTTACAAATGTCCCACACTAATGCAAAGTGTCAATAAAAGGGTGATATATTACAATAGGTGTTTTAAAGTCCTTCTGTGCTGACACATCCTCTTTGTAATTTCTCATTTGTTTCTATTGACTGGTGTTGTCCTGACTGTGAGTCACATTTTCTTCCTTTTTGTTGTACAGTAATTTTGATTAGATGATGGAAATCATTATTGTGATTTTGTATTTTGTTCTTCCTTTAGTGTTGGACTTTTAGGAGCTGCCAGTTATGTTAATTTAAGATTAGCTTGATCTTTCCAAAGTTAACTTTTAGGCTTTGTTAGAGTGGATCTGAAATAGTGCACATTGTAGGAATAGGTTAGCCCTACTATTTAAGTGTAACACTTTAGGTGTGTCTACTAAATTCCTTGGGTCATCAGTGTGGACTTCCTATTCTGGCCTTTTGTAGCTTGAACATCTTCTCAGTTTGTGACAACCCTGGGGATTGTTCAGATTCTCTCTCCCTTATTGTTATTCATCAGCCTCATGGATTTTTTTCCCCTGCATGTGTACAGTTGACATTACTCTCAAGAAGAGATTGTATATATATAAATATATATATATACACACACACAGATATATATGTAATGCATAACATTTATTTCATTTATATATATGTGTGTGTGTGTGTATTTATATATCTTTATCCACATTTATCGTTGTTCTCCAGAATTCTGCCATGCAAACTCCAATTATTTCAGCCACCTTGAATTCTGTATCTATCTCTTCAACTCAGTAGCATCAATGTGTTCAATGTGGAATTATCCTTATTGTCCATGGTTTGGAATGCTTTCAGATCTCTATCCTGTGTGGTCATAAGTTTCACCTCATTTCTATGCTTTTATTCATTGATTGTTCTTCTGTACTTCCTGCTTTCCAGTGTCTCAGAATAGTTTATTTTACACTTTGTCCAGTTTCCTACTTGGTTGTGGTTGGAAGCAGAAACTCAATGGAGAATATTGAGCAGGGTTGTGGCATGATGAGGTCACTCTGACTGTGATATGGCAAATAGAGAATATAAAGGGAAGAAGAGAAACTGATAAAGAACCTATTGTAAAAGTCCTAAGAGTAAGTGATTATTTGAACCACAAAAATAAAAGAGAGTATAGAAAAAAATGCAGTGAATTTATAAAATATATTGGAGAAAAATTGAGAAGATTTTGTTATTATTTTGATAAACCTGCTGAGAGTAAATGAGTAATTGAATGCTGTGTATACTTTAGGAAAATGAGTGGACTATAATGTTATTTCACTGACAAAAGGAATGCAAGAGATGGGTTGGATTCAGCCAGGACAAGGTGATAAAATCAATTTTGACCTCATTTTTTATGTGGTGTTTGTGAGATTCTCAAGTAGAGCTTTCTAGTTAATTTTACTATTGAACTTACAAATATATAATAATTTGCTTAATATGTTAGGCACTATTCAAGGCACAGGGGCTACAGAGATAAACAAGGCAAAGGCCATGCTTTGGAGACACTTACATTCGTACGGAAGGAAACAAGCAATAAAGAAACAGATGACTTGTGTATATTTGTCTATCTGCATGTATGTGTAGATATATAGACATAGATATATCAATAAATATCAGATACTGATTATTGCTGTACATATTTACAATGAAGTGATTAAGTTTAGTAGTTATGGACAGTATCTCTGAAGAGGTAATATTTAAACAGATGCTAAGAGATGATATTTAAATGTCAACTGCTGCCATTTATGCTTGCATTATCACAAGTCTCCAGTCTAGCTTACAAAGAATATATTCTATACTTAGCAGCCAGAATATCCCATATATGACTGGAATCATACCACTGTCTGTATACAGACTCTCCAAAGACTTCCAATTACTTTATTTTGTGTAAAAGCTAACCTTCTAATTATAACCCATTATCTCCCTCTCCTCATCACCCACTCTGCTGCACACCCTGGTTTCTCTGCTATTCCATGAAGAAGTCAAGCATATCCTTGTGTCCTGGATTTGTATTAGCTGTACCCTCTGCCTGTATGCTGTTGCCACAGATATTCTCATGGGTCACACCATCATTTTTTTCAGGTGTCTTAACATGACCATACCTTATATCTTAACTAGCAACATTCCATCCCAGCCACAGCTCTCTATTTTGCTTACACTATTTTTTCTCCACAATACTTAACTCGTCTGAAATACATATCAAATTTTTACATCTTCCTTTCAAACTACAGTGTAATGTCCATGAGAGTGGGGACTTTTTCCTCTTTTAATCCCTGCTGCATTCCTGGTACCTAAAATATTGTCTCAGATGTACAAATCACTCTACACATATTTGTTTAATTCATGAACAAATAATACAGTTTGATAAGGAGAATTTTAGTCCAAGGAACTCATAAGGGAGAAGATTCTAAGGCAGAAATAAAGTTGACATGATGATTGTTAGGGAAGAATTCCAGTTAGTTAATTTGCAGTGTAGTCTCATGAAGAAGAGTGATACATAATGTACCAATGACCAAATCATTTATGGCTTTGTAAACCAGGATAAAGACTATCTGAACACAATCTCCAAAAACTTATATGCTGGTGATGAACATTTGAGCCATTAGCTTTATATTTAGGTGGTGACTGGGTCTTTAAACAGAGAGATTTCTCAAAGTTCATATATTTGAGTGGGATGAGAAGATTAAAGTGGTAATAGTGGGTAAATTCCCCAAATCTGAAAATTTAGATTCAATTTTTATTCACATAATCTTTCTTGAATGAATTTTTCCATATTTCTACTCACATTTATATAAGTGGAATGCATTAATTTCTTAATAAGACTTCCCCCATATTAATTCCATTAACAAATACCCACATGCTTAAGAAATACTTTCACCTTTGAGAAATATTCTTTGTGTACATCTAATACTGATAAATTTGCAGAAGCTGTCATTATTTTCTCAGAATCATCTTTTTCTTTCAATATTTTTCCTCCCTCTTTCTGTTTTTTTAATGCCATCACTTACATTATATATCATGCTTTCCATATGCTGAAATAATATTAGATCAATAGACATATTATTGGACAGCACTCCAAATTAAAGATACACATAAGCATCAACATTAATATTGCTAAATGTTAGTAAAACTATTAATAAAGTTGGAGATTTTAATGAAAGATAGGTTTATGAAACCTAAAGTTTTGTCATTGTTTTTAACATATTGCTTGTTACTTGACTTTGTGCAAATTGAATGAAAGACATCCATTTTATTAATGATTGTAATGTTTGATAGTTATGTCTTTTGGATTCCATATTTTTTGGCCAAGATTAAATCTAGAGCTCACAAAAATTTCTCCAGGGCATTTTACTTTCATTATTTTCATTATTTTTGTGTCAGAAACTGAGTTAGGAACTGCAGGGGACTCAAACTTCTGAAGTTTCTCCTTTTCTTAGTTATTCTTTAGTTGCAACATATCACTTTTAAAATGTTTTCTTTTGTTTTACAGTAGTCTTCAGATGATGCAGGAGCAGTTTAATCTTCTCTTCTTGTTGACTGAGATGTATATTGATGGGAAAAAAATTGCCTCAGGCTCAAAAACAATGACCTACAATTGCTTTTGTCTTTGTTTTATATGATTTTCATCATTATCCAGAACATACAAAGTGTAACATTCTTTCCAGTATTTTGTTCAGCTTTTGTTTATGTTTTGTTTCTTGCTTTACAAAGCATGAAAGTTATAATTCAAATGATGCTTTCAGTGACAATGATTTAGTTTGCATTTTTGTAGAAGTAATGACAATAACATTTTTAAATCTTTGCTTGCCCAGACTTGTCAAAAAGAAAGAGACTCATAAGGCCAGAATCTATAATTAAACAATCATTATTAAGTATGCAACAACATTTTTAAAATAGTAAATATTGTGTGTATTGGTATACATTTTTATGCCAATAATATTTTTTTATTTGTTGAAATTTACAGATTTGAACATATTTTATTCCTTGAAATGGAAACACAAACAAATAGAAAAGTTGAATAATCAAATATCTATTAGAAAATTGAATCCATCATTAAATCATTGCAACAAAAACTCCATGAATTTACCATAACTCAAATAGGACATCTTTCAAATAGTTAAATAAGTATTCATTTATAGCACTATTATTCATCATGGGCAACAAGTGAAAAAATCCAAATATTAATCAACTGATGTATGGTTAAATAAAATGCAGCATATCTTTATGATAGAATTCAACAATAAAAATGAATGTAGTACTAATACAGGCTACAGCTTTATGAAAATATTATGCTAAGTGAAATAGGCCAATCACAAAAGACTACATATTATATGAATTTCTTTACGTAAAATGTTCACAATAGGCATATCTGTAGAGACAAATTAGCGTTGCTTGGGTCTGGGTGGATGAGGGATAAGAGTGACTATCAATGCATTTGGAGTTTCTTTGTGGGGTGATGAATTTTTTCTAAGATTATATTGTTATAATGGTTGCACAACTAGTTCAATGTAATACTGAAATGTACACTCTAATGGTGTGAATTTTATGGTGTTTGTATTATATCTCAATAAAAAGTTAATAAACTCAATTTTAACATTCATGAATATTGTCAGTCATTCACATTCTAAACTATGGTTGCAATGAAAGAAGATCCCTTGAAAATTTTATGGCTTAAGGGAGAAGCAAATAGAATTTGTGTCAACATAATAAATATGAATTAAACAAGAGGAATGACAAACTTACTCACCTCCTTCAGATGGCATTAGAGGTCATGTGACCTGGAAAGTGAGAATAGTTAGATAGGGAATTATCCTGAATTAATTTGATGGAGTTTTGAATGAAGGTGAAGACTTGGGGCAAAAAATTGGTGACAAACTGAGTATCAATTCTTAGACAATCATTGCCACTCAATGGGACTGTATTTTCTCCTGTAAGTAATCTGGTATTGTCTTTCCATGGAATTGAAAAATAATTGATAGCACATGTCTTACTCTGAGGGAACTCAGCCTAAGATTTTATTAGGAAAGCAGATATCTGGGGCAGAAAATAAAGGAAAAATAAAAGAAAGAAGGCTTTCAAGTCCAGCAAATAGCATCATTCCTCCACTACTTTGAGAAGAAGACCGACTGTTCTAACTATGTTAAGCTTGTGACAAACTCAAATGAGACATCCAAAAAGAAGAAATAAATATCTAGAAGCACATTCCACAATCACAAGAACATTTTTAAAAAATTATGTTGCAGATATACATACAACTCAGCATCTGGAACATTCATGGACTGTTATCTGTTGATGATCATTATCTTGTTGGGAGAAATGCATAGACCAAGGGAAATCCTTCCCAGGAATTCATGTTTCACAGGCCTGAGAAATTCCTGAGTAAGAAGCAGTGGAAGAAGCCACTGTGGCCCAGTAGTGAAGATGCTGATTATTAGAGATAATGGAGATATGATCCTGTACTAACTCTACTGCCATGCAGAGCAATGTGGCATCAAATGTGGTCAAAGGAGAAATGAAAATGAGGAGACATTAAACCTGCTAAATGGAAGAAAATGCATCTCAATTAATAACTGAGCATTAGAGTTGCCAACATTGCAAATTTCTACACTTCATGGAAGTCAACCATGTCTTAGAATCTACTCTTGGAAGGAGATGAGAGGGTGTGTATGCAGATTTTATCTTCAGGTATTGTAAATGCTATGGATTTTCTTTCAATTGAGTTTAAATTCACAACACTCATGTTATTAGTTAAGTTCTCTAGGGAAACAGAACGAACAGGAGGTATCTGTAAATATGAGATTTTATAAAAGTGTCTCATGCAACTGTGGGGATGGATGAATCCAAATTCCATAGGGCAGGCAGCAAGCCGGCAACTCCAATGAAGGTCTTCAATGAACTCTCCAGGAGAGGCTGGCTGGCTGAAGAAGTGAAAGTTCTCTCTCTTCTCCCTTAAAAGTCTTCAACTGATTGGATTAAATCCAGATAATTGAATTATCTCATTGCAAGATTTGGCAATCAATTGCAATCAATTGACTGATGACTTAATAAACCAGCCTTTTGGTGTATTAACCGGCCAAAAATGTCCTTGCAGTAATGGTCAGGCCAGTGCTTGCTTGACCAGGCATCTGGGCACCATCACCTGGCCAACTTGACACAAGAATTCTAACCATCACAACTCAGTTCCACTCCATTGACGTAGACCCATAGGTGAAGCAAAAACCCTTCTAATCTCACTTAGATACTAATGTCTCACTTGAATAACTGGCAACACAGACCTGCACTCAGGGAACTGGATGATGATTCAAAATAGGCTTATGTTCTAAAAATGATGGTTATCATTATAAAAATATCTTGTTCTCTCTTAATATTTTACAATCCCTTAACACAAAGGAAAGAGGACCTGGCATTGATATAATACAACCTCTGTGTCTCTGAAGGAATTACATTTAATTAGGGAGAGACTTTGGAAGGTAATAGAACCCCAGATCTCCCCATGAACCACAAATACTTTCAGGTGAAACTGAGATGCGCATATAATGGAGTGAATAAGAAAGAAATCAAGAATCAAGAAATCTTTATTTTGCATATAATTCCCCAAATGGCATTATGTCATAGGATTCAGTATTTCAAATGCAATTTCTCATTCACATTTTATAATGGAAGAGGTTGTTAATTTACATTTGGGGTGTTTCTATGTTTTGACCAATTATTTCAGGAGAAGCTTTATGTTGTCATTTTATCTCATTGTATAACTTCTGATGAGCTATTTTAAATGACATATTGGACATAATTTGAGACAAGAAGTAGACCATGGGGGTAATCAGACTTGGGATAGATTGATCTTGGAGGGGATATATAAATTGTGGAGCATTCTGATCTATTTCAGAATGTCGGGGGGAGAAAATATATGTTACTTCCCAGTGGCCTCAGTAGGATCCACAGAGGAGAAGTGACAGCTTTAAGGCAACGAGCTCAAGAAGTTGGGAGAAGGACTGTTCTGACAGTTGACTTCCTCTCCCAAGAGGCTAAACATCAACTAAGTCATTGGATTAGCTCACTGAATATGACTTAGTGGTTAAACTAAATAAGTTAAGAAACAAAATACTGTGTCCATTGCAGGGGACAATCCTTCATCATGCCTGATGTAAAAGGGCATCAGTTAGCTTGTCTCCACTCCCTCATTTGTTCCTCCCCCAGGGAAGATAAAATAACTTACCAGATTGCTGACCTAGCCCACCTCCTGTCCTTTTCCATTTTAAAGGAATTGTCTGAAAGAAACACACATTCTGTACTCCTTCTCCATGACCCATGTGAGTTCATCCAAGTTCAGGATAGTGTCTGACACCCAAAACATGTTATGCAATAAGCTTTCCAGTAGAATTTTCTGCCATGTTGGAAATGTTACATCTATGGATTCCAATGTCTTAGCTACTTGTCACTTGTAGCCAGTGAACACTTGAAACATGGCTAAGTACAACTGAGGACCCGCATTCTTAACATCATTTAATTTTAGTCAATATAAATTTAAATAGACATATGTGGCCAGCGGCTACCCTATTGGAAAGTGCAATGAAAAGATGCTATATTTGTTAAAAGAAAGGGTGCCAAACAAATTTTCCCTAGAGAAAAAGTTTGTACAACTTTTCACATACTTTGTCAGAAACAAAGTGTGTGAAATTGTTGCTTCTCAGAAACCATTAAATTTTCCCCTCCTATCCATGAGGTATGTATACTATATAACATTTTTGAAGAAATACAGTTGAATATTTAGGATAAACTAACTAGAACTAGACTAAAAAGGGTCACCTTATTGAATTGCTATCAAGAAAGTCTTCAGTGAATAAAGAAAAATAGTTTGTAATATATATATATTCAATTCTACATAAACATATATGGTTTAAGCTTGATACTTAAAAATAATTTGCCCTGTTATAATTTTCTAAAAATATACATGCCTTTGTTTACAGATATTTTGTTTAGCAAATACTTGCTTTACTGCAGAGCTTTTCAGAATTTCTATAAAATATCATTCAATGTGTCTGCATATACCATGATTACATAGTCACATTAATATATGGCTGAAATATTTTTAAAAATTTTAGGTTACAGCCTCTATTTTTGAAGCCATGATTAAATATGCTCTTCATTTATTTTACTTTTTATGTATCCAATATGATGCATCATGGTATCAATACAATGAATCAGTCTTTGATGGATAGCATTACCCATTGTGAGGAACATTATTTATATTACATCTAACAATTTTTTATCTCATTTTCATAATCATAAAATAAAATTATATTTTTGTAAGTTATTCATTGCTGCCTAATAAACTTCCACAATACTTAATGGCTTAAATTACTACCATTTATTATTTTTAAAAATCTATGTATTAGATTCATGGCTGACTGTGATGGTGGTATAAGAAGCTCCAAAGTGCCATTTCTCCACAGAATGTTTGAACGACAAGTAAATTGGCAAAGCCATCTTCCTCAAAGCACCAGAAAAGAATTAAACCGTTTTAGTAACTAGCTAAGAGCCAAATCAAGAAAATACAGATTTAAAAATCGTAGGAGAAGCTCCTGCTGCCCTTGTAGACCCTCCCTTTTTCCCCTCCCAGACCTGTGTGGAGCCTGCACTTCCACTGTGGGTCTCTGTCCCTGTTGTGAAGGGAGAAGAGTAACCCCTACACACAAAGAGAGGTGCCAATATATCAGTACTAATCTATCTGGCAGCAGCCTAAAAGCATAAAACAAGAAATTTGTCTTTGGCTCACCCTCCCAGAAATTGACCTGCAGGCAGAAGCAGCTTGCAGACAACAAAAGCAGTGTAATTAAAAAAAAAAAAAAGAAAACTTCTAAACAATATGGGGAAAAGGATTACCCAGCTTTAAGGCATACATCAGAGTGCCCAAGAAGGGGGGAGAGTGCATTTCATAGGAAGTAGAGGGGACATTCTAATTCCTGTAACAGGAGAATTCCTAAAGCCAAGAGCAATTTGGGCACAAGCCCAGGACAAGATGCCTGTTCAGAAAATATGGAGAAGAACTTGCACTTCACTTTCATCTTGGGAAGATCTTCTTGATAGGAGGGCTAAACTCTAAAGAAAAGCATCAATGAAGAGCTAACTTGCAAAGATTATGAAAGGTGGTTTTAGTGTTAGCTTAGTTTCTTTCTTTCTTTCTTTCTTTCTTTCTTTCTTTCTTTCTTTTTTTCTGGCACTCACAAAAATCTGTCTTATCACTAGCTGAACACAAATTAAAGGACAGCCCAGGGACTGAACCCCAGAGTTAACGCTTTAAAATATTAAAATATATAATATGTAAGAAAAGAGTACAAGACAAACAAACAAACAAAAAGCAGGAAATAATGGCCCATCCAGAGGAACAAGATAAAAATTTAGAAGCCATCAATGAAGAATACCAGACTTTGAACATGCCATAAAAAATGATGTTCAATATGCTCAAAGAGGTAAAAGAAAACAGAGAGAAAGAACTAAAGACATGATGAAAACAATGAACGATCAATATGAAAATTTCAATAAAGGTACAGAAATTTTAAAAAGAACCAAAAAGAAATAGCAGAGTTAAAGACCCTATATTTGTAATGAAAAAACATCCGGAGAAGGTTTCAGTAGCATATTGGAGCTGACAAATTAAAGAATCAGCATAGTTGAAGACAAGCAACTGAAATGATTTAGTCTGAGGAAGAGAAATAAAAAAGAATGAAAAAAGTGATCAAGGCCAAAGAGACCTGTGAAACACCATCAAGTATGCTACATATGCAACTTAGAATTCTCAAAAGAAAAGAAATAAAAGAAAAGGGCAGAAAGGATATTCAAATAAATAATGCCAAAACCTCCCTCAATTTAACAAAAATCATATTTGCACATATTTAAGAATCCCAATGAACCCCAAATAGGACAAACTAGTAAAGAATCTTGCCCAGACACATAACAGTCCATCTGTATGAAGGAATTAAGTCCTGATGAATGCCACAACATGGATGAATCTTGAGGACACTGTGTTGAGTGAAATACGCCAGACCCAAAGGGAGAAATATTAGATGATCTCACCAATAGGATCTAATATAATGAATAAACTCATAGAATTAAAATCTAGACTACAGGTTACCAGGAGATAGAATGAGGGTAGAGAATTGGGAACTGAAGCTTAATTTGTGCAGAATTTTTAGTTAGCTTGATTGTGAATGTTTGTAGATGGACAGAGGAAGTGGTAGCACATTATTGTGAGTGTAATTAACAGTACTGAATTATGCATGGGATTGTGGTTGAAACGGGGAGCTTCAGGTTGTATATGTCACTGGAAGGAAAGCTAGAGGATAAAACTTGGGCCTTTATAACATAGTAAACACCATTGTGGAAAATGACTGTGGTTAACTATACAAATGTAAGAATGATCTTTCCTGATCTACAGCAAAAGTACAACCCTATTACAAGGTGCTAACCAAAGGGTGGTATGTGGGACAAGAATAGACCTAATGCCATCTATGGACTATAGTTAGTAATACTATAATATTCTTTCATTGATTGCAGTGAAGGTACCACACCAATGCCAAGTCTCAACAATAAGGGTGATAAGGGTTATTTTTCATTTTGGAGTAATGAAAATGTTCTAAAATTGATTGTGGTGATGAATATACAACTCTGTGATTACACTGAAAGCCATGGATCGTACACTTTGAATGGACTGTATGGTGTGTAAATATAGCTCAATAAAACTGCTTTAAAAAAACACTAGGAGATACCATTTCATACCCACTAGAAAGGGAACTATTACATAAACAGAAGATTAGAACTGTTGAAGAGGACATGGAGAAACAGGAACACTCATTCTTCATTGCTGAGAATATATAACAGTGTAGCGACTGTGAAAAAAAGAGTTTGGTGGTTCCTCAGAAAATTAAGTGTAAAATAACCATATAACCCAGCAATCCCACTTCTATATATATACCAAACAGAATTGAAAATAAGAACTCAAACAAATATTTGCACACTGATGTTCAGATTGGCATTATTCCCAATTGCCAAAAGAACAAAGCAACCCAAATGTCCATCAACAGATGAATGATAAGCATATGTAGTACATACATACGATGGAATATTATGAAGCCATAAAAAGGAACAGAATTCTGATACATGTAACAACAGGATGAACCTTAAAGATATGTTGAATGAAATAAGCCAGACACAAAAGGACAAATATTGTATGATCTCACTGATATTAAATGTTTAGAATAAGCAAATTGATAGACTCAGAAACTAGAATACAGGTTACCAAGGATAGGGGTGATGGTAGGGAATGGGGAGTCAATGTTTAATTGGTAAAGAGTTTCCGTTCAGAATTTTTAAGTTTGGGTGATGGATGGTGGTGTTGGATGCACAACATTGGGAGTATAATTAACCACCAAGCTATATATTATGTGAATTATAGGTGAAAGTTAAGTCCGTACGTATTTTACTAGAATGAAAATAAAATAAAAAACCTGATACTCTACAACACAAAAATTGTAAACTATGGGTTATGTTTAATAGTATAGTTATAATAATATTGTTTCATCAATTTTAACAGTTACCACACTACTGCAAAGTATTAAAATTAGGTAAAACTGCATGTGTGCGGGAGGGTATAGGTAACTCTATTTTCTCCATGATTTTTCTGTAAACCTACAGCTTCTCTAATAAAAATAAGTAAATAAATACCTGTGAGTTTGCTAGATGTTTCTGCTAATCTGGGCCAGGCTTGGCCGATGACAGCTGAGCTTCTTCATGTCTGCAGTTAGCTGGTGGGTCTGCTGGGGATATGCTGGTCTAGGATGGCCTTAATAGGAGTGACTTAGTTCTGCTCATGTGGCTTTTCATCTTCCAGCATTCTAGCCCAAGCTTTTCCTAATGGCTGTTGCATGGGTCCAACAGAGGATGTCAGAAATGATCAAGGCCCCTTCAGGTCTAAGGCTGATTGAATTCAGTTATCCATAGCCAATACAAGGCCATTACTGATTCAAAACAGAATCCATCTATTTGTGGGAAGAGATGCAAAGTCCCATTATAAATGACATTGAAACAGGGAAGAGTGGAGGACTGTGAACTTCTGGCAATCAGTCTACTACACTGTCTCTCTCTAGACCTGATAGAAATAAAGCTGTTGTAGGTTGAAACCAGAAATTCCTGAAGCATTCCCTTTGGTTTCCCATCATTCCACCATAACTAGTTTGTCATAGAAATCAGTAATTGCCAGTGTCAAATTTAGTAGATACTTTTATTGCTTTAGCAATTACACAGTGCTGGATAATTGAAAGGCTTGGGGGAGGGGGGCAGGAGCGCTATTATATGAAAGGGAAAGTGAGGTCTGGCCTTTGACCCTAGTTTCAGGGAGGTAAACTCTGAGCTCTTGGGATTTCCAGAGTTACAGGAATGCTGTTGTGATTCGTGGTGGGTCCTTTGAATCACGCCTGGTGATTTATGCAGCAAGGTGGCTCATGATGGGTCCCTTAGGCCACTCGATGTCAGCCCAAATTCTGGGGAGAGGGGCCCTTGAGATTGCGTTTTACCACATGGGCAATAAATCAATCAATCATAACTATAATGAAGCCCCAATAAAACCTATTTGAACCAAAGCTCAAGTGAGCTTCCCAGGTTGGCAATACTCCATCTGAACTGTCATGCATCGAATCCAGAGGGGAACACATCCTAAGGACAATAGAAATTACACATTTGGAATCCTGCCAGAGTGTGCTCTATAGGCCTCTTCTTTGGCTTATTTTCCAGTATCCTTTTCCTGTAATAATTCATACCCATGAATATAATAGCTTTCAGTGAGTTCTATGAGTCTTTCTAGTAAATTATTGAAACTGAGGATAGTTTGGGGAAACTCCTTGTGCCAGTTTGAATGTATTATGTCCCCCCGAAAAAGCCATATTCTTTGATGCAATCTTGTGGGGCAGACATAATAGTGGGGATTAAGTTGGAACGTTTGGATTAGGTTGTTTGCATGGAGATGCGCCCCACCCAACTATAGATGATAACTGATGGGATATTTCCATGGAGGCGTGGCCCCACCCATTCAGGGTGGGCCTTGATCAGTGGAGCCATATAAATGAGCTCACTCAAAGAGAAGGAACTGAGTGCAGTTGTGAGTGATGTTTTGAAGAGGAGCAAGCTTGCTAGACAGGAACGTCCTGGGAGAAAGCCATTTTGAAACCAGAACTTTGGAGCAGACGCCAGCCACGTGCCTTCCCAGCTAACAGAGGTTTTCCGGACGCCATTGGCCATCCTCCAGTGAAGGTACCTGATGACTGATGTGTTACCTGGGACACTTTATGGCCTTAAGACTGTAACTGTATAGCCAAATAAACCTCCTTTTTATAAAAGCCAATCCATCCCTGGTGTTTTGCATTCTGCAGCATTAGCAAACTGGAACACCCCCAAACTTGGAGTTTGCATCAAAAGTGAGGATGGTCTTATGTGAACTCTTCCCCCAACTTTAAAGTTGAACCCTTTCTTTTTTTAGGTCAGAAATCTTGTGCAGACCTGGCAGTCTGAGGACTGTGTCCTTAACCCAGCATTTTGGCTAACTCTGAGTAGTTACTCACAGAGGCTTTAATAAAACCCATGTGAGGCAGCACGAGAAAGAAAAGTACAGGCACACATGGGGAGGTCTGAGTTCTCCAGGCACAGCTGCTAGAACCCATCCTTTGTCACACAGGATGAACCTTATATTTGGAATGTGGACCACCAATGTGCAAATGCATCTGAGGGAACTTGATCTCAGGGAAGCAAAACACAAGTTGGGTGAGGGACCATTTACGCCCCACTGGTCACTAAAGCCAGGCTGTGTAACTGGTTAAAATGAGTGCAAACCATAATCTTTGCATTTAAAATATACAACAAAGACCAGCTAGTGAAGGGCACCTCCAAAGTAGTCTTTGACTTTAGACAGCACAGCAAAAATCACTATCTTTTTCACTTTGCCTGGGTATCCCTGGAGATCAGCAAAGAGCCAACAAGAGCTGAGAGTTTACCAACTGTTTGCACACAGGCCTTATTTCAATTCACTTCTTTGTAATATTTAAATACATTACCTGGGCTTTTGTTTTGTTTTTGTCAGGCTTCCCTTCACAAATGAGGAGGTTCTGGTGGGGTCTGACATATGGAATCTCCATCTGGACCTGAGAGAGAACGAGAAAGATGGAGAGAGAAGTGGGCTGCTGTACTATCCACATCTCTATACAGTATAGAGAGTAGAGGAGATTTCAGGCAAGTCTTTAGCTGAAATTCAAATTTGCACTCCTAAAATCTGAACTGGATCAGGCTGAAACATGAGGAATAGCTCTCTGGCAAATTCCAGAGATTGTATCCTGTGCGTTTTAGCTGGATAAAATATTTTACCAAGTTGCCTAAATGCTAGGTCTTCAGATACTTACATTCTTGCCATGTTTCAAATTGTATCTTGGAACCCATGAGGAATTTGGCACTGTCAAATATATTTTATATTTTTAATTGTTTAATATTTATTTAGTAAGGGCGGGAGACTATTTATAAGTGCTTTATATTTCTCTATTCATGATAAAATCAATATAAATGACAACATTTTTAGTTATTTTGAAACTTCTTCCATTTGGGGAAAGATCAGATGGTGACAGGTGTTCACATTCTATAGAATTAGAGGTTATTTACATACATATAATTCCAGACTCATTTACCAAATGCAGTTTATCATCTTTTCTCCTGATTTAATATTTTAAATTGTTTCCTTTTCTTTTTTCAGGAAAGAATGGCCAATTTTTCTATCACAATACCCTGTAAATACTGCATATGTGGCACAATGAAGCCTTCATTATTTGTTTTCCATTTCTGTGACACTGAACTCCATGGGAGGAGAAATTAGTTATATTGTCATCTCCAGTGCTTGGAATATAAATGGCATTAAATATATGTGTAAGTGTAAGAAACAAATTATAGAGCCACTTTGGCTTTCATAATTGCTAACTATAAAATGAGAAGCTGTGTCTGGCTTTCACTCTTTTAGTATCTCTTTTTTAGATGTTTAGCAAATTCAAATGCTTGGTGACTCATTTCTTGCCTGCAGCAGAATGCTCTAGCAGATAAGCTTATTAAATACCATTCCCTGATGGACTGTGGGAAAAACCCTTATTTTAAAAGTGGAGCATGAATTTGCCATTTCAAAGGTTCTTTCATCTTAGTTCTATCTCCTTTCTGGCAGCACTTATTAAAATTTACATTATATAAAACGGCAAGCACCTGCCATTTCGGAAGTCATAGTAGAATGCTGATATTAGGAGGCTATATTAATAGCCTATGATAAAACATTAAACTTTATATAATTTAAAGAGATCAAAATTTCTGAATATGTGACATAGAGAACTATAGTATAATATGGCAGACATATTTTAAATTCAGTTGCAGAGATTTTCTTGGTCCTATTTGAACAACCTCCAAAGACCTTTCACCTTATTTCATCAGTACTGCAGGATAGTATCATTTCTGTTTGCTCAAAGAAACTTCAAGCACAATCAATGCATGTTTAGCATGTACGACAAATGGAACTCACTTATGCATCAGGTATTGGAAAAAAAATATATAGCACAAAGAATACACAGTCCCATAGCCCATTTTTAGAGAGAACTTAACGTTTGCCTCAAATTTGTTGAAACTGAAGTATAAGGGGATGCCATAAATGTCAAATCTTTCTATATTGACACTCAAAAGAGAAAAGTTGGGTAGCATAAGGGAAAGGGTGAGTGTGAAAATATGATTTGTCTTATTCCAACTCCTTTTCTCTCCACTAGTCCCCACACTCTCCTATTTTTTTTTTTTCAGTTTAAAATAACAAGTTTTAAAAAGGGGTTATATAAAGGAAAATATCTTAACTGACTAAGTCACCAGGTAAAGCATGAAGAAAATATTTCTTTACCTGGACCTTGAAGTGTATACAAGACACTGATAACTCAAGAAAAAGCAGGAGAATAATTTTAGCAGTAACATCCAAATCATTCACTTGGTTTCTGCCTTAAAATTCATATTCACCAATTCCAATTGTAATGTCATAAAGTAACCCTGTAAAGGCTATTGTAATATAATGTATTCTGGGGGGATTTTTACTCAGGAGAATTAAAGAAGGGTATCATATAATCCATAAACAACACATGAGAAATAACACATTGTATTTGTGACTAAGGATGAAAGGACAATGAAGTAAACTAAGTGTAACTGAAAACACTGGTGCAAAGAAAATAAGTATCTAAAGCAATGCAAAAAAACCTGCATAATAATATGAAAATTAATGATCATATTTTAAGAACTAAATTTGATATGTTCAATAAATGTCATGTGGTGGTTTTAATATCAACAAAAATCTACAAGATTCAATTCCAGTTAATAATGTTATCTTTGCTACAGTAAACTATGTGCTTAGTACATGTTTGAATAATAGGAACTATTAGAAAGAAGTATAAGCAGACACTTCCCATGCATTTTTACATTAAGGGTGCATTAGAAAGAAGAAGCATTTTAAGACTACGCTGGCAGACTGCCTTGAGTTTTGAAATTTTATTATGGGAGGTCCATAAAAGCACTAAGTGGAGGTCTTGGCAACGTAAACACTATAATTTCTTCAGCTTAAAACAATATTTTAATTAAATTTATGTCTGAACTATTTACTAATTCTATTAAATTATTGAAACAAAGAAATTTCACTCTTGCTCATGCTTTCTCCTTCAGTAAATGTGTCTTGTGCACCTATTATGTCTCAGACCCTGTTCTAAATTCCATGAACACAGTCGAAAGCTATTTCTCAAAACAAAAGGATGATCTGCCCCTGAAAGCACAGCTGAGCTCCAAAGTCCCTCAGGTCTGCACTGTGATTCATCCCTGAGGCCCCTAAAAGATCCCATGCTGTGTCCTCTTGCCCACAGACACTCCAAGCAACACGGGGTGTGCTAGTGTAGAAGATCGAGATGCAAAGCAATGTGAACAGTGTTCTAGACCTTTACAGAGCCTTCCCTTGTCCTTGGGCCACACACAAACACAAGCCATTTGGTTGAAAGGGATTGGAATAACATTTCAAATGAAGCTTATGTTGCGTGCAGAATCCAAAGAGGTCCACAAAGGGTTGCACCTTTTCTTAATGGAAGGAGGAATCAAGCACAACAATTTCTCTTCCTTGCGGGACATATCTTGACACATCCTAGACCACTGTGCCCTAAAATTTCACTGAAGTGGTGTATGACTGAATTTTGGTGGAATTTTTTTTTCCCTAACTTTGGTCACAAATATTTCTTACCAAATCTTATAAGGTAGTTGCTACCGCTCACTTAATCATTCCAATCAGCATGAGATCATTGTAGTGGATTAACACCAGGGAACAGAGTGGCAATCACAGCTCCTGAGCCCCATTGTAGAGAAGAGGACTGGAAGGATAAGGGGACAAAGGCTGGAACTGGCCAGTGAGGAGGTATTGCTGCCTCTGCCAGCTTAAGCCAAACTGCTTCTGATGGTCATCACTGATAGGAAAAGGGAAAGTCTACCAGCTCAATAGGGTCTGTAGCTGCCAGGGTTCATCGCAACTAGCCACAGCAACAAAATCACATCTTGAATAGAATAGTGCCTCTGTTTGGAGACCACTGTTAAAATTTGGGTGAATCCACTGTCATTCTCTAAGATGCCTCTGTCTTCTGCTCAGACAAACAAATCGATGGTGATGTGGTAGAAATCACCACAACTGCGACTTATCTCTGAAATTCCTCCAGGAAATCTGTATCAAATTTGGCTTTCAATTTAGCTAAGTAAAGGCAGTTCTAGCATCTTGCATTTGGCACTTATTGCCATAATCACCCCCAATCTACATGCTGGGAACAAATGTGGGGTTCTGCTAATTAACATAATATGTTGGTTCCAACTATGCATTTCAGAACTGGGGATAAAACTCTGCAGTGGAGCCAAGGATGCATACCTCCTTTCAGAGACAAAATTCCACAAATCACCTGGCCCCCATGAGTCACTGTGCTGACTATTGGACCACAGCTGTGTTTGCAGTCTCTGGGAATTAGTGAAAGTTCAGAGTAAGTGTCCAGTAATTTTTAAAAGTCTGGTAATTTCCCCTCCCAGAATGCAGAGTAGACATGGAAAGTAGCTTTAGGTCTCATTGGTGAAGGTCAGTATTATGATTTATAGCTCAGGTGGACAAACTATGACCCATGGGCAAAACTCTCCCCACCTAGCAACAGCTATAGGTGGTTCAAGGCTAGGGTAGCTACTTTATGCAGATGGTTTTATGGATAGAGATCAAAATGGAAATCCTCTCTTTAAACTAAAACAGTGATAACAATAACAACAATAGTAATACAATATCACGTGCATTTAATAGAATATTGTTGCAAATGTGTGTGTTTAAATCTAGTCTTAGACATATTTATAAACAAATGTGACAGCAAGAAAAGTAGTCATATAAGACTGGAAGGTATGCCTAAAAATATATTCTTTAAAAGTTTTTAGTGTGTGACTTGGAGAAAATGATGTAACAAATGAAACACACTGAAATTCAAGTAACACAATAGGAATAAAGCATTAATCAATGGAAACATCATTTAACTTTGATTTTATAAAATGCAATTGCTAAACTTCATCTTCCTAGCAAAATATTAACTATATAAGGTTAAACATATTTTCTTTTAACAGTGATTATATAAAAATAATTCAATTTTATATATAAGTCTTGGGGAGAACCATACACAAAAACATTTATACATCTTTCAACATTTTTTCTCTTGATGATCATTCTTTTGTTGTGCCAAAAATAGGCATGCACATATATACAAAAGACTTTTTTCCATTAAAATTGGTTCCTAAAAATGGTTTCCCGCAGAGTTCTTTTAAATTGTGACTCTGGTAATTCATTTAAATACGAAATTACCAACTAAAAGTAAAATTATGATCATTTACTTGTAACTTTATTGCCTCAGTTTTCACCATATAAAGGAGAATTTAATTCATATTTAGAACAAGCAAAAAGACCTCTGAACTACACTTCAAATTTTTAAAAAAATACTTTCTAATTCCTACATTTTAGAAATTTACAAAATCCATTCATTTAGTTTTTGGCCATTTTCTCGTGTGCAGACTAGGATTGTATCACATATATTTTCATATAGAATGCATGGTCTCTAATTAGTAGCATGTATTCACTAATGGAATTTCTATAAAGTAATATTATAACATTATTAAAGCACAATATGCAAATACCTTATGCAAGTATGCTTACAATTTAGGAACCTTTACTTAAGCCTTCCCCTTATAGCCCATGCTCCCAGATTCAATTCTCAGAGTTGGAACATTATTACTAGTCCATATTGGTGAGGCATTATAATGTTTGTCTTTTTATTTCTGACTTATTTCACTCAATCTACTGTCCTCAAGATCCATTCACTTCATTGATACCTCACAACTTCATTCCTTCTTGCTGTTCCCTCATGCAAAAACATTCTTATATTTGTACATTTAATCACACTTATTGACCACTCTAGGTTTCACTAAGTTATGCAGTCCCAGTCTTTATATTCTATCTTTCCCTCTGGTGTCACACAGACCCCTAACCTTCCTCTTTCAACCATATTCACAGTCATCTTTTTTCAGTGTACTGACAGGATTGTGCTACCACCACACAATATTGTATTATCCATTTCTAGATCTATACAATCCGTTTTCTAGAACATTCTATAATCTTTCAACATCGAATGTCCAATCTCTTTCTATCTCCTGACATCTTAATTTCTACACTCTTCTCCAAACCTCTCTCTCCTGTCTTTTTGTATCTGTCTGTAGCACAACCTTTAGTATTTCCTATAGAGGAGGTCTCGTGTTCATGAACTCTCTCGGTGTCTGTTTATCTGTAAATAGCTTAAGCTCTCCCTCATTTTTGAAGGATGGTTTTGCCAGATATAGGATTCTTGGTTGGCAGTTTTTCTCTTTCAGTATCTTGAATATATCGTACCACTGCCTTCTCGCCACCATGGTTTCTTCTGAGATATGCACTTGGTCTTATTGAGCTTCCCCTGTACGTGTTGAATTGCTTTTCTCTTGCTGCTCTCAGAATTCTCTCTTTATATTTCGCATTTGAAAATCTGATTAATAAGTGTCTTGGAGTAGATCTACTTGGATCTATTCTCTTTGGGGTACTCTGTGCTTCTTGGATCTGCAATTTTATGTCTTTCATAAGAGTTGGGAAATTTGCATTGATTACTTCCTCTATTATTATTTCTGCCACTTTTCTCTTCTCTTCTACTGGAACACTTATAACATTATATTTGTGAGCTTCATGTTGTTATTCAGTTCCCTGAGACCCTGCTTTATTTTTCCAATCCTTTCCCTGTCTGTTCCTTTGTATGCAGGATTCCAGATGCCCTGTCCTCCCAGCTCACTGATCCTTTCTTCTGCCTCTCCAAGTCTGCTGTTGTATGTCTCCATTGTGTTTTTCATCTCTTCTATTGTGACTTTCATTCCCATAAGTTCTGCCATTTGTTTTTTCAAGCTTATGAATCTTCCTATGATCACCCATCTTCTTCATATCCTTCATCTCTTTTGTCACATTCTCTCTCACCTCATTGATTTGATTTAAAAGATTTGTTGGAACATCTAAAATTAATTGTTTCAACTCCTGAAATTCAGTTGAGATGTTTGTTTCATCCTTTGACTAGGCCATATCTTCCCATTTCACGATGTGGCCCATGATTTTTTGCTGTCTAGGCATCTGATTTTCTTGATTGGTTTATTCTGGAGGTTGTTTTCTCTTTTTTGTCCAAGGTTTTCTTGTTGGTTAACTTTGATCTCTATCTTTTCTTTGTTTCTCTTCCCAGCCAGTTGTCAGATTAGCTCTGGCCCCAGTCTTTCCCCCAAATTCAGGTTCTCACTGTGGCCTGCCACAGGTGTGGGAGGTAGTCACTGGGTACCCCAGCAAGTTCACCGTGTGTGGTAATACAAATCTGCTGGCTTCCAGTGGTGCTCTATTTTCCACCGGCTAGCAAGACCTGGGTTTGTTTTGGGGCCCTGTTTTAACAGTTGGTTCTCCCCTTTTCTCAGCCAAACAGGGCCGGGTTCCTGTATAGGGCATGTAGACCAGCTCTTGTGCTCTTAAGAAAGGGTCTGAAGATCTTTTAATAAGTATATTCTTTCCTTGCACTTTCTGGACTGTCCAGCAGATGGGGCTGTTCAGTAACTTAATAGTCCTCAGAGGCTGCTTTGCCTGTGAGCACAGACTGTCTGATCCAGCCAGGTGAAACTGCAATTCCTGTGCTCTCAATTTGCCAGCCAAAATCTGGCTCAATGTGGGGCTCCAACTGTGTCAAAATACTTCCTCAGTTGACCCAGCACTCCAGCTGTCTCCAAGGCAAAGAAACAGCTGCCGGCTACTGCTTCCCTCAAGAGTGCAGGAAGGTCTTTCAGACCCAGGGCTGGGAGCAGTCTCTGCCTGGGTTTTCTCAGTTTCTTTGCCCCTCACTGATCTAGGCCTTGAAATGTCCTCCCCTTCCACCAGGTCTTTAAACAGTGAGAGTATTTTTCATTGCTGTGAGATTTTTAAATCTGCGTCCCTGGTGGCAGGGTTCCAGTCTGCTGTCTCTGTGCCTTTCCCACACAGAGACTGAGTGAGTGTAGGGGAGAGGACTGGCTGGTCTGGGATGGAAAATTACTACCTCACATTTTTTCTCTTTCTTCAATTTGACATTTGCAGGGTCTTTCTCCAGTCTATATCTTCCTCCAGAGTTTCAAACAATTCAAAATTGTACCTTTTTTTTTTTTTGAATCTCTGAAGAGAAGTTTTCAGTATCTGTTTATGTCACCATGTTGATGACATCACCCCCCATATCTTGTTATTTAAGAGTGATTCTTAATTGAGATCAGCAATTGTAACCATGTTACCAGCAGAACTATACAATGTCCCATTGTCAAGAATGTGGGGATGTGGGCAGCAGACTTCATTATTCCAAAGTCACTGTCTCCCTAAACCATTGAGTATTCAATGATTTTCAAGCTGAAATTCACTAAAACTTTTCTTTAAAATGTCATTGTAGTGTTGCTGGTCTGGGCTCACTGCCTGATGTGCCCAATAAATCAATCCTGTGACACCAGGATTTCAAAGAAAGAAACAGCTTTAATTACAAAGCAAAATGTGAGGAGAACAGGAGGCAAAAGAAGCCTTAGGTCTGTCTCTCTGAACTGGAGAGACTCTTGGAGTTTTATAGCATCTTGGCAAAGGTGGGTGAGTACAGTGGGTACAGTGGTTCTTGATGGTAAATTTAGGTTAAGATTTTGTGCTACAGTGCATGTCCAGAGGACAAATTCTGGCTGAAACTAGCTATTTAGGAGAAGAGAAACAAGAACTGGGGAGGGATGACTCAGGTTTCTTCATTGATAACATGAGGAGTTGATAGCAGGATCATAAAACTACTAATTTAAAAACTCATGATAGGCTTTGCAAACCATGAAGCCACTGATTCTGACTGTTCTCAGGCTTCTCCCAGCCAGAGAACATCAAACTCCCAAAGCCAATCCAATCCACAACCCCAGCTCCCCAATCTCCTGGGGCTAACGATAGACAACTGAAAATGCCCAGGTACCTCAAAGGCTCCAGTCACCACCATCCTGCTGCCAGTATCACGGGTAATGCTCTCAGTGACAGCAGTGAGGCAGCAGCAGGGCAGACATCCTCCAAAGCCTCTCCTGGTTTCCTGATCCACTCTGGAGCATCCCTTTCCTGTAAATCCAGAGAAGAACTCTCCTGTGGTTGGTGGAACCTACCAGATGGTGGTTGTGGAAAATAAAGTCATGTTATAGCCATAGCCAGCTGAGTCTATTGGAAAAGCAAAGGAACATGCAACATTAATTCAACAAAATAAAAAAAATTAAAAAAAAAGATGTGAACATGTCAATTGCCATGGAAAAAAACTTTTGACAAGACCCAGTACCCTTTCATGATTAGAGACAAATAGGCAAACTAAATGAGGAATATGGAGCCAGCATTGTATACAATGGTGAAAGACAGAAAGCCTTCCCTATAGGATCAAGACCAAGTCAAAGATGCCTGATTTCATCACTGCTATTCATCACTGTCCAGGATGTTCTAGCCAGAGCAATTAAGGAAGAAAAGAAAGAAAAAGCAACCAAATTGGTGAGGAAGATGATAATCTATCTCTCTTGCTGATGACTAGAATTATTTATAAAAAATCCTCTAGAATTCAGAAAAATATCCTTGGGGCTAATAAATGATATCTACAAAGTTGCACACAAATCTGTTGTATTTCTATACCAGAAAAACAAATAATATGAAAAAGAAATTGATAAAACAATTTCTTTTACAATAGCATCAAAAATAACAAAATGCTTGGGAAGAAATTTAACCGAGGAGTAACAGGATTTGTAACCTGAAATCTATAAAACATTGCTGAAATACATTATAGAGGGGGGCCAAATAAAACATTTTAGGAAGCTAACATTAACGAAAACTTATTTAACCCAATTACTGGTTCAAGAGAAATGTTAAGCATTGAAATTTTGCCTATTGAAAATAAAATAATCAAAATAGTTAAATTTTAAAAATATTTTTGGTAAGTTCATTTTTGCTAAATTCAAAAATTAATATTAAAATAAATACTGGATTTGTTATAAATTTAAAAAAAAACTCATGATAAGGGGTAGACACAAGGTCATGGGGTTTTCAAGTACAAGGGAAGGCCTCTGAGTTACAGTTCAGAATTTTCTCTTGTCTAAAGAGGTTTAGGAGGCACAAACAGTTGGTTCTCAGTTACAGTTTCCTCAATTTTGCTGTTTATTCCTCAGTCAACCTTCTTCATGCTGGAGAGGGATGATGACATTATTGGTTGGGGGAATGCAATCCCTTAGAATGTAATTGTATACCTTATCTAATAATTCAGAGGCTTCAAATATCTGAGAAATAAACTTAACAAGTAAATTGAAAAATGTAAGTTCACATAAAAGTAAGTAGAAGGTTTATGAGTGGGGATTTACAAGTGAATATAATCATGCCAATTTAGGGAGACAGTTTTTTATAGATTCCCAAATAGAGCCTGGGGTGTTGATTCCACGTAGCTGTGTGGATTGCCTATGGTGCCTGGATGTCCCCAGACCCCACAGGAGCACTTTTGCTTGTGGTTGAGACCTGCATAAGAGTAATATCCAGAAAGACCTCCTGAATCTATTGGAAATCTCTTAGCCATGGAAACTTTTTGTTTTATTTATTTTCCTCCTTTTTATCGAGATCTTTCTCCAAAAGCATTGCTTATCAACATTTGCTATTAGTCCCTCAGTGCCAAGGAGGCTCATTCCTGGGAGTTATGTTCCACATAGTGGGGAGGTAGTGAGCTTATTTGCAGAGTTTGACTAAGAGAGAGGCCACATTGAATAACAGGGAGGTTTCTATGGTGAATCAGGCATTAAATTATAACTACACTTGGTTTTGTCATAACAGATATAAGGTTCATAAGTGCAAGCTTCAAGATTCAGGGCTTGGCTCAGCATATTTCCCTTCATGAGGCAAGGCTCATTTATTTCAGAGTTTATTTTCTTAGGTGTCCCTGATATAAGTTTAAATGAGGATAATTTATGCTTTCAGGGTATTACATTAACCTGCATAGAAAACTAAGATCTCATTCCTTATTCTAGATTTTATGTCAAAGCTGAGTTAGGATGTCTAAATAAACTTGCCAGATAGGTTAAATCAGATAATGTGCCATAGAAAATTTAAATTTTGGACAAAATATATCTCTCCTCCTTTGGTCTCACACAGAATTTAAAGTCCCAAAATACAGACACTATTTTCCTTTACCTTGTATTCTGGTTCACCTTAGTCCTAATCAGATCAGCCCCATTCATATTCCCAACGGAAGGCTGATGTCTTCTTCAACTTCTTTAATAGTTGCAACATGGAGTCATTTTTTAGAATTAATGCAGTTTCTTCAGTACTTCCAGAGCTGGAGAACTTTAACTCTGAGTCTCAAGTGTTATACAGATACTTAATGTTCCACGGATCTACCAGATTACACAGAAATAGCAAAGCACCTTAAAATTTACAAATAACAACCAAAGCCCAGGAAAAAAAAATGTGACTGCTGCAAGAGCTTACAATCCAGGCTATAATTCCTGTATGAGCATTTTCCAAATGAAGCTGTTTCCAGAAACAAAACATTTGACAATTAACTTACACTGAGTTTATCTACCACAGACCATAACAGAAGTTTTTCTGTTTCTCCTTTATGTTTTTATTAGGGTTATAGCAAAAGGTTGAATATAATTTATATACATGTTTTGCTTCTCTTTTGAAGTTCCTTTTCGTTAAAGGTGAAATTCTGCCCTGTAGCTGATTATACGCAGTTTCAGACAAGCATCAGAATAACAGCGTAACTGACAAGGAAATTTGGTTTCTTCTGTGACATATAGCATTTTTTTAAGAATAACTAAAACCATGACTAACAACAGTATACTGTTCTCTAATATCATGCAGATCAGTATCAGGACATAGCATGGACTGTGAGAACACTGCTAAATCCCTAGGAATTTTATAAAATCTTTAAATATTTATATTAATATTTCATCAATACAAATTCAGTTATCAGAAAGTTAGAAAATCCCTTTTGACATTTCTTATACAATTTATGAGATCTTAAATGAACTTAACTATTTCTAGCATCTCTTGTCTTTACAAGGTGAAAGAACAAATACTCTCTTTTTTTTTCTTTTTTTCTTTAATTTTTATTGGGATTGTTCAGATACCATACAATTATTCAAAGATCCAATGTGTGCAGTCAGTTGCTCCTGGTACCCTCATACAGCTGTGCATCCATCACCGCACTTAATTTTTGTTCAATTTTTAGAAATTTTTCATTACTCCACACAAGAAATAAAGTGAAAGATGTAAAAAAAAAAAAAAAAAAAAAAGAAAGAAAAGAAAAGGAAACTCGAATCCTCCCATATCCCTAACCAATCCCCCTCAATTGTGGACTCATAGTGTTGGTATGGTACATTTGTTACTGTTTATGAAAGAATGTTGAAATACTACAAACTGTAGTATATAGTTTGCAATAGGTATATATTTCTTCCCTATATGCCCCTCTATTATTAACTTCTAGTTGTATTGTCATACATTTGTTCTGGTTCATGGAAGAGTTTTCTAATATTTGTACAGTTAATCAAGGACATTGCCCACCATAGGAATCAGTTTTATACATTCCCATCTTTTGACCTCCAACTTTCCTTCTGGTAACATATATGACTTTGAGCTTCCCCTTTCCACCTCATTCACACACCATTTGGCACTGTTAGTTATTCGCACACCTTGCTACCAACACCTCTGTTCATTTTCAAACATTTAAGTTCATCCTAGTTGAACATTCTGCTCATACTAAGCAACCACTCCCCATTCTTAAGCCTCGTCCTGTATTTTGGTACCTTATATTTCATGTCTATGAGTTTACATATTATAATTAGTTCTTATCAGTGAGACCCTGCAATATTTGTCCTTATGTGTCTGGCTTATTTCACTCAGTATATTGCCCTTGAGGTTTTGTCATCAACCCATTTTTTTTTTTTAAGATGGCTTTGTTCACTCACCATACGTTCCATCCTAAGTAAACAATCGATGGTTCTCTGTATGGTCACCTATTTATGTGTTCACCACCTTCACCACTATCTGTATAAGGGTGTCTACATTTCTTCCACAAGGCAGGAGGGAGAGTCAAAGAAGGTAGAGAGGCAAAAGAAAGAGGAAAAAAAATAACAGCTAGGAAGCAGCAAAAGGAAAAGTAAACTTAAATCAAAGTAGAGGAAAGAGTCAGACAACACCACCAATGTCAAGTGTCTAACATGCCTCCCCTATCCCCCCCCTCTTATCTGCATTCACCTTGGTGTATCACCTTTGTTACATTAAAGGAAGCATAATACAATGATTCTGTTAGTTACAGTCTCCAGTTTATGTTGATTGCATCCCTCCCCCAATGCCTCTCCAGTTTTAACACTTTGCAAGGGTGACATTTGCTTGTTTGCCCTCATAAAAGAACATATTTGTACATTTTATCACAATTGTTGAACACTCTAGATTTCACCAAGTTTCACAGTCCCATTCTTTATCTTTCCTCCTTTCTTCTGGTGTCTCACATGCTCCTAACCTTCCTCTCTCAACTGTATTCATAGTTATCTTTGTTCAGTGTACTTACATTGCTGTGCTACCATCTCCCAAAATTGTGTTCCAAATCACGCACTCCTGTCTTCTCCTATCACTCTGTAGTGCTCCCTTTAGTATTTCCTGTAGGGCGGGTGTCTTGTTCATAAAGTCTCTCATTGTCTCTTTGTCGTAAAATATTTTGAGCTCTCCCTCATATTTAAAGGACAGCTTTGCTGGATATAGGATTCTTGGTTGGTGGTTTTTCTCTTTCAGTATCTTAAATATATCACACCACTTCCTTCTTGCCTCCATGGTTTCTGCTGAGAGATCTGCACATAGTCTTATTAAGCTTCCTTTGTATGTGATGTATTGCTTTTCTCTTGCTGCTTTCAGGATTCTCTGTTTGTCTTTGACATTTGATAATCTGATTATTAAGTGTCTTGGCGTAGGCCTATTCAGATCTCTTCTGTTTGGAGTATGCTGTGCTTCTTGGATCTGTAATTTTAGGTCTTTCATAAGAGATGGGAAATTTTCATTGATCATTTCATCTATTATTGCCTCTGCCCCTTTTCCCTTCTCTTCTCCTTTTGGGACACCAATGATATGTACATTCTTATACTTTGTTAATCTTTAAGTTCCTGGAGACTTTGCTCATATTTTTCATTCTTTTCTCCTTCTGCTCCTTTGTGTGTAGGCTTTCAGGTGTTTTGTTCTCCAGTTCCTGAGTGTTTTCTTCTGCCTCTTGAGATCTGCTGTTGTATGTTTCCATTGTGTCTTTCATCTCTTGTGTTGTGCCTTTCATTTCCATAGATTCTACTAGTTGTTTTTTTGAACTTTCAATTTCTGCCTTATGTATGCCCAGTGTTTTCTTTACAGCCTCTATCCCTTTTGCGAAATATTCTCTAAACTTTTTGAATTGATTTAGCATTAGTTGTTTAAATTCCTGTAACTCAGTTGAAGTGTACATTTGTTCCTTTGACTGGGCCATAGCTTTCTTTTTCTTAGCGTAGGTTGTAGTTTTCTGTTGTCTAGGCATCTGACCTCCTAGGCCACCCCAATCAGGTTTTCCAATATGAGAACAGGCTCAGGTCACAGAAGGAGAAAATATTCAGTATCTGGTTTCCCTGATGATTTTTCTTAGATAATTGATATACCCGTGCTTTTCTGCCCAGCAGGTGCACCTGTCTGCCTGTCACTGGCAGGTGTAAGAGGGTGTGGCCTGTGGCTCTCCTCCCCCAGGCTTTGGGGTCTGGTTCCAGAAAGGTAGGCAGTAGAGCTGGGCCCCTCCCTTTCCTCTTGGGAAGCTATGCCCCCTCCAAAGATGTCATCTGCATATCAATAAGTTCTTTGTTTCTCTGACTCTGCTGATCAAAGTGTTTTGATTTTAAAATGGCTGAGGCTGTCTTTACTGCAAATTGCTGTGGGCTGAAAACAGCTGAGGTTTTCTCCACAGAGAGAGAAAGGGACAGAAAAGCTCCCAGGTTCACCCATCAGCCAGAGATGGCACCCGATCCTCTGGCCTCCCCAACCTGAGACAGATATGTCCCCTGACTCTCCCAAGGTCAGTTGTCACCAAAATCCTCTGCTTGTTGGGGATTTGCTGACTGTATTGAGCAGTTAACATTAAAACCCCAGTTGGAGGGGGGCTGAGAGAGTGCTGCTCTCTAGCACCACGAGGCTTTCATGAGGGAGGGGCTCTTGTCTCTCAGCTCTCAGTGCGTGTCCGCAGTTTTACTTACAGATTTTATGCTGCGATCTCAGTCATTTCTCCCAATTCAAGTTGGTGGGTGATGAGTGGACAGTCACGTTTGTCTCCCCGCAGTTATTTCAGGTTATTTACTAGTTTTTTGGTCATTTATGAATTGTTCCAGGGGGGACTAACAGTCTTCCACTCCTCTCTATGCCGCCATCTTAGCTCCTCAAGAAATACTCTCTTAATCCCCAAGGCCTTCTGGACAATTCCAAAGACAGTTTGAAATAAAAAAAGACACTCTCTATGGTTTGATCTTGAATTAAACATTATGTTAAACAGGAAAATGGGTTGTTGTGAAACAATATTTGCTTGCTTTTTCTTAAACTACCAAGGACATGATAAGGTTAACATAAAGTACAAGAAATTATTCTGATAAGTCATACTTTCTGATTTTTAAATTGATTATTCAGGAAAAGAGAACTTTTACAACCTTTTTCTAGAAAAAGACCAATAATTTAAGGAAACTGTCACTTTAACAGAGAGAAAACTAAATTCTAGTTTTGTACCAGTATACTATTTGATACTAAGTGTTCTAGTTTGCTAATGCTGCTGGAATGCAAAACACCAGAGATGGATTGGCTTTTATAAAAAGGGGGTTTGTTTGGCTACACAGTTACAGTCTTAAGGCCATAAAGTGTCCAAGGTAACACATCAGTAATTGGGTACCTTCACTGGAGGATGGCCAATGGCGTCTGGAAAACCTCTGTTAGCTGGGAAGGCATGTGGCTGGCGTCTGCTCCAAAGTTCTGGTTTCAAAGTGGCTTTCTCCCAGGACGTTCCTCTCTAGCAAGCTTGCTCCTCTTCAAAACGTCACTCACAGCTGCACTGAGTTCCTTCTCTTTGAGTCAGCTCATTTATATTTCTCCACTGATCAAGGCCTACCCTGAATGGGTGGGGCCATGCCTCCATGGGAACATCTCATCAGAGTCATTGCCCATAGCTGGGTGGGGCACATTCCAAGCAAATGTAATCAGCACCAAAATATCTGCCTCACAAGACTACATCAAGGATAATGGCATTTGGGGGACACAATACATTCAAACTGGCACACTAAGGCTCTTAAAAACTTTATAGATAGACCCATTAAATCTTAGCCAACTTCAATAACAAGAAATGAATTTCCCTTTCTGCAAACTTTCTACAACTTTCTATATCTAATCAGGCTTTGTACTAAATTCTTCTCTTTTTAAATCTGTAACAACCAGTTATTTTATTTTAGGAATAAATTATTCTTTTTTTAATTAATAAAAACACGTCCTGAAACTTTATATACTTAAGTTACAAAAATGATTTTGGAAACTGTCTTCAAACAAACATCCTATAAGCTAGGATTAAACTAGTCAGAATAATGACTCAAATTGAAACATAATTTTTCTTCATTTTAAATATTCAGTAGATGTAATGCTAGCTTATTTGATCAGTAAATTTGTATAAATTTAGGGAGAATATACTCAAGTAGAAAAGAATTGTATGCTTGTATTGAAGTTAACATTGACAGCTCATAGGGGATAGTTTTCAGAAATATTGCTTTTTTCGGGTTACCATTTTATCAGTATCTAAGTGAAATATATTATGAAACATTTACAAGGGCACATTTCTGAAATATTTTTTTCTGGAAGTAATTAGGCATGGCTTGCTATTAGGCCAAGTCATGATTTAATTACAGGCTTAAAAAAGCAGCCAGTGTTTTCTATTATTTTCTTTTCAATAGGGTTGTTTTTGTTTGAAAGATATTATAGAAAAGAAGAATAGGACCAGAATTTATTTTTGCAACTTTTGCAGCTGTATCTGCCTGTGCTTTCTTCCATCTTTGCCTAAAAATGACCAGGAATTATAATTACAGCTAAAACCTCTGGTAACAGTATTTATTCAGTGCTTTCCAAATGCAAGAAATGCTTTTTTATTTTTCCTCCATTAGAGGGTAAGAAAACCTCTTTGTTTCCATAATATCCTAAAATTATGGATAACCTTAAAAGCACACTATTGGGCTACGGAAAATATAGAATATATTAGATGGCTTTAATATTTATTATAACTCATATGCCTTCATTTTTAGTTGTTTTAATTATCAGATCTATTTCACTCACCTAAAGATGTGACCTGGAGAGTTGAGACAGTCTTTGCCATTTCTCAAGGCAGTCATAATAGTTATATTGAAAGGCACTTTGCTTTCTTAGAGGGCAAAGAACATTGGGAGGTGCTTCTACTTTCAGAAAGTTTTAGGGAGTTTCTTTTCCAATGTCCAGGTTGTTTACAGCAATCATAAGTGCTAGTTCCCTGAACCCTGGTGCCTACAGGGTTTATTGGGGCTTAGTTAGCTGCTAGTTTACCTTGAGAGGATTTCTTTTTTATCAGTTATTTTCTTTCCAAATAGTGTTCTCTGTGCAGATGTCTGCATGACCTTCACCAGCAGTACTTTATATTGATTGGTAAAGATCTGAGTGCCCAGGCTCATAAGTCTGAATGACAAGATAGAATTCTTTGCAAAACTCACTGAGTCTTCAGTAGGGTTTGGGAAATCCTATCATTATAGAAGATATAGAGATAGGCTTAGCCAGGACAAAGAGGGGGAAGACAGGAGGATTTCAAAGAGTACCAAAAACTTGGCTTCCCCAATATCTGGGACTCCAGGAGAATGTGTATGTGTGTGTGTTTGTGTGCATGTAAGCACTTATTTATCTTTAAGCAATTTGAATAGGGCTTTATCTATTAATTCATTTTGAAGAATTTTTAATTTGTTAATTTGGTATTACCATCTGTAGGTAGGAAAATATATATCAATCAAACAGACAGACATTGAAATCCTGTAACTTCAATTAAAATCTTTAACCATGACTCAAATGTAGAAAAACAGAAATACAGAAACCAAGTTATAAGTTTAAATGATAAACTGTAAAATTTTGTACTTCTTGTATAAATTCTCATTTTGATACTAAGATATAAAAGATTGAACATCTGGAATTTAATTCTATTTTTCTTCATTTTACAGTACAAGTATAATTCTAATATGGTATTATAATTAGGAAACTTATTTTCTGCCTGTGGTTCCCCAGATTCCAATTTATATTGGGGCCAAGCTGTGTTACAAAAGAAAATCGTTTTACATGTTTTCATGGGTTCATAATACAACCTTTCCCAATTTCATAGAATGCAACTGGCAACTCAGTGGACTGCAGTCAGGAATATTGGAATTTCCTATCTCAAAAGATTCCAACAAGCAAGTTAGGGATGGACAAACAGCCTAATACTTAAAATACAGGGCAAAACTCAACCAAATTGATGAATGGAAACTTAACCAAATTGTTAGATGGCTTATCCAAAATATATTGTAAGAGTATACTCAGCACATTCACACCAGGTCAGGAACTCAAACCCCATACAGAAAGGTACCCAGATCTCAGGTAAGGGATTGAACCCCATATTTCAGCAGAGCAAGGGAGAGCACATGGAATCAGGACCCACAGCTTCAAACCTAGTCCAGGGACTCAAAGCATTCTTCTTTCGTCCTGATCTCCTTTTGCCCTGATGACCTACTCACCCAGTCAGATGTCCAGATCTGGAACTGTTTCTCCCTTTGAAACAGTGAAGCACTGATGAGCCTGTAGTGCTGGCAGGGCAGAATAACCCCAGCCACGGAACCTCTAGACTAACAGGGCTAGGTGGGCACACGCTCGATTGCTGTGCTCCCCGGTCCAGCAGTCGCTCCCATGCTTTGGGCAGCTAGACTCACAGACTCTCCAGTCCCAGAGGACTTGCTGCTTGATGCACACAATAAATCAATCCTGTGACACCAGGGTTTCAAGAGAGAAAGAGTTTTTATTGCAAAGCACAATGTAAGGAGAAAAGGAGGCAAGAAGCCTCCAATCTGTCTCCAGAACTGGAGAGACTCCTGGAGTTGCAGTACCTTGGCAAAGGTGGGTTTACTATAATGAGAACGGTGGCTTGAGATGACAAAGCTGAAGGTTACCTCCAGTGGTGTAATTGTTTGGCAAGCACGGATTAATTTTGTGCTTAGTCACAGCACACATGCAAGAAAATAGTAGCCTTAACATGCTGATGGGCATGATTTTTAGTAAGAAGATGGTGGTCTTAACTTGATGATGAGCATGATTTTTAGTATTATAATCAGGCAAAGGTATCTTTAGATTCAGGTTCTGTGCTACTGTGCATGTCTGGGGGAGCAATTCCGGCTGGAAGCAACTTTAAGAGAAGAGAAACAAGAACTGGTGTGAGATGACTCTGGTTTCCTCATTAATATACCTGAGGTATTCTTAGCAGGATCATAAAACTACTAAGTTACAAAAGGCAAGATGAGGCTATCCCCTTGCAATTACAAGGGAAGGCCTCTGAGTTACAGTTCAGTATTTTCTCTTGTGTAAGTATGTTTAGGAGGCACAAACAGTTCTCAGTTACAATATTACCAAATCCAAAGATTAGCTTTCATTTGTTTTGATCTTACAGCAGCAATTAACCTGGGGACCACTCATTGATTCTTAAAGCACTCTGAACTGTAGACAGAATAATGGCACTCCAAAGAGGTCAACATCTTAATTCCCAAAACCTGCTGCTATGCTAGCCTACAAGGAAAAATGGATTTAAGATTTCAGATGTGATTAAGATTGTTAATTAGCTGAACTGGTATAGGGATATTATCCCGGGATTTCTGGATGGGCCCAGTGTAAACAAAAGGTTTCTTAAATGTAGAAGAAGGAGGCAGAAGTTTCACTGTCAGAGTTATACAGCATGAGAAACACTCAACTTCATCCATTGCTGGCTGTAAAGATGGACTAAAGGACCCAGGAGCCAAGGAACATCAGCACTTTCTAGAATCTAGGCAGATACTAAATCTGGAAAAGTAAAGGAAACACTTCTTGGTAGAGTCTCTGGAAGAAACACAGACCTGCTGACACACTGATTTTACCCCCATGAAACCCATTTTGGAATTTGACCTCTAAACTATAAAATAATGGAATTTGGAATTTGACCTCTAAACTATAAAATAATAAATTTGAATTGTTTTAAGCCACAAAGTTCTAATGATTTCTTAAAGCAGCAATAGGTAACTAATTTTCTTTTTTCTTTTCTGTGACCAACATCATATTCTCCTGGTCTTTTTCCCATATTCATAGCTGTATCTCTTATATCTTGTATCTTTGCTGGATCCTTCCCTTTTCCCTTATTTTTACTTTTGTAAAATACATAAAACATAAAATTAGATTTTAAACCATTTTAAGTGTACAATTCAGTGGCATCAATTACATTCACAATGATGTGCCAATATCACCACTATTTTCATAGATTTTTCATCAGCCCAAGCAGAATCTATGTACCAATCTCTCCCTCCTCCAAGCCCTTCTAAATACTTTCCATCTTTATGAATTTCCTTATTCTAGATATTTCATAGAAATGGAATAATGCAATATTTATCCTCTTGTGTCTGGTTTATTTCATTCAATATGATGTCTTCAATGTTCATTCATGTGGCTGCATGTATCAGAACTTCATTCTTTTTATGGCTGGATATATGCCATGTTTTGTTTATACATTCATTTCTTGCTGGACACTAGGGTTGTTTCCACCTGTTGGCAATTGTGAATAATGCTGTTATGAATACTGGTGCACAATTATCTATTTGAGTATTTGTTTTCAATTCTTTTGGGTATATACTTACAAGTGGGATTGCCTAGTCATATGGTAATTCTATGTTTCACTTTTTTGAGAAACTGTTCTCCAGAGTGGCTGCACCATTTTACATCCCCACGATGCACCAAAAATGTTCCTAATTCTCCGAACCCTCACCAGCATTTCTTAGTTTTCTTTTTCAAAAACTTATAGCCATCCTATTGGGTGTGAAGTGATATCTCCTAGTGATTTTAATTTGCATTTCCCCTATGACTGATGACACTGAGTATATTTTCATGTGCTTGTTGGCCAAATGTATGTCTTCTTTGGATAAGTGTCTATTCAAGTCATTTGTCTACTTTTAAATTGGATTTGTCTCTATTGTTCAGTTGTAGCAGTTCTTTATAAACTCTGGATATTAAAACCTTATTACATGCATCTTCTGCAATGATTTTCTCCAAACTTTTGGGTTGTCTTACCACTTTTTTGATAATGTCCTTTGACATACAAAGAAGTTTTACATTTTTATGAATTCTGTGTTATTTCTATTTTCTTTTATTGCTCATACTTTGGAGTCATATCTAAGACATCACTGCCAAATCCAAGGTCATGAATGTTTTGTCCTGTATTTTCTTCTAAGAGTTTTATGGCTTTAGCTCTTGTTTTTAGGACCATGATCCATTTTGAATTAATTTTGTATCTGGTGTGAGGTAGGGGTCCAACTTCATCCTTTTGTATGAGGGTTTCCAGTTGTGTTTTTTAATCCACTCTACCAATCTGTGAGTGGACCAGCAAGGAAGAGTGGATATGTATATGGTCCAGATGTCTTACGATCATGGGCAGGCTCCCTTGCTCCATCAGACTTAATTTATAAAACACAAGCTCCAAGATATGAGTATTAAAAATATAAAGAGAGCAACAGCAGAGCATAAACACTGTGTGGAGCCCTTGTGAGCAGGAGGTCCTGTGCAAATGTACAGGTCACATGCCATGAAGCTGGCTTCCCTACAGTTCCAGCTGCCTTGGAAACCTGCTTAGTGATCTTTACCTCACCTGGCCGGGCTACAGCTGTGACGTTTGCTCCAGGCAGAGAGCCAGGGTTTATAAGGATGTTCCTTGTGCATTTCCCTTTTGCAGGAATAGCAATCCTCTAGTGTCTATTACATAATGCCTAAAAATGGATGCCCATCTATTCTTTCTGGTTTTATAACTGTCTAAGGCAGGGGACAAATCAGGCATCAGTTACTGTCATGGATGAAAGAAGAAGATGAATTGATTTTTCCCTTGCGATTTTGCCTGTAAATTCTTCTTGACTGTTTTCTATAAAGTGGATATTATTGATATTATATAATTAAATGCACTTGAAAAGCTCTTATTTAGTTCACAGTGAATTGTTAGAGTGCCATCATAATATTAATCACATTTGATACACTCATTCTAACCATAGTGTTTTGAAACATGTTTTCTTTAATTGACATCCAATGTTACGTAAGCACTGTGATCTTAACCTAATATGAGAGCAATTGAATTAGGCATCTCATATATTATTCCTACCTTTATGCTGATATTAAATGCTCTATATAATGTAATTGAAGACGGATGATAGACACCAAGTTTGCTATGGATAATGCAGCACTAGGCTTGAACTAAAATAACCTTTTATTCCATCTTAGATTTTCCAACCTGCTAACTGGACAACTAAGTTAACATCCCTGCAGCTTGCATTTTTACTTGTGAACCAAGGATATTTGATGAAATGATCCCTATGCTCCCATCCAGTTTTTACACTCTGTATGTGTGACATATAAAAATACCCTCTTGTATTATTTTAACAATTTCATTACTTATCCCCAAATATTTAATTTATTCTGTAATAAATTTAGATTACTTTTACCATTGGTGTGTTGGTAAGGGCTGTAATAACGTAAGAAGTGTTCTAAATGGTGAACAATATAAAATCCCCTTGTCTAAGTACAGAAGCACCTCGTTTTGCGTGACCAATACTTTCCATTACCCTTCAGGTAAGTTGAAAATCGTGCATAATAACAAACCCAATTATTTAACAAGTATTTCTTATACAAACATACCATCACATATTTTTTACAAATAAGGCAAATAAACACTCTAACAAGTAAACAAAGTTAATCACAGAAATAATTTTAGAAAATTTTAATTCTCTCTCAAGCACAGCCTAGCAGCCTGCACTTCCCCAAGATATCTCTGCCTCCTCCCCCAGAGGAAAAAAAAAATTGGCAGCAGCCAATGGGAGGCCAGGAAGTTGACGACGTGTAGGGGAACTGGTGGGGGGCGTTGCCTGGAGACCCCGAGGGTCTGAGTGCCGCCCCTCCCCCAATCCCCACCCAGAGCTTGACAGGCTCCCCAGCTCCATGCAGGATGCACGTAAAACTGAACCCCATTATTTAACAAGTATTTCTTACATGAACATACCTATCACACATGTTTTTTATAAATAAGGCAAATAAACACTCTAGTATCAGTAAGTAAACAAAATTAGTCATAGAAATACATTTTTTAAATCTTAATTCTCCCTCTCTGCCTTTATTTCTTTCAATTGCCAATGACATGTACCTAAATTTGCGTGTTGATTTCATGTAAAATAGGTCCTACTGTTCTTAAATTATATATAACTCATTTAAGAGTAACTTAAGCAATCAGTTGGAATAAAATCGTTAAGCTATGCCTTGCTGCTATGTGAATTACAAATATTAATTGAGCATTAAAAAATAAGGAAAGGTAAGGCTAATGAGTTAATTAAAACAATTCTGCTCAATATATAGTCTCATAGCTCACATTCAATGTTAAAGCAAATTTTATCTGTTTTAACATTTCTTTAAAAGAGTATCTTTGACAGTTATAATTACCTGTCTTGTAACTCTAAGCTACCTCTACCATTTCTACAGAGTTACATAGAAAAATGAATTCTTTTCTTCTCTCTGATTAAATGCAACATTCTACTCTGATGTTGCTACATAAAACAGATTTTATCTCTTTAATGTTATTTTATATATAATAACTAAAATACAGTAGTCTTGGTTAGAGTACACATGCGGCAGTCTCTGAAGTAAATTGCCATCCTCTCCTCTTAAAGTAAACATTGATTTTTACTTTAATATGTGTAAGGATGAATATAATTCTTTTCCTAGAAGAGAAGCTTAGTAATTTTGATTATAAATGTTCTTTTGAACCTGTTTTTAATTTTATGTTTCTATAAAATATAAAGGAACATTTCTTTAATATTTTTCTTTAGAATAAAAATATCTAAACAGAATGTATTTCTATCAGGGTCTAGAGATTTACTCTCTGAATATACTTACTGCTTTAGTATATGGCATAATTTAAACTACTTTTGCTATTATATAAAATTACGTATCCTTAATTAAATATTAAAATTCAGTTACAGGCAGTTTTTATATAAATTCATATATTCTAATAGAAGAACTTCTCATAATACTCAAGTAAATTACTAATTATTACTAAAAAATCATTTTTTCAGTTTTTTTCCTTTAAAATATTTCTTTAGGATGTTTCTTGAAAGGGAATATTTTCTTGGTATGTAAATTTGGTTACACTTCTTTGAAAATGGGAGTTCTCCTGAAAGATAACTCACCTGGTAAAAATAACTATATATGATATATAGCTAGAGATACAGAAACAGTTATAAATAAAGACATTAATTTTCAATGTTATTAATGCATCAGGTATCATATAAGGTATATAGTGAAGCCCATGGTTATTCTGATGCCTGTAGTAAGTATTAGAAGTAACTTTACATTTCGTGTGAGTCTTTAATAAGGAATCATTAAAGTAAAGGACTTGGGGTTTGTTATTGTTGTTGTGAATGTGTTTGTGTGTCTGCTTTTATTACTCCTGCACCAGCAAGAGTACCTGGTACATGTAGATGCCAAATTAATATGTGCTTAATGAATGTAAGATTATAAATTAAATAGAAGCTGAACTATTACAGCAAACATTTTGTTGAAACTAAGAAACAGTAAATTACTTTTCTTAAATAATTGTTTCCAACATTTCTTTCCTATTTCTAACTCTGTAGTAAATAATTTTCATAAACAAATCATTATACATAATTTTAGGAAGCTTATTTTAAATTTTAAAAAGTTGTGAGATCACTGGGAACTGGATACGGTGATGATCTATAAATTTGAGCATGTACGTTTGTCCACGAATCAGCATTGTGATTCCCGTTTGCCAGCATTTTCCGCTGAGATACAGTAACATTCCAAATGTTTTCAAAGTGCATGTTTGTCTTTATAATTTTTCCATGTGGATCCAGTTCACAAAAAATGAATTTCCCTATAATTTATCAAAATTTCCACCAATATGTCAGTTCTGCTTGCTATTAAGAAATAAAATGTAGGATTTGGAAACTCTTTAGCAAAAAATGTCTATACGTTCACTAACCTAAGCAATCTAAAGAACAGAAAAGACACACATGTTCACATGAAAAATTAATATTCCATGTTGTAAGGTTTAAGAAACATCAAATTCCTAAGTGACTGGTTCCTATAGTGATAGGTCCCTTCTATAATAAAGTAATTTAGCTTTTTGAAAACTTCACCCCTTCAATGGGCACTTATAAACTGTAATGCCAAAAACTATTTGGCAGTCATTCACATCTTTCCTACTGTCATTTTCATTGCCACCACATGTGAGGGTAGCAGTTGTTTATTATTCCCAGGCAGGCTTGTTTGGGTGATACTATCTTGTGCCGATTTCTGGCCATCAAGTTAGAACTGACAATGGTCTGTATGCAAATATGAGGCATGGCTATTTAGAACCTCCTGACATCCTTTAAAAAATAAAATAGTTCAGTTATAACAGACTCGGCTGTACCTCATCTACCTCATACACTAGCAGACACATCGCCTAAGATGAACAAGATACTTTTACCTTTTAAATTAAATTGTTGTTGAATATACTGTTGTACACCTGTCATCTGGTAAATACCTGCTAGGAAAACTGTTAGAAACAAGATGCATGGTCCTGAATTATTGTTATCTCATTCAACTTCAGTTGCTAAATGATCATTGGCATTGCCTTATTATTATTTTTTTTTTTTTTTTACTTTGTAAACATGAAATTTGAGAAAACATTTAGTGAGTTCAGAAGGTTAATTCTCAAAAACCAGAATTCTCTTTCTAAAATGTAGGAAATCTTGTTCCTTGAAAGTATATATGCTATTCATTTGTATTTTCCAATGTCAGGAAAGAAATGAGATCAATATTTTGCAAAAGTTATCACTGATTAGAAAAAAGAGGAACATGCCCACTGTTATCATAAAACCCATACAGTTTTTCCTGGCAAAACCTGAACAAAGACATAGCAAGAAAGAAAAATTATAAGCCTGTCTCACAATCCTAAACAAAATGTACAGATTTGATAATGTTAAACAAAATAATATCAAACTAAAGGCTACCAACAATTAAACAGTGCATATTTCAACAAAAGTTGGCACATGCAAAAATACATGTTTATATTAAAAGTTTAAAATTACTTAATGGAATTCCAACATTAAAAGAGTAAAGGACAAATTATATTTTGATCACAATAGATTAAATAGAAACATTTGATAATAGTCAGCATCTATTTATTACAAAATTAAACCTCATAGAAATGTGGGAATAAAAGAAAATGCCATTAATCAAAGGACATACACTAAGGACAAGTAAAAATCACTTCTAATTTTCATTTGCAGATAATTTCATTTTGTGTATTCCAATGAATCTATAGGTAAATTAGTAGAAATAAAAATTAATCAAGATTGTGGACTTAAAATCTATGCTCAAAAATTGTTTGCATTTTAATCAAAATGCAATTATGTTGATTAAAGAATGAACTGTATATATGTATATATTTATACACACATATGTAAAGATAATTTAAAAGAAACATGTAAATCTCACACCTAGATAAATCTAACCAAAATTATGCAAGACCTGTCATAGGAAAGTATGAAACAAAATGATTAGAAATTAAGGAAGAAGAGCTACATAAATTGGGACATCCATAATTTTTATTAACTGAAAGATAATGGCAATATTCCTTAAACATGTTTATATATTCAAACAATCTCCATCAAACTCTAAATATATTGTGTGGATCTTGTCAAGCTGATTCTAAACATATGAGAAATTACTCAAAACCAATATAGCCAAGGTGCTGTTGAAGAAGAACTGAATAGGAAGAATTACTCTACTGCGGGTGACTGAGCTTGTACCTCGGCTTACCAGGCCTGGGCCAGGGGACCTGATATCACCCCCTGGGGAGGGTAGTAGGTACGGGCGTTAGTGCCCTCTGCAGCCCCCCCGAGCCTGGGGAGCGAGGTCAAGGCAGCTCCCTTTTCCTCACCCAAAATGTCACGGGCAGGGGAGGCTTGCCGGAGGGATCCGCCTTTCTCCCAACCGCCCTTTCCCCACTTCCTTATCTTACCCGCACACTCCCCTGTGCCAAGGCCACTCCTGCCACCGCCAGCGCGCATGCACCGTGGCCAGAACAACTCCCACCAGCTGCAACGGCTCCTGCGTCCTCTCAGAACCAATCCTAGCCCCTATCCCTTCAGTATTGCCATTTAAGGCTGCTTCACCTCCTTTCCAGCCCTGCCCTTCTTACCAGCCTATATAACCTGTAATCACCCCTGAATAAAGACTCTCTCTTTGGCGCATACTCCTACTGGATGAAGAGTGTCTTGTCCTTATCGCCGCCCTCCACACCTTGCACGCCTCCCGCCGAGGACCTGGCCAAGTCCTCCGCCTCACCCTCGCCTCCGGGAAAGAGCCCCCGCCGCCGGTACCCTTTAAGCAGCCCCGAGAGCTGAGGGCTCCGCTGCCGGCCACCACTCCCCCCAGAAGCAGTAACCGCGACCGCACTCTACCAAATATCACACTTATTTTAAAATTGGATAATTAAAATAGTGCACAATTGAACTTTAGCAGATAAATGAATAATGGGAGAGAGTAAAGCACCCAGAAAGAAGCCCAAGCACATATTGGCAGGTGATTTAATACACATATGGCAAAGCAGGAAAATAGAGAAAACTTTTACATTCAATTAATGCTATGTCAATTGGATAACCATATAGGGAAAATATAAAACTTGGCTTCTACCTCATGAAATGTAAACTAATGAAGTTTGATATTGAGGCTAGTTCTAAATTTAGAAGGCAAATTAATTGAAGATTTTAGAAGATAACACAGGGATATAACTATATTTTTTAAAAATTTGATGTAGGGAAAGCTAAGTAAACATGTCATAAAATAATTATCATAAATAAAATTGATAAACTGTGAACTGTATTGAAATTAAGAACTTCTGAGTAACAAGTTCCACAAGAAAAAGATGGCACACTCCAAATAAAATACAGGGTTTTATTGACAATGGGGTCAATTAGAAAGTATGGGTAAAAGAAAACCACACAGTTTAGTGGAGGGACCCAGGGCTCAGTCGCAGTCAAGCCATAACGACTTCTAAGGCCTGAAGAGGGCAGCTGAAGAATCAGTTATGGGAAACCTGAGGGAGAGATACATACAGATGCAGCTGCCTTCAGTAGAGAATACATCTAAGGTTGGAGGACAGGGACAACGTAAGGAAACCCTGCATGGAGGACGTCAGGGGAATATTGCCAATCTCCACACTTCCTCTATTTACCTGTTTCCCTTAACTTAACGGGAAACCGATGATTAAAAAAAAAAAAAAAAAACAGGTATTGATGGGGCCCAAAAAGGTCCACTTCCCAAGGAAAAGAGGAAGTGGTGAATGTGGACAGTAGTTCTGGACAGGCAAACAGAATATGTAGACTGCATTTATATACATAAACATAAATATAATAGTTTAAAAGAAATCTACAGGCTGAAATAAGATACTTGCAATCCATAAACTGACAAAGTGCAAATTCCGAAATACGCAAAGTCAAAATGAAGGAGAAAAAGATTGACGATGCAATGAAAAATTACACAACAGCCTTGGTCAAGTATTACACTAATATGTTAATAAATATATGAAAAAGTGTTCATCCTCATTAGTCATCACAGAGGGATGGATCAAAACCCAATGTAGCATCTCTGTGGATACACCAGAATGAAGAAAACTCTAAAGACTGATAATACAATGTGTTGGCAAGAATGTGGACCAATTTAAATTCTCCTGCATTTCTGGTAAGAACTGTACACTGGTGCGCTCACTTTGTAAAAATTATTGTCAAAATGTAACAATCTAACAATACCATCACTGGGTATAAACACAAGAAGATTGATTGATTGTTCCTGTCAGTCTTAATCATGAAAAGCTGAAAATATCTAAAACGTCCAATAGCTAAAAGAACAGTAAAATTTCCAAAGAATGAAATATTTTAAGACAACAAAAATAAATGAATTATATCTATACACAAAAGTGAAGGTTTTCATTAAAAATATTGAGTACAAGAGTTCAGATAAAATATAATGATATATTATAATTAATCTTAAATTTTAAAATAAGATAAAAGTAATATATGGTATGAGAAGTAAAGATAGTTGTTAACTCTGGGGAAATGGGAATAATTGATATAAACAGGGCCTATGGGATGTTTAAGGTGTTTCAATTTTCTTGATCTAGGTAGTAATTACATGCATGTGCTCTCTTTGCAATATTTAGTTTAGGTGCATATGTATGATCTGAGCACTTTTCTTCCAGGCACTATAGTTGAATTACAATTAAAAAAAAAACAAAACAAACTTTTCACTCTAGTTATAATTCAGTAAATGGATTGAAGGGAAGCAAAATATGTGAAGGTATTATGAAACCATTTATCAGCTAATTGAATTAATCAGAGAGGGTGTGCCTTGGGTTGAAGTGAAAGCACTAAATGATGATTGCAAGTGGTTAAATTTGACAAATATTAAGCACTTACAGTTAACATGATTTGCCATTTGAATTTCAAGAATGAATTAAAAGACAAAAATGTTTTTAAGTTTCTATTTGGGTCTCAACAGCAGAGTTTAGTAGGCAAGAAAAAAATCAATAAATTTGAAGATAAGACAATAAAAAGTATCTAATCTGAAGAGCAACAAGAAAAAAGAATGAAGAAAAATGAACAATGCCAAAGGGGCCTGTGGGCAATCACCAAGAAGACCAACACACATTATGAGAGGGTCAGAAGGAGAAGAGATAGAGAAAGTAGCAGAAAGGATATTTGAAGAAATAATGAAAACAAACTTCCGAAATTTGGTGAAAGACATGGATTAATACCATCCAAGAAGATCATGAAATCCAAGAAGGATAAACAAAGAGAGCCATACCAAGACACCTGATTATCAAATTGTTGAAAGCCAAAGAAAAAGAGAATCTTGGAAGCAACAAGAGAGAAATAGCTTGTAACAAACAGAAGATCCTAAACAAGATTAAATACTGATTTTTCATCAGAAATGGAGGCCAGTGGCAGTGAGATGACAAATTTAAAATACTGAAAGGGGAAAAAAAAACCTATCAAGCAAGATGCCTATATCAGTATGATCTCACTGGTTTGAAATAATTAGAATAAGCAAACTTGTAGAGTCAGAATCTAGAAAATAGGCTACCAGGGATGGGGTGGGATAAGGAATGGAAAATTAAGGCTTAATGCACAAGGTTCTTATTTGGAATTATGGAAATGCTTTGGTAATGGATGGTGGCACTGGTAATACAACATTGTAAATGTAATTTTAATGTAATTTTATTGAGATTTATACACACACCATATAATTAATCCAAAGTATACAATCAGTGCTTACAGAATCATCATATAGTTGTGCATTCATTGCCATGGTCAATTTTAAATAGAAATCTGAATAACAACAGTGAAATATATATCTGAATGTGATTAAAAGAGGAAATATTAGATTGTATATATGGTAGCAAAATAAACATTTAAAACAAAACCTATGGAACTGCACTACACAGTGAGCTCCAAGTTAAACCATGGACTATAGTTAATAGTACAATTATAGAAATGTGCTATCATCAATGGTAACAAATGTACCACAGCAATGCATGGGTTTAATAATAGGGTGGCATATGGAAATTCTGTATTTTATACATGATTGTACTGTAAAGCACAACTTCTGTAATGAAGAAAAAAAAATAAAAACAAAAATATGTGTATACTTTGCAAACTTCTCCTTCAAGAATGAAGGAGAAATTAAGGCATTCCCAGATAAACAAAAGTTAAGGGGGTTACTTACTATTAAACCTGACCTATGAGATATGCTAAAGTGGGCCCTTCAAGTTGAAACAAGGGACACTAGACAGTAAGTGGAAACCACATGCCTAAATAAAGAACACTGGTCAAGGTAACTGCATAGATAAATATAAAAACCAGTATTATTGTAATTTTGTTTTGTAACTTCTATTTTTTTCCTATTTGATTTAAAAGGAAAATGTGTAACAAAATAATTATAAATATTTGTTAATGGGTTCACGAAGTATAAAGATATAGTCTGTGAAAATAAAGAAGTTGTACACAAATAGAGGGTTTTATCCTACTGAAACTAAGTTGGTATTATTAAAATTAGGCTGTTAAAAGTTTAAAACACTAACTGTATTCCCAAGGGATCCAGTAAGAAAATAAGTGAAAAATATATGGAAAAGGAAAGAGGAGTCAAAATGGTGTAACATAAAAATAAATTAAATTTTAAAAGACAGCAACGGAGGAATTGAAGAACAAATCACATATAAGACATACAGAGAACAAACAAATGAATGGAAAAAGTAAATTTTGCCAGTTTGAATGTATTATGTCCCCCAAAATGCCATTATCTTTGATGGAATCTTGTGTGGGCAGATATATTAGTGTTGATTAGATTGTAATTCTTTGATTCACTGTTTCCATGGATATGTTACCCACCCAACTGTAGGTGATAACTCTGATTAGATAATTTCCATGGAGGTGTGGCCCTGCCCATTCAGTATGGGCCTTGATTAGTTTACTGGAGCACTATACAAGCTCAGGCAGAAGGAGTGAGCTTGCTACAGCCAAGACGGACACTTTGGAGAATGCACAGGAGCTGAGAGAGGAAGTGCAATTTACAAAGACATTTTGGAGACAGCCTTTGGAAGCAGACTTTTCCTTCAGAGAAGCTAAGAGAGGACGAACACCCCAAGGGCAACTGAGAGTGACATTTCAGAGAGAAGCTGAAGCCTAGAGAGGAATGTCCTGGGAGAAAGTCATTTTGAAACCAGAATTCCAGAGCAAACACCAGCCACATGCCTTCCCAGCTAATAGAGGTTTCCTGGACACCACTGGCCACCCTCCAGTGAAGGTACCCTATTGTTGATGCATTACCTTGGACACTTTATGGCCTTAAGACTATAACTGTGTAACCAAATAAAATCCATTTTATAAAAGCCAATCCATTTCTGGTGTTTTGCATTCTGGCAGCATTAGCAAACTAGAACATAAATCCTGCCTTATTAATAATTAAACACTCCAGTTAAAAGACAGAGTTTGGCAGAATGGATAAAATAAAACAGTGATCCATATATATCCTGTCTAAAACAGACTCACTTTAGGTACAAAGGTAAAAAGAGGTTGAAAGTAGAAAATGGAAAATATCTTCTGCACAAATAGTAACCCAAAGAGAGCTAGGGTGGTTATATCATAATCACATGAAAAGTTTTAATCAAAAAGGTTATGAGACAAAGAAGGGCATTATGTATGATATAAGGATTATCCATCAAGAAGATATAACAATTATAAATATATAAATGTGCCTAGAAACAAAATCAAAATTATATGAAGCAAAAATTGACAGAATTGAAGAGAGAAATAGTTCTACACTAATATTTGGACACTTCAATAGCTCACTTCAATAATGGATAGGAGAAGCAGACAAATGAGAAGGAAAATATAGAACTTTAAAAATACTATAAAACAATTAGATCTCAGATATATATAGAGAATGCCAAACAAAAAAAGAGCAAAATATACATTTTTCTCAAGTGCACACAGCATGTTCCCCAGGATAGACCATATGTTAGAACATAAAACAAGTCTTAATGCATTTGCAAAGACTGAAATCACACAAAGTATCTTTTCTCATCACAGAAGAATGAAACTAGAAATCAATAATGAAGAAAAAAACACTCTCAAATAAAAAAACAATTCACTCTTAAACAAAGAATAAAGAATAAATCACAAGGGAGTTCAGATGTGTGAACACAAAATGCAGCATCATGAGATGAAGGAAAGGGCAGTACTCGGTGGGAAATTTAAACTTTTGAACATGTACATTATAAAAAGAAGATCTCAAATCAATAATCCAACTGTACACCTGAGCAAACTAGAAAAGCAAAGCAAAGCAAACCAAAAGGTAGCATAATAAAGAAAATTAAAATAAAGTTTGGAGTGGAGATAAATAAAATAGAGTTTAGAAAAACTATACAGAAAATCAACAAAACAAAAAGTTGGTTATTTGAAAAGATATTCAAAATCACCAAACTTTTAGCTAGATTAAGTGTAAAAGTCTCAAATTACTAAAATTAGAAATGAATTATGGGACATTAATAACAACTTTAAAGAACTTAAAAGGAATATAAAAGAATACTATGAACAACTGTACTCCAACAAATTAGAATCTAGATGAAAGGGACAAATTCCTAGAAACACACAACATACCACAACTGACTCAAGAAATAATAGAAAATCTTAATTATAACAAGAAAGGACATTGAATCAATAATCAAAGATCACTGAACAAAAAAAAAGCCTAGGTCTTTTCTGGTGTATACTGGTGAATTCCAGTAAACATTTGAAGCAGGATTAACACCAGTCCTCATCAACATCTTCCAAGAATTTAGGAGACATGAAGACTCCCTAACTCATTCTAAGAGGACAGCATCACCCTGACACTGAAGCCAGACGAAGACAGTACGAGAGGAAGCCACAGGCCAACATACTTTATGGAATTTGATTCAAAAATATTCGACACAAACTGAGTTAATCATCATATTAAGAGGATCATATACCATTACCAAGTGAGATTCATCTCAGGAATGCAAGGGTGGCTCAACAACAGAAAATCAATCAATATATATGCCACACTAATAAAATGAAGGAAAAAAAAAAAACATGACTATCTCAATAGATGCATACAAATCATTTGTCAAAATTTAAGCCCTTTCATGATAAAAAATTCAGTATATTAGAAATAGAGGGGAACTTCCTCAATTAAAAAAAAAAGCCATATATGAAATCCCATAACCATCATACTCAGTGGTGAAAGAGTGTAAGCTTTTCTCCTAAGATTAGGCACAAGACAAGAATGCCTTGCTTTCTCCACATCCATTCAACATACTACTGTAAATTCTAAATGGAAAAATTAGGCAAGAAAAATTAATAAGAATCATGCATATTTGGAAAAGATGAAGTAAAACTATATATCTTCCCAGTGTTATGATCTCATATATAGAAAATACTAAAGAATACACACAAGCCAACCATTAGAGTAAATAAATGACTTCATCAAATTTGCAGGATTCAAAACCAACACTCATATATCAGTTGTATTTTTATACACTTACAATGAACAATATGAAAAAGAAATTAAGAAAACTAATCCAGTAATAACAGCATAAAGATAAGATACTTGGGATTAATTTTAACATTTGAAGTACAAAAGTTTTACTCTGAGAACTACAAAACATTTCTCAAATAAGTTAAATAAAACTTAAATAAATGGGAAGCCATTTTGTGTCCATAGATTCGAATACTTAATAATGTTAAAATGGCAATACTACACGAAGTGAAATACAGATGAAATCCCTAACAAAATTCCAATGCCATTATTGACAAAATAGAAAAACTCAACCCCAAATTCGTATGCAACATATGGGGACTCCATGTAGCCAAAACAGTCTTGAAAAAGAAGAATGAATTAGGAAGACACGTTTTCTGATATCAAAACTTGTTATAAAGCTACAATAAACAAAACAGCATGGCACTGACCTAAGGATAGAAATATACACCAATGGAATAGAATATCAGGTACTGAAATAAAACCTTACATCTTGGGTCAATTGATTTTTGGCAAAGGGAAGGAACATTACCTTCAACAAATGGGAAAACTAGATAGTGAAATGAAAAAGAATGAAGTTGGAGCCTTACCTCATCACTCATACAAAAAATAACCCAATATGGGTCAACAGCCAAAGTTTGCATATATTAGAGAAGTTGTACTTTACAGAAAAATTGTGCAGATAGTTCAGTGTTCATATATATGTCCCCCCAATTTTCCCTATTACTAACATTTTGCATTAGTGTTATATGTTTGTTACAGTTGATGAAATAATATTATTATAATTGTATTATTAACTATAGTATACATTGTTTACATTAGATTTCACTCTTTAGGTTGCACATTTCCATGGGCTTCTAAAAACCTTTATTCTGATAATATATACACAACATAAATTTCTCATTTAACCATGGCAATTTTATGAGTCAATGTAGGTAATTGCATTCATAATATTGTGTCACCATCACCTCCACTCAGTACCAAACCTCTGCATCACCCCAGACAGAAGCTCTAGCAAATGTTAACTCTCCTTTCCCCATAGAAACCCTGTTAATGGTAACCTGTGTTCTCATTTCTTACTTTATTAATTTGCACATTCTTAGCATTTCATAAAAGTGACCTCATAAAATATTTGTTCTTTTGTGTCTGGCTTATTTCTCACAATTATGGTTTCTTTAGGGTTCATGCATGTTATAGCATCACATTACTTGGTGATTAAAGAATGAAAGCCATCCCCCTGAGATCAGGAACTACACAAGAACATATACCTTCTTTCAGCAATGCTAGTCAATATTGTACTGGAAGACCTTGCCAGAGAAATTAATAATGAAAAAGAAATAAAAGGCATCCAAATTAGAAAGGAGGAAACAAAACTATCTCCCTTCACAAGTGGCATGGTCCTTTATATAGAAGATCATGAAGAATTCACTAGAAAACTACTAGAACTGATAAGGAATTCAGCAAAGTTGTGGGCTACAATATAAATACACAAAAATCATATTTTCCTATATACCATAAAAGAATATTCTGAAATGGTATCAGAAAACAACAACAACAACAACAAGTAAACCCATTTTTTATAGCTCAAAAAAATTGGAGTACCTAAGAATAATTTAACTGAGGAGGTACATGGAAAACTGAAAAATGTTGCTGAAAGAAATTAAAGAAGACCTATCTAAGTGGAAATAATATCAAGGTGTCAATATTACCTAAAACTATCTTCAGATTCAACAAAACACCTGTCACACTCCCAGTAGGTTTTTTTTTTTTTTTGTAGAAATGGAAAAGCCAATCTTCAAATTCATATAGAATTGCAAGGAGCAGCAAATAGTCAAATCAATTTTGCAAAGGAAGAACAAAGTTGGATGTCTCACACTTCCCAATTCTTACCATAAAGCCATAGTAATCAAAGTGGTATGATACTGTTATAAGGACAGAAAACTAGATCAACAGAATAGAATGGACTGTCAATAAATAAACCCACACTATGGCCAACTGACTTTTTCAAGGGTTGCAAATACATTATTTGGGGGAAAGAATGATCTCTTCAAAAATGGTGTTTGGAAAATTGGATATACCCTTGTGGAAGAATGAAATCAGACCCCTAACTCATACCACATAGAAAATCAACTCTAACAGTGTCAGGGACCTAAACACAATGACTAAAATTATAAAACTCCTAGAAGAAAACATGGGAGATGTTTTCAATAACTTGGATTTGATAGTGATTTCTTAGGTATGACACCAAAAACATGAACTGCAATAGAATAAAAAAGTTAAAAGGACTTTCTCAAATTTAAAACACTTGTATATCAAAGGATGTTATCAAGAAAGTGAAAGGGCAACCTGCAAAATGGGAAAAATAATTGCAAAACATATCTGATAAGGGCTTAATATGCAGATAAATGAAGAACAGCTTCAACTCAACAGCAGAAAGAAAAATAATCCAATTAGAAAAGTGGACAGAGACTCGAACAGCCATTTCTGCAAAGAAGATATGCAAATAGTTAATAAACACATGAAAAGATGCTCAACATCATTGTTCATCAGGGAAATGCAAATCAGAACCATTATGAGACATGAGTTCAGACCCACTAGGATAACTATAATTAATAAAACAAAATATAGGTACTGGGGCAAGATGGCAGCATGAGAGGAGTGGAAGCTAAGTAGTCCCCATGGAACAACTACAAAAAACCAGAAACAACTAGTAAATAATCCAGAATAACTGCGGGGGGACAAACGAGACCATCCATTCATCATACACCAACCTGAATTGGGAGGAATGCCCAAGAACACAGCATAAAATTTGTAAGTAAAACCTGCGGAACCAGGTCGGGAGACCCCCTCCCCCATAGCCTGAGCTGCGGAGCCTCGTGGTGCCAGAGAGAAGCTCTCTCCCAGCACGTGAATACGGCTCAGCTGAGCTCCAACTGGGGTTTTAAGTAGCGAGTGTGAACTGCTCACTACAGGTACGCAGCCCCAAAAAACAGACAGAGGCTTTGGGTGACGACTGACCTGGGAGAGCCGGAGGGTTGCCTTGGACTGGGTCTGAAGGGGACTATCTGTTTCTTTTTCGGCTCAGTGGAGAAAGCCCCAGTCATTTTAAGTTTCCAGGGCTGTGACTCGGGGAAGGGTGGAGACAGCACAAGCAGAGAGCAAGACCACTGAAATGCTAATGACCTCCACCTGAGGGGTCTGTCTTCTCTAGGAGGAAAGGGGTGGGGCCCTTTCCATTCAGAACCAGACCCCAGAGCCTGGGGGAACACGGCTCTACCGCCTCACACTAGTCAAGAATTATAGGCTAACAGGCGTCACCTGCTGGGCAGAAAAGCACAGTGACCCGAGGCATCAAAGGGTGGAGCAATTTTCTAAGACACACCCGCAGGGAAACCAGATACTGAATATTCCTTCCCTCTGGGACCTGAGCCTGTTCTGGTCTGGGAAAACCTGATTTGGATAACCAAGGAAACCATGCCTAGACAACAGAAAATTACAACCTACACTAAGAAAAACAAAGTTATGGCCCAGTCAAAGGAACAAACGTACACTTCAACTGAGATACAGGAATTTAAACAACTAATGCTAAATCAATTCAAAAAGTTTAGAGAAGATATCGCAAAAGAGATAGAGGCTGTAAAGGAAGCACTGGACATGTATACGGCAGAAATCAAAAGTTCAAAAAACCTACTAGGAGAATCTATGGAAATGAAAGGCACAACACAAGAGACGAAAGACACAATGGAAACATACAAAAGCAGATCTCAAGAGGCAGAAGAAAACACCCAGGAACTGGAGAACAAAACACCTGAAAGCCTACATGCAAAGGAGCAGATGGAGAAAAGAATGAAGAAATATGAGCAATGTCTCCGAGAACTCAAGGATGAAACAAAGTACAATAATGTACGTATCATTGGTGTCCCAGAAGGAGAAGAGAAGGGAAAGGGTGCAGAAGCAATAATAGAGGAAATAATCAATGAAAATTTCCCATCTCTTATGAAAGACATAAAATTACAGATCCAAGAAGTGCAGCATACTCCAAACAGAAGAGATATGAATAGGCCTACGCCAAGACACTTAATAATCAGATTATCAAATGTCAAAGACAAAGAGAGAATCCTGAAAGCAGCAAGAGAAAAGCAATCCATTACATACAAAGGAAGCTTCATAAGACTATGTGCGGATCTCTCAGCAGAAACCATGGAGGCAAGAAGGAAGTGGTGTGATATGTTTAAGATACTGAAAGAGAAAAACCACCAACCAAGAATCCTGTATCCAGCAAAGCTGTCCTTCAAATATGAGGGAGAGCTCAAAATATTATCTGACAAACAGACAATGAGAGACTTTGTGAACAAGACACCTGGCCTACAGGAAATACTAAAGGGAGCACTACAGGGTGATAGAAGACAGGAGTGTGTGGTTTGGAACACAATTTTGGGAGATGGTAGCACAACAATGTAAGTACACTGGACAAAGGTAACTGTGCATACAGTTGAGAGAGGAAGGTGGGGAGCATGTGAGACACCACAAGAAAGGAGGAAAGATAACAACTGGGACTGTGTAACTTGGTGAAATCTAGAGTATTCAACAATTGTGATAAAATGTACAAATATGTTCTTTTACGAGGGAGAGCAAGCAAATGTCAACCTTGCAAGGTGTTAAAAATGGGGAGGCATTGGGGGAGGGATGCAATCAGCATAAACTAGAGACTGTAACTAATAGAATCATTGTATTATGCTTCTTTTAATGTAACAAAGGTGATATACCAAGGTGAATGCAGATTATAGGGGAGCATAGGGGAGGCATGTTAGACACTTGACATTGGTGGTATTGTCTGATTCTTTATTCTACTTTGATTTAAGGTTATTTTTCCTTTTTCTGCTTCCTAGCTTTTATTTTCTTTGTCTCCTCTTTCTTTTGCCTCTCTACCTTCTTTGACTCTCCCTCCTGCCTTGTGGAAGAAATGTAGATGCTCTTGCTTAGTATGAGCAGAATGTTCAATTAGGATGAACTTAAATGTTTGGAAATGAACAGGGGTGTTGGTAGCAAGATGTGAGAATAACTAACAGCGCCGAATGGTGTGTGAATGCGGTGGAAAGGGGAAGCTCAGAGTCATATATGTCACCAGAAGGAAAGCTGGAGGTCAAAAGATGGGAATGTATAAAACTGAATCCTATTGTGGGCAATGTCCATGATCAACTGTACAAATACTAGAAATCACTTCATGAACCAGAACAAATGTATGACAATACAATTAGAAGTTAATAATAGAGGGGCATATAGGGAAGAACTATATACCTATTACAAACTATATACTACAGTTAGTAGTATTTCAACATTTTTTCATAAACAGTAACAAATGTACTATATCAATACTACGAGTCAACAATTGAGGGGGGTTGGTTAGGGATAGGGGAGGTTTAGAGTTTCCTTTTCTTTTTTTCTTTTTTCATCTTTCACTTTATTTCTTGTCTGGAGTAATGAAAAGTTTCTAAAAATTGAACAAAAATTTAGTGTGATGGAGGGTTGGTTAGGGATAGGGGAGGTTTAGAGTTTCCTTTTCTTTTTTTCTTTTTTCATCTTTCACTTTATTTCTTGTCTGGAGTAATGAAAAGTTTCTAAAAATTGAACAAAAATTAAGTGTGATGGATGCACAGCTGTATGAGGATACCCAGGGGCAAGTGATTGTACACTTTGGATCTTTGAATGATTGTATGGTATCTGAACAATCCCAGTAAAAATGAAAAAAAAAAAAAAAGAAAAAAATTGTGTTAAATACATAAAAAAATATGTATATATATAATACATATTGGAAAGGATGAGGAGAAATAGGAACATTTATACTTTATTGATTGCACTCTAGAAATATGCAGGCACTGTGTGATCACCAAATAGTGACTGGAATATCAAATTACCAGTTGGGCCAGCAATCCCCCTCCTTGGTATATATCCAAAAGAACTGAAAGCAGGGACTTGAACAGATATTTGCACACCAATGTTTGCAATGCATTATTAACAACTGCCAAAAAATGGAAGCAACACAAGTGTCCATCAGTGGATGAATGGAAACTCAAAATGTTGCATAGACATATAATGGAATATTAATAAGCCATGAAAATGAATGAAGTTCTGATGCATGTCACAACATTGATGAAACTTAAGGGCATCATGTGGAGCAAAATAAGCCAGACATAAAAAGTAAAACATTGTATGAGCTCCCTTACATGAAATATCTAGAAGAATCAAACTTCTTAGATACAGATGGAAGTTTAGAGTTGACCAGGGACAGGGTCTAGGTCACAGGAAAAGAGAATTTTAGCTTAAGAGAAGAGTATTATCTCTTTGAGGAGATGAAAAAGGAGGGAAAAAAGATGTTGGTTATGGTAGCACAATACTTTGAATATAGCTAACACTATTGAATTGCATGACTGAACCTTGTTAAAATGGGAAAATTTGTGCTTTTTATCAGAGATGAAGACAGGAGGACATTTGCAGATGCTAAGCTAGGAGATGAAGCCCAGAGTTTGCCCCAGAGAAGCTGGAGGAGGACCCCCAGACCTTAGAGAGAAACACCTTGAGAGAAAGAAGCAAGGGCGCACAAGAGCTGAGAGAGAGGAGTAAAGACAGAAGCCCAGAGACATTCTGGAGAAAGCCATTTTGGAACACTACATGGGAGCAAAGGACAAGCAGACATTGGCCATGTGCTCTTCCAGCTGACAAAGTTGTTCTGGACACCACTGGCCATTCTTCAGTGAGTTTATCCTCTTTTTGATGCTTTAGTTTGGACACTTTAATGGCCTTAGAACTGTAAATTTGTAACCTAATAAACCCCCTTTATGAAAGCCAATCCATTTCTGGTATTTCGCATGTCAGCATTAGCAAACAAGAACAGATTTTGGTACCAGTGTAGTGGGGTGCTGCTGAATTTGCAAAATACCAACCATGTTGAAATGGCTGTTTAAATGGATAAGGGGAAGATTTTGGAAGAAATGTGACGTGCTTCATAGAAAAGCCCTAGGTTACTTTGAAGACACTGTTTGTAGAAATATGGACTTTAAGATACTTCTGATGAGACCTTAAACAGAAATGATAAATGTGCCATTGACAACTGGAAGAAAGGTAATCTTTGTTTTAAAGTGGCAGAGAATTTGGCAAAATTGAGTCCTGGTGTCAGATGGAAGGCAGAATTTGAAAAAATGAGCTGGGATACTTAGCTGAAGAGATCTTCAAACTAAATGTTGAAAATGCATCCTGGTTTCTCCTTGCAGCTTGTAGTATAATGGGAGATGAAACAGATAAGCCAAAAACTGAACTCTTGGGTACAAAGAAACCAGAAATTGATAGTCAGGAAAATTCTGGGCTTCCAGACAGTGAAACCCCAGAGGATAGTGCACCACATGAGGATTTAACAAAACCTGGAATCAGCCAGCCATTTCAGTACAAGCCAGGATTGGAGATGGAATTATCCAGAAAGGATTCATGGAAAGTCCTATTGTTTGATGGTTTTGACCCCCATATGCTGCATGCCAAGCCAACATTTTTTTTTTTTTTTTTTTTTTGCAAGATCTGCATAGATGGAACCACTGCCAATCTGGACTAATGGGGATATAAAAGAGATATATTGAAGGAAAATTTCTTCAGAGAAGGCAGAATCTTGGAAGCCAAGATCTGATGCCAAGAAATCTCGGGCAAGGAGAGCAGAGCAACCCATGCATGTGGAAAGAGTGAGTTTGACCCAAAGGCAAAGGGCTGGCTTTCTGCCTCAATGCCCAGGAAGAGTGCTGCCATCTTAGGCTTCAGAGAGGGTGTAGCACATTCACTGGAGATTGCGGACAGCCTGGCCACCACCCCATTGTTCTGATTGAGCATATTGAGTGATTGAGGGATTGAGCATATGCACCAGAGATGGAAGACAGTCCTGGTGCTGCTCTGATGCTTGAGGAGAGTGGGGCCAAGAAGAAAGTGGTCTCCCCAGTGTGTGGGTATGTTGGAGCACTCACTCCAGCATTTGGAAAGAAAACGGCTGTGACATAAGCCATTGGAAAGGGTTGGACTCCTGCTCAGTCAAGCTCCAAGGATAAAACATTCTATAAATGACTCTCAGAATTTGAAATCTAATGAAGTTTGTCCTTCAGGTTTTAGGAACTGTTTTAGTACCGTGAACTCTCTCTTCCTCCCAATTTCTCCTTATGGCAATGTTAATGTTTATCTCATGGCTGTCCCTAACTAGTTCTAAGTTGCACAGCCAGAGAAGAATTTTGCATTAAGACAGACCATGCCTGTAACAGATTTTGATAAGACTTTGTACTTACCTGTATTGTATTAAGGTTTTGGAGGGAGCAGAGTAACCCTTATAGACAGACTTGCAGCATGCTTTTCTGGCTCAGTCTCTCTGAGGGTGGTCTGAGGGACCTGCCATCCCAGAACTTGCCCTGTGGTGTAGAAGGCAGCTCACATCTCTCATACAGAGCACTGTGGGAGAACTATCAGTTGTGCTGCCTGGGGCAGGGTATTTCTGGCCATAGGATGTACAGTGCAGTGCCTGGGACTGTGAGGAAATTATTTCCTAAGGAAGAGGGGACATTCCTATTCATGCAAACAGAAGAGTCTTCAGGACCACATGTGTACAGACAAGAGGCTTGTACAGAAAGTATCAGGGAGGGCCCTACACTTTGGCCTTGAGCTATTATCTAAACTCATTATATGGATAAGCCGTAAATGAGAGCTCTCACAGGTCAATCTACAAAGACCAAGAAAGTGGTTTTTGTTTTTGTTTTCCTTTTTCTGTTTGTTTCCCCTTGGCATTTTAGGAAAGCTCTTCCATAGCACCAGCTGAATACAAGTTATGGAGCAGATGCTTCAGAGTCTAAATTCCAACAATAACACATTAAAATATCCAAAATTTCAGGTTTCAACAAAAGATTACAAAACAGAAAAATTTAAAAATAAAACAGGAAGTGATGGCTGAGGAAAAGGAGAAAACTAAAGTGTTAAAAACTGTCAGTGAAGAGGATCAGTCCTAGGACTTATGAGATAAAAACTTTTAAAAACTGATCCTAAATATGCTCAAAGAGGTTAAGGAAAACATGGGCCAAGAACCAAATGAAATCAGTGAAACAATAGATGGACACAAAGAGAATATCAATAAAGAAATGGAAATTGTGAAAAGGAAACAGAGCTGTGGACCACAATAACAGACATTAAAAAATTCCTAGAATGGCTCAACAGCAGATTGGAGCCAGAAGAAGAAAGAATCAGTGAACTTAAAGATGTGACCATTGTAATCACCCTTTCAGAAGAGCAGAAGGAAGAAATAATGAAGTAAAGTGACTAGATCCTGAGGAACCTGTGGGACACCATCAAGCTTAACAATATATGGTGGGATTCCTAGGAGGATAAAAAAGGGAGAAAGGGGACGAGAGAATATTCATAGAAATAATGACTGAAAACTTCCCAAATTTAATGAAACACATGGATATATATATCCAAGATGCTCAATGAACACCAAGCAGAATGAACCCAAATAGACATATGCTGTGGCATGCAAAATCAAGCTGTCAAATGCGAAAAATACAGAGAATTCTGAAAACCACAAGAGAAGCAAATGTCATGTATGAGACCCTCAATCAAATTAATTGCCAATTTCTCATCAGAAACCATGAGGCAAGAAGGCAGTGGGAGGACATATTGAAAGTATTGAAAGAAAAAACTGCCATATAAGAATTCTATATATTGCAAAGTTGTCTTTCAAAAATGAGGGGGAAATTAAGACATTCCCATATAAACAAATGCCCTACAAGAGATGCTAAAGTGAGTTCTGCAGGTTGAAAGGTAAGGAGACCAGACAATATATTGAAGTTGCATGAACAAATACAGATCTACAGTAAGGATAACAACATGAGTAAATATAAATTTCAGTATTATTGTATCTTTGGTTTGTAACTCTTTTTACTTCCTACATTACTTAAAGGGAAAATGCATTAAATCTAATGATAAATTAATGGTTTTAAAACTGTAATGTATAAACATGTAATATATGACAAGAGCTACATAAAGGTGGGGATATGGAGTAGTATGGGAACATAATTTGTGTGTACTACTGAATTTAAGTTGGTATAAAGCAAATGAGATTGTTACAGATTTGGGAGGTTAAATGTAAGTACTATGGTAACTACAAGGAAAATATTAGAGAACATGCAAGCTCATAGAGACAGAAATTTAGAATATAACTTACCAGGGATGGGGGGCAAGTAGAATGGGGAGTTCATGTATAATGGGTATAAGGGTTTGGAGTTTATTTCACAAACATGGAAAAGTGTGTCTGTCCTTCATGGAGAGTCACTGAAATTTCTGTTGTTTTGATTTTGCAAATTGAGCACTCAGGTAAAAATTAAAATTTTTAAAAATGTGCACTTGCTGCTATGAATTAGATAGCTTTCCAACTTTCTGATGAGATTGGTAATGGTATTAATGAAAGTAATTTTTAATTTTCATAATGAGATGTGCCATTATTTTGAGATGTGATTAACTCAGAGAACCAATAGTTTTTAATGTAGTAGAGAAGACGTTCATCGATATGGTTTCAGATTCTGCATTGCTACTTAGAAACTACGATCTGTTGAGTTTTAAGGTAATATTAAATATCAACAATTGTCTGAAAAGACTATTAAAATATACTCTTCTCTTCAAACTACATTTCTGTATGAGGTCAAATTTTCTTCAAATACTTCAACCACAATAAAATATCATGAGAGTGTGAATGCAGAATTCTCTATTCTTTATTATATATATTAAAGAGATTTATAAAAATGTAAAACAATGCCACTAATCTCACTACTATTTTGTTTTGGGAAATAATTTTAGTCCTTTAAAATGTTTCACTCATATTTCTAAATATGTAATATTAAAATATAACATTAAACTATTTTAACTATTTCATATTTATATTAAGGGGTTTAATAACATTATTTTTAATGAATTGGCATAAATTATTTAAAAATGTCTGAGTTTTAAATTCTACAAAAAAATGTTGTTAAGACATAATTCACTGAAATAAAAACCTTTAGGCCCTATATAATTTTTAAGAGATGGTAGATTCTGTGAGAAGTATCCTCACACAAAGACATCTTTTGTTCCTTTACTTAGTAACTTGTACAGAAGAGAGTAGTAATTACATTCAGTAACAGAAAAGTGCTTTCCTTTAGATACATTGAGAAATATTTGTAAAATGATGATTATAATTGAAAGAACAGCAAGCTGGAATTATTTAAATATTAGGGCATATAATATCTCTTGTTATAATTTAACATTTATAAATGCTAATCTGTACACACATAATTTATATATGTATATTTATTTGTAGGTGTTTAATTTATATGAGTGTATATTTATATGAATATTATAGAGTATGACAGTTATAGGTAAAATAAAAAGCTGTCCAGTCCCAGTATACATACCCATGTTTATTAACATTCATTCACAAATATGATTATGTTCATATCCAAAAAATTAGTGTGGGAATTTGAAAAAATGCAAATGAATGTTCCTGTTACCTGAAGCTTTGGAGGTTATATAACTATACTTTTTCTGGTAGAAAATGTAGGTGGAAAATCTAGGATGCATATATGTTATAGCATAATTTTACTTCACTCACTCATTAACAAACTGAACCTAAGGTCATTATACAGTGTTTAATGAGCAAAGCCCTGTAGTTATTGTCTCACCTTGATGTTTTATGATATGCATTACTCTAAAACAGATGAAAAAGTAATTTATCCCTAGGCTAACTAGGAATTTAACGACACAAAGAAGATTATTCCTTGAGGTGTGGTGGCTGCTGTTCTAAATTCCTCTATTCTAAGCATGTCATTTCTGATTTGAACTACTACCCTAATAAAGTTATAAGAGCTACATTCTCATACCTTTTAAAAGTAAAATTGGAAGAAATGATCTAAAAGAGAAGAACAAAAGTGGTTTAAGAGTTAAGATGTGAGTGTATGAATACAGTAAAACACAAGAAAAAGATCTAATAATTAGGATTATTTGGCCAGTGTTCTGGTTTGCTATTGCTGCTGTTATGCAAAATGCCAGAACTGGATTGACTTTTATAAAGGGGGTTTATTAGGTTACAGGTTTACAGTCCTAAGGCCATAAAAGTGCCCAAACCAAGGCATCAACAAAAGTATAACTTCAATGAAGGAGGGCGGATGATGTCTGGAACACCTCTGATAGCTGGGAAGGCACGTGGCTGGCACTTGTTTTTCTCGGGTCATGTTTCAAAATTGCTTTCTCCAGAATGTCTCTCTCAGCTCCTGTGAATTATTGGTTCTTTCTCCCAGGATGTTTCTCACTAAGTGCCTAGCAGTCCTGTCTTAGTACATCCAGGGCAAACTCTGGGCTTCATCTCTTAGCTTAACATCTCCAAACATCCTTCTGTCTGCATCTCCAAGTGTCTCCAAGTGTCAGCATCAGCAAAAGTGCTCTCAACGGCCATCTCCAAAATGTCTATCTCAGCTGCAGCACTGAGCTCCTTCTGTCTGTGAGCTCTTATAGGACTCCAGTGATTTAATTAAGTCCCACACTGAATGGGCAGGTAACACCTCCATGGAAATAATCTAATCAAAGTTATTTCCCACAGTTGAGTGAGTCACATCTCTATGGAAACACTCAATCAAAAGTTTCCATCCAACAAGATTGTATTAAAAGATCTTGGCTTTGTGGGGGACATAATATATCCAAACTGAAAGATGGAATGCTGCCCTATTAGCTGTCACCAGATATAAAACTTCAGCATAGAGAAAGCAGCTCTCCACCTTTCTCCATCCACATTAAGGACAGAACAAGATCAAATCTGCTTATTTATAGAATCTATACAAATTCAGTTTGTTACACAAAAGGAAAATTTCATTATGCCCATTTTAAGTCCTGGAAGAGGTTATTGAAATGTTTAGTTGAATGGAATCCAGTTATACAGAATATGAAATTAAAACAGTCAATACGTTCAGCTTTATAATCAATAACAAGCACAAAAGAGACAACAACATGGGAAAAGTGAACACTTGGCCTCAGCTATTTCTCCTGGACATTATCCAAGGCACAGTCACTAAGGGAGGCTACGTTTTGCATGAACATGGATGAAAAAAGAAATTAACTTGTGCTCATTCAATATCTTACAGGATGTATGGTTTTGTCTGCTTCTCTGGTTATGTTAAAGTCTGTTATCTCCTAAGGGAGGGAGTTTTGTATACTGAATATCATGGTATGTGGGAGTACAGAAGATTGGGGTAGACTATATGGATCTGGGAATAATCCTTTCTGCATGGTGAAGGGGGAAACAAATGATTTTAGCATGCATGTTTGAATTTGATATGAAAAACTGAAAATGAAGAGAGTTTATTTTGTTCTTCAAGTGGGGAAGATGGAGTTAAAAAGCCTGAGGTTGACAGTGCTTCCAGAAACTTGGCAAAAGGAACATAAATAATTATTTTTTTTCAATTAAGTGAGTTCTGCTATGATAAAAATCATTCCTCCCTCCAAATCTTCAGTACTCTTTTAAAATAAAATCTTATATGCTTGTATGGATAAATTTCTTGTGGAAGGTATTAAGTTTTTTATCAGGTACATAGGGAGCTGTGTTTTTTGGGAAGAACTATGTATGAAGGATAAATGTAAGCATATATATGGGCTCATTGTACTTTAAAGTATTTTGTGAAGCTTAAAGAATGAAAAAGATATAAAAATTTTAGATAAACAAAAAAAAATTATATACATGTAGATCATTATTCTCAGAATTTGTTATTTTTCCTTTGTATAGGAAAGTTCTATTGAAAAGGAAAAAACTTACATCTAAACTGTCTCTGTAACTGAGAAACAAGCCATTATTTACAACTACTTAAAAAAATTTGATCATATAAATTTTATCTGGACTTATGGATATAAAAAGAAGAGCCTTCTTAATTTAAATAATAATTCAATATGATACATGCTATAAAATATTTGTTTTCCAAAGTGTCAGGGTAGTCTTACTGTATTAATTGTGCAGTGCAACCATTCAAAGTAAAACTTCTGGGTACATACAATAGGAAGAAAGAAAGAAAACGTTATTTTGAGTATTAAACCTGATCTCTCTGAGATTGGAAACATCTTTATTCATCTCTCTAGTAAGCCAAAGGCAGACAGCTTAGGTGATCAAGGGAAATGAAAATGCTGGTGAAGGCTGACAGATTGGATC